>NC_071285.1:58758772-59058772 GCF_943735745.2 Anopheles bellator | reverse complement strand
TTTCGGTCCACGGCCACCGCTGCAAGCTTGTTGCCAAGGATCGGTGTGGAATCGCCAGTCGACCGTGGCGAATGCCAAAGTTTTTGCATAACTTTTCATCGAATAAAATCAGGTGTTGATTGCGTAAACGGGTGTCCACTTCATGAACGGTTTAATTCCCCGAACCGGGAAAACTTATTTAATCAAAGTCTGTAAATGAAACGACCTAATCGGGGCGGGGCGAGCAGCAAATGCAGTTACGAACACATGCAGCCCTCGAATGGAAGTCAACCGTGGGATAGGTTCCACCGAAAATCGAGACCCTCGAGGACGACGGGAAAGCACAGGGTCATTAATTTTTATTGTTGTTCTAACTGCTGGTCGGTAATTAGCCGCACAATTATCCCCCGAGAATGGGCTCATTTTCTCGAAACGATCTTCCCACCTCACACGCCGGACGAGAGGTGGAGAGGTCAGTTGGTCTGTTCCCGGAGCACAGCGAAAAGTCATCACAGGAAGATATCAGTTTCGACCCCGCTTTCGAAAGAGCAACTTTTCCGGCAATCGAGCGGCACGATTTTGCATAGCCAAAAAGAGGACCCTATTCTCGGTGGTTTCAGATTTCTTCGTGCGACAAATTTCCAACCTATCGAAAGATATCATCGCTACGATTTATTGCCCGGGCTCGGGCGTTTCGACCCCGATACGTTTCATCTTACGGCGTGGCACGTGGCTTAATGTCTTCTTTTGTGGCCACTCGCCATTTTGTCATTTCTAATCCGGCCACACCGTTCAGAGCCAGGTGCCCAACATCCAGGTTAGCAATAAATCCAACGCACCGTCACTTTGTTTTGCCTTTTTTAATTATGCAACTCGCATAATGTTTTATTGAAACAAACAAGGGATAGGCACAGTGTTTTTGCATAAAGTGGTCCTTTCGCGAGTAGGGCACAATCACTGCACTTGACCCCCGTAACAGCTTGGTGCCCCAGGTTCAGGTTCGGTGCGTTCCCGGGCGGAAATGGGCCGGTCAAAGGTTGAAATGAAAAATCTCGTCCCGAGCCGTGGGCTCTCGTGCGCTTTGATTTGCATATTTTATGCATTACTCTCGTTAGGGAGGGTTCACATGCTAAACGACTTTGCTCGACTCGACCCGATCGATCGTCAACCCGGGCCTTGCCCACACACGCATATTGTTCGGAAATTATTGTTTCTGTCCTCCCGGCGCCGAAATGGGGAAGGCGGAACGCAGCCAGCGTCGGCAGCGTGAAGCAAGGAGCCGCCGCAGGGCTACAGAAAGTTGCTCTTTACGGGCGGATTCGCCCACTTTCCATGTTTTTGATTAACTGGCGAAGCGTTTGGTTCGGGGCCCGTCGTGTGAACCCAGAAAATGCAAATGCAAATTGAACGATTTTCCGACACACTCACTTGCAAGGCTTCGAAAGGGCGAGAAGTCGTCAGGTGCGAGACCCTTGGTGACAATAATGGCGATGATAAAGCGGCGCATCGTAACTCCTGATCACAGAGCCAGCCAGAGAGTCTTTCGCAACGTGGCAACGGGTATCCGTAACATCCCGGCCGGGCGGCTTGGGAGTGGTAATCCATTTTCCTAATTTCACAATCTCGGTCTCTGTCTGGTCTGGGACGAACGAACTTTCTCGGCCGTGTCGTGTTTGACATTAAACGTGAAAAGGTTACTTGGATCCTCGTAGTGCATTTAGTCTTACATGAGATGGTTGTATAGACACCTTGGCTAGGAATATCTCGCAACCTTGAAACCGATGCGAAGGACCAACGGATCTTTCGGAACCGCTTCCAATTCCGAAACCAATACCATCAATTTAGTCTAATGGGGCAGCAGCATTCGCGACGGAGCAGAAAACAGCGGTGAGTCAGAGAAATATCCTCGGAAAGCAGAGAATAGTCAAGATGGGTCGCCCAACCGGGCATGTAATCCCGTTTGTTTGGGGCGGACAGAGAAAACAAAAAACAGAAAAATATCTGCAAAAAACCGTCCTGTCTGTCTTCCGGAAGTACCTTTTCCGTAGCTCCGGATTAATTTTTTTGATCATCCCTTTTCGGGAAAAAGTAACCGGTCGCTAATGGCTGTTTAATTTTGCCACGGCGCTATCGGGTGACGAGCGCTAAGCTGGACACGCTTCTGACCTTTCCGATTGCGGAGCCAAGAAAACATTTTATCGTACCCATCCTTTTTCGAATAAAGCGATTCAAGCGCTTTTAGCCAGCACTGTAGACTCGCAGTGGCAATATGTCTGAATCTTCTACTAAACTGCGCCGTCCTGTAACATGTCCAAATTTAATTACCACGAAAACTAATAATATTCGCTCGCTCGTCGTTCGTCGCAGATTACACAATCACTTTGGACTAAATTGCAAAACGGGCAAATGTGCGCCGAGAACCGAGGGTGGAAAACAATATTTGATTGAATTTTAGGCTTGATTTTGAGCACAGCGCGGAATTGCGGATGGCCCTAGGGCCGGTGCTGGATGCCGGTGATTCTGTTGATGACGCGGTCGATTCGGATTTGGTGCTCGTCGGTCGGTGCGCGCACCGAGCATAAATAGTGAAAGCCGGGAGTATTCGGCACATTCGAACCGAAACGGCTCGGCAATAAATCTTTCATCGGCCTCGTCGTCATGTGGCCACACTCTTTACGACGTGCGCTGTATGGCATTTTTACGATCATTTTCGCGGCCCCGTCCCCTCGGACCCATCGTGTCAATATTGGTTTTCATAAAACGGGATCCGGTCGCCGGGCCGGTCCCGGAAGATGCCGAAAACCTTCCGTTGGCCCAGCCCGGCGGCGTCGGATGGTGGGCAGAAACATCCGGTAATTGGTAGTGCTTCGGGGGGTTGTTTATTTTCCTTCGAGATGGAGAATTTGATGGTGCATTGTGGGCTGTTGCGCCAAGGCGCCCGTCACCATCCAGCGCTCCTTACGGAAGGCGTGCGTGGGGTCTCGGAATCCTTACCGACACTGGGACCGATTTAGTCGCCTTAATTGCTGCCAACGCTCTCGGATCCTGTGCCGGGCAGAACAAGCCAGGTCGAGCAGGGGACACAATTTAATTTCCTTACCAACAAACTTGTGTCGCACTCGGGTTTCGCATGTGTATTTATCATGCAAATTTGGCATGCCTTTCGTGTCGCCCGTGCGCCCCTCCGGTGGAACGGGATTTTACGGTTACGGACTCAACGATGGTACGATTTACGATGACCTGCAGTGTTGATTGATACCGCTCTGCAGGCACGGGCCGGAAGCAGTTTATGTGTACCATAACCATTCATGGCCACAGATTATGGAAATTTTCAAACGATTCCTGCAATGCGTGTCCGAGGCGAAAGGATTCTCGCCCGGCATTCAGTGCCGCAGTGGTGGGACCAAACAAGGCGAAGCATACGGAGTTTATGTCCATTCATGATGTACAACTTCACCAAGTTTTTGCAAAACATAAAAGTTTTGCTACCTCACAAGAGAGAGAGACAGTTTTTATTGCATTCCGCAGCTACCCACAGATGCACCTAGTCCGTTTTGGGTACAATTTAAACAGTTCGGAAATATGTCCCTCTATCTATCGTTCAACCCAAAGGGCAAATTGAACCGAATTCGAAGTCTTTAATTGTTCTATCGATGGCGTACCCAGGGGCCGATAAGCGAGCAACATACCTCCACGAGCACGAACGTTGCCAAAGTGGTTCCATTTTATCGCCAACATTGTACGATGTGCAGGCAAACAAATCGGAGTTCGCGGTGCAACTCTCGCGATCGCTGCGCAAACATCGACCCATCGACCACCAGCAAGGTTCGGTGGCAACGGATGCATAAAATGTGTTTCCCATCGCACCAAATTCCACACGGATGCATTCTTGCCACCAGTGGCGGCGGCAGCGGCGACGGCGGTGGTCCCTCAATGGTACCGGAAACGATTCTGCGCTGCTTTCGAGTGCAACGAAAGCGGTGAAAAATTTGCCGTCATCTCAAAATGCCACCACCATGGTGGAATGTGGCGCCATTTTCTGCGTGCTTGGAATAGGTCCAGCCGTGCCGAGAAACCCGATCGGAGCAGACTTTAGTTTATCAACCCGGCGAACGGTGTCGGAAGCGAATCTGAAGCGAATGAAGTTTATCAACTGCAGGATTGCAGCGATAGTGTGGCCTGCCACCGGTCGGCCAGCGAAAATTATGTCAAAAGTGGTGTTGAGCGGTAGGAATGAGAATTAGACATTAGGAGCAGTTGCTGAAATGTCAACGGTCACTTACGCCCGTTAGCGGGATCTAATAGACATTAATTACGATCGGTTTAACAAGGCCCGTGTTATGTTACAAGGATACAATTTGGAGCTTATCGGCTGGCTCTTGGAAGAAAGGACGAAAGCAATACCGATTGTTTCTGGCTGCTCAACAAAAAACTCCGGATCGTCGTACACATAATCCAGCATTGCAATAAATTGGACGGATCGCCGTGGTATGATAAATCGGTCCGATTCCGTCCTGGTGGTCAAGCAGCCCGGCGATACGTGCTGATAGAAGGTCCTAGCTCGCGCCGGAACAATGGAGCACCCCAGTTTATGTAGAACGAAATCCCTGAGAACGGTCTTCGGCCACCGGAATCCACCGGTCCGCCCGAGATAAATCATTGCTGTGTGCCATTGTGCCGTCCTTATCCGCGAGGTTCATTTGCCACGCTACCATTCGGTTGGGGTCATCTTCTCATTCTTTCGCATTTCCCGGAAAAACGATGCGCGTGTGCGTGATGGAAAGCGGATTGAGACTCCACCGAGTCAACACCGAGAAAGGACAACAAAAGACACTGCGTCCTATCCGGTGCCGTGGGCGAAATACGATGTTTGCAGGAAAAGTGAGGAAAACAATTGAACAGGTATTTTACTTTCTCCATTCGTCTACGCCGACGAACAATCAATAGAAATCGACGACACAACGCCGATCGACGGCGACAGATTAATCAATTTATGTTTGCTTTGTGCTTCGTTACGCAGCGATGCGTCGGGGCGCGATCCTCAATCGCTATCTGCACAATGGAAATTGGGATTGAGCCCTTTTGAGATTCAATTTTCTGCTCAATGTTTTGACCCACAATTGCTGCTTCAGTTTTACGCAACTATTCCGTTCTCAATCGACTTCCGTTTTGCGGTTCCCTTTCATC
Source organism: Anopheles bellator (assembly GCF_943735745.2). Classification (NCBI taxonomy): domain Eukaryota; kingdom Metazoa; phylum Arthropoda; class Insecta; order Diptera; family Culicidae; genus Anopheles; species Anopheles bellator. Next base: position 59,053,606 of record NC_071285.1, on the reverse strand, counting down.
GCTGAAATCGGGCATTCACTTTGCGTGTCCATTGTGCCGGAATTAACTTCACCTTCAACCGCCACAGGAAGCCAGCCCAGCGGCATCAGTCAACGGATAATAATGGTAGATTGTGACCTGCGGGCGTAAATATCAAGATGCCGGCCACTTCCTTCCGGCACCGAGCCAAGTTCCGGCGGTGCCAAAATGTGCTCACAATGGCGTTTTGCTTTTAGCATAACACACAAAACCGGGCGGGCAAAGACCGGTTCCAGCTGGGTTTGCGGCTCTTCCGAGCACCCATCCCCATTGCACACGTCCCGGGCCCTGAATCTTGAGTCGGACAAATTTCGCAGCTCCACAGCGACAGAAAAAGAAAATTCCTGCCACAAAATGGTTGGCCTGAAGTTGATTGAAACCCATTCTTGGCGAGGCTTCCACACGGGGCCTTACTCGGTGCAAGATGCCACTTTCGTAGCGTGCACCGTGCGACGCCTTAGTTCCCTCGCTGCAAGGTGCAATTTCTTGGCGAAGGTCGATTGAAAATTCATGTTCACATAAATTAATGTGAAACGACGTCGACGCCTGCGAGGTCGTAGGATCCAGGCGGCCAAGGATGTATTCCACCTACCTTCGAAGCTCGTGACGCAACGCCTTTCGCCTTGTAGCACCGGATCGGATCCGCCAAGATGAACATGTGTTTAAGTTCACGTAATTGGCCACCGGGACGGGCAGTAGACGGGCAGTCTATTTTTAGACCCTATCCTGCCCAAAGGGGTAGGCGAGCTTTTCCTTTCTTTCCGAGCCGAGCTGTAATTTAGACCCCACGAACGTGTCTTAAAAGCGACCTCGGCAGTAATCGATGCAGTCCTCTGGCATCTATCCATTACGATACTTGCCGGCGAAAGGGGTTGATTTTGCGTGTGGCGTTGAAATTAATACACCCTAACATGATCCTTTGCGTTCCTTTCCCCGCGAGGGTGGTCACGGTTGCGTGTGCCCAAAGCGATCCCTGTTTGTAGTTTGCTTCCGTTTTCGGAGCAGCTCCGATCACCGATAGCGGCGTCTTCTTCGTTCGCACCGTGACCGAACCAGCGACACGATTTTACCTTTTCGCCTTTGACGGATCGAAACATTAATTTACCGACAAATGGCATACGAGGGGCTTCTCAGCGAGTTGATTGGCTAATTTGGAGTACAAAAAGGGAATTGATATGAAACGGTAAGCAAGAAAGTGCCACCCGGTTGGTGTCGGCAACGCGGTTTAGCGAACTGGTCGGACTGGTGCATCAACAGGGCCCACTGGGGAGCCACTTAGGAAACAATTTGGAGCACATTATGGACGGATAATCATCGATCCGTTCAATCCTCCCATACGGGGCGCGCCGATGATACGCTGAACGATGATAAATTATTGCTTGTCACCAAATCGGCGCGGTCATTACTGCATACTGGCTGGAATTTAAAATGGATGGAAAACGGTGGAAGAAAAATGACCGTTCCGCTGCCGTTCAAACGTGCTCCATAATTGATGGACCCTATTGATTACGGGGCCCCCTCTGGTGGCTTTTCGGCACGAACGCCGCTTCCACCACCGCCATCCATTTCACCCTGCATCCATTGCAAACAGTAATTACAGCCCGCGGTGGCCAGTGTCCATTGTTTTGTGATATGAAAATGGAACCGCGAGTGTGTGCTGAAAATAGACAGCCACCACCATCCGAGGCCATTCGATTGTAGTGTCATCGATGGCCATTGCCTATACTCACCTCCCACAGGCGCAAGGGGGTGGACTGCATCGGGGTGGATGAAGGTGGCTCCAGCGAGCGGACTGACGAGAAAGCGGACGTTCCTTCCAAGGGCCAATCTTCTTCCAGTTTCCTTCCGAATCGCGGACCCCGACATCCAACGCACACAGCGTCAGCGACGGTGACGGCCTTCTCACGCTGCAGGATGTGGCGGGGGCGGGACGGCGCTCAGGTCGCACGCACACCACACACCGTCGGACGGATTATCCTTTCCCTGTCGTCGTGGTGCTCGTTGTATCCTCGCGCGTCGGCGACGATGACCACTCTTGTCCCTCGTTGGTGCAGTAAGGAGTTCCTCTCCCCCCCTGCTCTCCCCTTCACTTCTGGTCTGGTCCTTCTCGTCCTTTTATTATTTTCACATCACCTAATTGAATTGGTTTGACAGATCGATCGAAAAGCACTTGTTAGCGCGAGACCACCAACGCACACAACAAAGGCCAGGCTCTGGCAGCACTGCACTCGTTTCACGTTGCCAACCAACAGGCCTGTCTGTCCCTGTCTGCGATTAGGGAAGGGAAAGGACGAAGGACGATAATAATCTTCACCGTAGCGAAGCGAAAAAAGAAAAACGGCGTCGGCCTGTGTGGGCGTGCGTGTGCGTACTACGCGACGGAAGGGTGCCGTGTTTTTGCCACACTCCTGTTGTTGTCCCACCGTCTGGCCGCAGCGTCCCGGCTCCCGCCGCCCGGTGCCCCTTGGTTCAAAGCACAATGACCTAGCGACAGACCGTGGCGAGACGGCTATTTTGGTATGCGTGAGCGTGATCGGTTGCCTCCGGACAGGGCGATAAAATTGCGTTTCAATGAGACCCGGGGTCCGTGATTAGAACGGACGCACTCAACTGGAACAGGGTAAAGGCGGCACCGTGATCAATCGCAAATCGCTTCGCACTTCACTCGGGCGTGCAACAGACGAATCCAACTGGTGGCCGTAGGCGCCAGACGCGACGGCTAATTAGGCAACAAACCACTAACCGCGAAGCAACCCTTACGGGGAAACGGGAACTGGCTTCCAGTCTGGTCGGTCACACGCTAAGGACTAACCGAGCGTTGCCCGATGATGACGGTGCTTTCGTCCCGGTGAGATTCTCTGCTCATTTCCCCTTTCAACTGAAAAGGAAGAGAGTGAGTGAGTGTGCGTAGCTGTGAGAGAGAGCATCAAGTTAGCGGTGAGCGGTTGACTGGCTACCGAGAGGGAGAGAGAGAGAGCGCCAAAGGGGAGGCTTTCGCGACGATTAATACCACATCCGTTTGCTTGTCGCCTGTTTTCCTTTTCGGGCGTTTGAGTCATGCTCAGAAAAGCCTCAGCGGTGCGTTGAGAGTGTGCGCGTGTGATAAGAGCAACTCGTGCCCGAGTGGTCGAGTGTTTACATTTCTCACTGCCTTCAACAGGTATCAGCCTATTTCTCGTGGGATTTTCCGTTGCCGAAAGAACCACAAAGCCGTCGTGCGACTGTTGGCGTTGTTTACTTTGACGTCGGTTGTAGTGTTGATCCAATCAAGTTGGGTGTACTGCGTTTCAGGCAGGATACTTCCCGTTGCTTAGTAACGGTTTCAGCTAGGGTAAAAGAGCCGTGAATTGGCAGGATTCTGACTTCGTCTGCAATTGGTAAACCTCTCGCATCCTTGATCAAAACCCTCTAGGAAAGGCTTTGCGACCACTTCGCTCCAGAAAGCTCTCGACGTAGAGCTTTGAACCGCCATCTGTTGGTGGAAACCCGTAGCTCGTGGTGCCGTCTCGGACTAGGCATCGTTCAAACCGGACGCATACCGTGAAACAAACAACTGCCCTCCACGAACGATTCGAAGTGATAAGAAATGACAAAAGGCGAGTGCGGAAATTCATGCCTTGCAAAGGAAACCCGTTCTGTTTGCTATTTTCTGCCTTCCAGCCATTCGCCTTTGTTCATTGCAGGTCGCTCGGTGCGCCATGGGAGACGTCAAGTGCTTCCGGAGTTCGCAAATGCATTTCACGCTGTAGACGCCCGGGGGGGAAGAATGCAACCAGCCAACAATGGCGTAATATAAATTTAATTTTCTCGCTACCGAGAGTCGATCAATATATCCTCAAACTCCACCTAATCTTCCAGCGCTTCACGGTCGGCTCCCTCGGCTCCCTGGAAGCGTTGAAAGCATTCGGAATGAAGTGCGATGCGTATGAAAAATGGTGTTTAATTGTGTTATGGTATTCAATCAATAACTCGCCAATAGAGTCAGGCTATTGCTGTTGATCGGTTCAACTCAACCAATGATGGAATTTTTCTGTGTTCTTGTGAACGATTTGATCATTCTCCATTTAAATTGGGACGATTTTAGGTGTCATCATTTGCTAATAGTAAAACAGCGGAAGCAACATCGTGTGTTACACCGATCTTCAAATATGAATATATGTACGCGTTTGGCGTTTTATTCGAATGTTCTGGTCAAGGAACGTACTTTGGAGAGGGCAATAGTAGTGCACTAGTTGGTTGATTGATTGCAAAAATACAGGATTTGTTGTGTTGCCTTGCTTCCCACCACCGGCCACCGCTGGGGCAACACGGGCACCGGAAACGCTTACCCTAGGCGCAATCCCAGTGACACTAGCTACAGAGTGAAACCATCGATGGGTTAAGGAGAACTGGTAGAAGTCGTTGCGGTCATATGTACAGTTTTAGTTTCGCGCACTTCTCGATCGAGAGATTCGGTTAGGTTAGGTTGATTGTTGTAGTGATTTTTTGATAGTAGACAGTTGGTTCGCAGACAGAACACAGTGTGCGAGAAACGTGGTGCTGTGTGTTGGCTAGAGACTAGAGTGAGACCCTTAGCATTGCTTCTTTACATTGCGCTCTCGCAGTACCTGCTTGCATATCATTTGCGGACAACGGACTCTTTCGTCCTCTACCTACGCCCAGCCCAGACTTGCTGGTGGTCATTTGCGGCCTGCACGTAACCACACGGTAAAGAGACCACTCAACGGCGGTGGTAACGTGCATGGCACGTTGGGTGCTTAAGTCTACAATAACACTTCCGTTCTCCGCCTCGTTCCGCTCGTGGAGCCCTTAGAGTTATAGAGCATAGCACCAAACTGTCGTTCCGCTTCGGTATTTATGACTAAAATTGTAACCATTTGCTTGTGTTGCTTACGTTGATTGTGTCGAGTTGAGTCGAAGTGAAGTGGAGTTGCTCCGTCCGATTCTGGGCTTTCCTTCGGGTCTCTTCACTCGCAAATTGTACTGATACAGTGCTTTGGTTCCCAGCTAGCAGTTTCACTGTCTGTGGATAAACGCTTGTGATTCTGGCGATGACCTTCTTTTAAAGTGGTGTGCTTCTTCAAAACAATTAATTTATTCATTCTTCAATCCCGGTTCCTGCGAACCCGAAACAACCATCGGATGGGCGCTCGAAACCGATAAATTCGTTACCGTAACCGACCACGCCATTCGTCTGCGCCGTCCTACTCATGTGAATCGTTGTTTGGATGACGGGGCGGTTGAAGGCATGACTGGTGATGACGTGGTAGATGATGATTACATGTTTGCTGATGTTACTTCCGCGAAGCACAACCTTCCGTGAGCGATTGATTATGCTTGTTTATCTCGAAAATCATATCAAATCAGCGGTCGAACCAATGGGGAATTTGAGAATTTGAAACGGGAAAACCGCCTGTAACTGAAGCTGGCACACGCTTCAACCGAAACCAATGGAAAGAAAGGTAGGAGATACAAAAAAGAATCCATGTAAAAGTCACAGCATCGTTAAGCTCACATCGTTGGTCGTAGGAAACTGTTGAACTATTTTAAACTTTAAATGTCTAGCACCTTAAAAACCTACCATTTCTCGCAAAACCACCCAGCACATTGTGTGCTGGGGACCGCCCCATAAAATCGAAGCACATTAAACTCGTTTCCGATTTGCTTGCTCGGCTCCCTCCAAACGAATGTAAGGCAGAGTATAGTACGCATGGGAATAGTAATACTGGCATTAAAATACGGCAAACATCGAGACGGAGAAACACAGCAAACGACATCGACGAGCGGAAGAGACACGCGCACAAAAAGAAAATGGAAACCTCCGCGCAAAATGGATCTCGAGGCCTTGCGTTATGAAATATAAATGTTTTCATTTAAAATATGCTTATCCTACAAATTCGCGCAAAGCGCATCCGCGGGGCGGACGGCGTTGTGATTGCGTTAAGTGTGTTGGCTTTTGCATTCAGTGTCCTTATCGAAGCTGCTTCGACGATGCGTACAATGCGCCACCGAGTGGCGGACAATGAAAAGGCCAATTGACACAAACAGCCCTTGAAAGCTGATGAGCTTCGGCGAGTCAGGCCTTGGAGAGCGAATCCGCCAACAAAGGCCCGCTCAAGACAACCGACAATGGAGGCGCCTGGTGTTTTGTACATACTAGGTGTCAAGCTAACGTCAAACATCTGCGAATTGCTCTTGGGTCGGCTAACGCTATCGGGCTGGCTGCTACACTTAGACGATTGGCCAGGAAATGGGTCCCTGTTCGGTGAAGAGCAGCACGGTTTGATCGCCATCGCCAAAGATAGCCGACGTGTCGATGGGCACCGATGGAGACGCCTGGTGCTCCATCGAGTCGTGCGGATTATCGGCAAGGATGGTAAAATCTACGGCACCCTGTTTCGCCGCTGCCGTCGTGTCGGAAGGCACACTGTCCCCAAGACTGTCGATTAGCTGAAGCAGCAATGCATCCCCCGAGGGATCGTTCGGTGCAAGCTGTGGTGGGTTCAACTGTGTGCCTCCGATAGTGAGATTGGACACGGCATGGTTCGGAGGTCGGCCGATCTTCAGCACTGATGACCACCAGCGGACGGCTATGGGAACGCGCCGTTCGGCCGGCGACTGGACAGCAAGGACGTCGGCAAAACTCCACCACCTGCCATCGTGCAATGGTCTCCCGAGGGTACGCCTGACAGTCGATGCGTGGATGGTGTTCCGCTTCTTCCGTGGCTGAATGGCGCGTATTGTGCCCTTCAACCGGCCACTGCAACCGGCCGGGTGTCGCCGCACGAGGACATTCCGACGATCCTCTTCGCCCGGCACTTCACTCATAGCATCCTGCTGAGGCGTTGCAGGTGGCGTATTGAGAAAACACTCTGCCATTGGTGGGCACGGTGCGAGGTCGATATCGGCAGCGGTGAGAACGTCCCCAGCGGAACCGGAAACGGCCGACATCGAAACTGACGGGAACTGTGACACGAAGGCTTCCTGGTCGCGAGTCAACATTGGTTTTAAGGTGCGGTCGGGCACGGAGATACCATCTGCTCGCAGCCCGTCGCTGTCCGGAATAATAATCGGTTTCATTTCCGGTCCCGGCGGTCCTCCGTACGGCTGGTGGGTAGGCTGCCCCGGTGCAGCTTGTGTATCGTTCGTGTGCGCCGGGCTTTCTGTGACCAGTAGCTGGCCACCGACGGTAGTCGCTGATTTATATGCTGCCCTTGTCTGAAATTTCGAACGGAAAAGTAGTTAAAGAATAGTGCAACAGTATACGAATCTAGCAAAGCGAAGTTCATTTCAATCACCAACGGAAACCTGTCACAATCGAAAACGGAGCGTTTCTTTCGGTCTATTAAGAAAAAAAAAACTGCAAAGCATCGAACAGAACCGATGGCGCTTGAATGAATGAATAAGAAATAGCTCAACGATTAAAACTGTCAGCTCCGGAATCTCTGGAATTATTCATCGGCGAAGAGCTGGCAGATGTTGCCGATGCTGTGAAATGTCAATTAACGTCTGGCCGCGATCCGCTATCGAAAGGGCGACGGGAGAACGTCTTAGAAATTTATTCGAATTTAATCTAAACGTTATCCATAATGAAACCCCGGATCCGGATCAGGTGCTTTTGAGGAGAAACTTTTTCGCAAATCAATTTTCACCCGCAATTTGTTGTGTTCGAATCGATTTCTGATTATTTTGCCCCGAACCGTTCAGGCAACTTTTTCCACAACATGGTCACGGCATCCTTTGATTACTAGGGCCATCAAACAAATCCCTCCGAAAGTGATTCATAGTTTTGAATCATTTTTTCCCTCCAAAGCCTGCTCGGCATCGCACGGAAGACTCTACTTTAGCACCGTAAACTTTTCTACTTCTACGAGCAGTACGCAGGCTGCGTGAGGTTTTACTTTTTCTCCGTCTTCGTCGTCGTCATCGTCCAGTAGCGGCTTGGTCGTGGTCATAAATTTTGGCGACAAACTTTTCCCGAACCCTTGGCGAGGTGGCTTGGCCCCGAGGAAACCGGCACACTTTGCATAACAAATTGTAGTGACACTTTTCACCTTCCTTGGGAGAACAAATAGCAATATACAGAGCGAAAGAGAGAGAGAAAGAGAAAGATGAAAACCAAAAGGACATTATGAAAGTGGAAAATGCAAAACGAACCGAACGCGAAGTGAAACTTTTATATCCATTTTTGCGCGACGCGCCACTTTATGGGCAGCATGCATATTTATGGGCCCGAGTGCAACTGCACATGCACTGACGGTGTGCTCCGAGGGTCCTTGGAGCAGGTGGAGAACGTTACTAAATGCAGCTGCAACTGGAACGCACAAGGTGTCGGTGCAAGGTCAACGGGCCAGCATCGGGCAGGGGCAACCATCAGCATCACCATCACATCATTAGCCCTGGCGTCTGCGCTGCCATCGCTCTCGTGCAACAATTTATTGCTGTGTAAAGTAACGACAAACGGATCCAGATGAGTGTCCTCTGTTAAACTAACCCACCGGAGGGCCCTTGATAGAGTGGTGAAGATGCAGCCAGACCGATGCCGTGCAAAGTGCCGAGTCAACAGTGGCAACAGCCGAGCATCGAGTATGACAATATTATGCTATCGACGGGCTGTCCTCCGGCGGACGTCGTGAGGACGTACGCGTTTCGTGTTCGAACGAACGAGCATCAAATTTGCGTTCAACAATGCGCCGCCCCTTTCCGGCAGAGCTCTTCAACAATGGAGGCCAGGGTTCTGCATTTTATTATAAAATATAAAGAATAAAATTAAATTACACCCCAGTCTCAGTGGCGCAGGAAGCGCAGCTAAGTTTAGTGTCTCAATATTTGCTTTCAATTCGAGCAACGGTCCGCTGATCGTACTTCTGGAACGATTCAAAGTGTTTGAGTTTGAAGAAGAGTTACGGACAAACCCCGGTTTGCCGGAAATTGGCTAGCGGATCGGTGAACTTTTGTGATGCCAAAAGTTACACATCACGCCCTTACGGCCCCTTTCAATGGGAGCTCCCTAATCGCATCAGTTCAACACCGTTACCACTGGATCATTTTGACACTCGCTAATTGTGTTACGAGAATTGGATTAAAAGATCGAAATCTCATATCTCCTGCAGCGCATTTCAAACTGAGCCACCAACGCAGCAATGGAGCAAAAAACGTGACACTCCTGCATACAAATGGCTGATATCGAGCGTTTTTTTTTTCGCTAGCTCCCGTTTCATTGAACGGACTTTTTGGATGCACCCTTTTAGGCTGGGCAACGCTATGGTGAGTTTCAAAACCGAACGAATCCGAGTTTTTGTGCGATGCCAGCTCGCTGTATCGCTCGGTGTCGAATGTGCATCCAGGAACATGGGCATGATGTGGTCGGCAAACCTATGAATGGTGATTCTTTCACGTCGGTCACAGGAATGTTTCGCAAAATGCTTCGTCAAGGGAGTTTTTACCCGTCCCCGGGAGCGACATGCGAATGGATTGTTCGGCCAGCTTTCATGAGCCTATCGAACGTGGTTCTGTACGCTCGAAGGAACACGATTTTGGAATGGTTGGGAAATATCTAATTCTAGAGTACATCATGTGCCCGTAAGCTAGACATTCTCAGCTAATTGGGGGTTTACATTTTGCGAATGCATCGCCAAGCTTACCGTGGTCGAGCGAACATCGTCCTGCTGTGTGGTGTCTTCGGATGGTGTTGTTGCGTAAGATCCGCTGCGATACGCATCGAGAAACTTGAAGCATAGCTCCTGCAAATCGCTTCGATCCGGTAGCGTTCGAAGCAGGAAGCTGCGAAAAGGGGCAGTAAGAGAGAGAGAGAGAAGCAGTACAGTATGTAGCACCATCAACGAACAGTCTATTCAATTCCATTAATTGGTTCTCGAAACAAACAATGAGAATTGTGAGTAATTAGCTCGATGCGAAGCGAGTTGTGCAGTGGCCGATTTTAATTGGACAAATTGAACAAATCAGTACAAACATCTTTAAAAGATACCGCTTCTTAATTGATTTGCGGATGCAATTGGATTATACATTCCGTGAAAGTATATTCTATTTTCCTCAATCATGCTGCCGTCTCATAAACTGATAAACACGGTCCTCCAAAAAACACATTCCACAAGGCGGAGGAATTTATGCACGAATTGTGGCGACATTGGGCCAATCGTCACCTTCATGCATGCATCTCGGAGATGATTGGATTGAAAGTCTGACAATTACTTACCCGGTGAGCGTCGATCGATTCGAAGCCGAAGCCAGCGTCGTACCTGAATCCCCGTACAAGATTCGCCTGAGAAGTGCATCCCGTGGGCATATGGCCCTGGGGCAGTCGTGGGGCAGTTGCGAGAGTGCAATTCCATCGATGCGAACCCGTTCGCCCCGGAGTTCCTGGTGCCGACAGAGTGCTTTCCACTTGGCGTAGCAGAGGACAAGTCGGACGTAGGTTTCCACATCATTCGAACGATAAACGGCCAGTCCGGTGGGGTGGTCAGGTCGATCGAGGTGGTTCGACGTTGGAACGGCGGCCGGGTCGTCGGCAAGAAACGCTTCAAACACGGCGGCCAGCAGGGGTTCCGATGCGGACGGGACGGGACATTCCAGCACCACGTGCAAAAGGGTCAGCTCCGAGAATTCCGTCCCATTGCGAAATATCAATCGAAGGCTTTCGACGATGGAGCTGGCTTCCCGGCGTAATGACGACAACGGATCCACGCCACCGGGCAGGGGCACTGCAGGGTCGTGGCAGGTCAAGCGGTTGTTCCAGAGCCGCACTTTCCGTTCGATCAGTTCCGCCAACACGGCCACGTTGATGTAATTGCTTTGGATTTCCAACGAACGGTGCTGCAGGCCGCGATCGTGTCAGTCCGGAATTCGGGTCCGGGTTCGGCAAAATCAATCACGTATCAAGTTTGGCGTAATGGGCAAAAAAGTGGAAAACAGAAGAAATTGATTACTACATCAAAAACCTTCAACGGCCGTAACGAAGTTTGCGTTTCTTTCTGGTGGTCTGTTTTTAAATTTATTGCTTGTTTTGTGGCGTTCGCACGACTTTGGGACGATGATAATTTGACGGGACGCCACTCAACTCCACTATAATGTTTAATGAAAATTCTTTTTTGACTAAGACTATAAGTAGATTCAAACGCTAATCGGTTAGCTAATGCAAGATTGTCCTCCACTCGTACCAATGATGTTAATTTGTCCAACAGATAGACCACCGGATAAACAATTTCAACAAACTAATTACTTACGAATGGTTTGAATATTCGCGCATCTAGAATCACGGGATTAATTGATTGCTGTGCGGTCAGTAGGGAAACATTGATTGATGACTAGTTTCGGCACTCATCGGTTGATTGTAGCGTACATGCGCGCCTACGGAAGCCAATGATGGCCCAATTACTACCCCACCTTTGGTAGGGCAGTTCCGACGCCACCGGCCATTACAATTCAATGATCCGAATCTGGTAGTTGACGTTCCTTTGCTCAACGTGCAATTTACGATCACGTTACGAAATCGACGACTGATGGTTGATTGATGGGCCAGTATATTTGACGACAGCTTAACCGACCGACAACACAACGGATTCGCTGGATTTTTATTGAATTTTAAGGGTTTAATGAGCAACGGCCGAGACTCGTTTCTAACTTTATTGGCAATATTTGACCATGCTGGCCGATAAAATGGTAATTTGCTTAACTGCGGAAACAAAATCATGGTTCACTATCGATTTAATCGAATTACCAGAGTATCGTTTGAAGCGAAGGCCACACCGTCGCTTTGCACCTAATTGGCGAATTAGGTTTGCGGTTACGAACTTTCGAGTTTGTGATTTTTTGAAAATCACTAATAAACAGGCACTCAAAATGGCCCACTTTTGCCGGTACGGTAATGGGGTGTTCCAATTTAGTTTTAGTGCTGAATCAAAAACCCGAGCCGTAATGGGTTATGTTTCGATCAAAGCTGGCCTAGCTCTCGTAAAAAAACCGTTGGCTCATTGATGGCGTAGACTTAATTTAATTAAACAAACATCGCTGCCACTCCGCTGGCTGGCCAACCCGTTAATCCCGTTCGATACGTGATTGGAGAAAATAACTTTTACGCTCTGGCAAAACATTGAACCGGTGACCGCCAGCGGGTTCTTTAACCTTCAACGTTTGATTCGACGCAGCTTCAACATATTTGAACAGACAATTAATCCGTCAGAGCGTATTTTCACTTCGGGAGTTAATTACGTGGGTTGAAGTTGGCTTTTCATTCGGAAACCTCGTTAAATTTAATCGACCAGGGGAGCATAAATCATTATTCACTTCCGCGTACGCCGTGCGTGAGCTGCAATTTTGAATAGCGCAGAGCAGTGCTGGGCGGCCAACGATATTCCGATTCCGTGTTGGTTTTCATACTGAGCCGCGCTTATGTTAAATGGAAATCTTCAGAAACACTTCAGAGCCGTTCACAGTGTTAATGTGTGCCATTCGGATGAGTGGAATGAAACAAGACCCCTCAAGTGGTTCAAACAACACTTACTACATCGTTACACTCTATTTGACAATCATGTTTACTTCGATTCGTTTCTACGTACGCGTACCTTAGTGAATATCGATTGTGTTGGCAGTGATACAGCTAGTCGCAGATCGATGATAGTAAAGAGATCGCAGTACCCATCGCGGTTACGAGTGAGTGACGGGCGATGTTAAACATTGAACACAGTTTTTAGGTCCCCTTTTTTGGCGGGGACCCATTATTAATGCCTACATCGGCATCGGTTTCGAGCAATAATACATATCTACGTTTCAACTTCTCCACTACTTCATACCGTGTGTGCGGACGTGTGCGATGCGGTTACTCAGCAACCGGTGCAATTAAAAGGTAACACAACCATCATCGAACCTGAGCCGATTGGAGGTGAACATTTTGGGAAATGCTTCGGGCTTTTCCGGGAAAAAACGTTACAAAATAAAGCCATTCCATCCAGTGACTCTCTATGGCAGGTTTCTACAGTGATCGATATGTACACATTCACACGTTTCGAAGCATTGCGCCACCATCAATCACTCAACCTCAGTGTTGTTTTGCGCAGTCAATCGTCGAGTCCTCAAATGTAACGAGGAGTGAAAAGTGTCCGTAAGCGGGAAGTTTAAAACAACTAAATGCTTTCCAGTTGTTTGTTTCCAGTCGATCAATTTGTGTGTCGAACGCCAGTGGTCGAAAAAAAAAACGAAAATAGATGCTCGACGCTCGATTCCAATCAAACCCGGTTGGACAGCGCTGTCCGTTGGCTGGCAAATCCTTCTCGGCCCATGGTTTCCCGAGGAGCGAAATTGCGGTTGACTACAGCGGATACCAGGTACGGGTACGACTGTGTGTCCTGTCCCCTGCTGGGAAGCCATCTGGGGATTGGGGGTCTAGCGAAAATGAGTGCACACCGAAGAATGGTCGCACCGCGCCGGGGGCTTACTACCGATTGCATCGAAACTAAACACATCACTCACCAATCGGTGCCGATGACCGGTGCTGTGGGGTGTGGTGGGTTGCTGGGCCTTCTGCGCCGTGTACTGCCGATAGTGTCGGACGTACTGATCGATGCACCGTTCCACGTCGAACAGATCATTGGCGAGCAGAAAGCTGTGCCGGAAAAGGGGAGAAACGGGGGTCAGAAATGGTGGTGAGAAATCCGGATCAACGGTTCAATTGCGCCGCCGCCGGTGTTATGCTGCCCGCTTGACGTTTGACGTACAATCGGCGACATCGGGCACCACAACTGTCCCCGTACCGTGTTTCGTGGGCTCGCTGTTTCGTTGGCACGCTGGGCAGCAGTAGCAGGAACGGGACGTCAGATGCCAGCTGGACGGTGGGACAGCGTGTCGGAAGGAAGCGGACCGCATGCCGCTCGATGGTAGCCCTATCTGCCCGTGTGACGGCTAGGGATTTCCAGCGCTTGAAGCACAGCAGCAATCCGACGTAGTGGGGGATGGTGGTGCACCGGGCGACACTTCCACTCGCAGGTCCCGCGGGAGAACCGCAACCGTCAGTGAGAACGCTCTCGAACACCGGATACAGTAGCAGTGTGTAGCGCGGCTCCAGCACCGCCCGGAGCAGGGTCAGCGTCACCAACTGCGTGTCACCTTCGAAGACTACAAACAGACTGCTAACGATCGAATTGCACTCGCCGAGCAGTGCGGCGGCGCTGGCTGGCGGCGGTTGCTGCTGCTGCTGTCCTGTGGCCACCGATTCGCACCGGAAACGGATGTAGTCTACCAGTATATCGATCACTGTCAGCTGGTAGCGACGGTTCTGTCGCACTCGAAGACGCTGCCGCTACCGGAACACGGGGCGGAAACGAAAGAAACACACAGAAGAAATGAGCAAATGCATGTGCAACGGTTATGATTAATGATGGCGCAGGCATTCGAGTGTTTAGCGGGCAATAATCGCTCCACCGGGACGAATGTCGGGGCAGGGTTTGCGCGAATGATAGATAACTCGGTTTCGGGCCGAGATTTCCGAATCATTTACACACAAACTGGAGGCTGCTGTCAGGATAATTTTATATCCATTTCTCATTTCAGCTTACGCCGGTGAGCAATTTATTTGTGATTCATTGCCGCAGTAAATTGTTTGCTACGTATCTTTCGCGCGGTAACTTTTGCCGATGCATAGAGATTTCGGTTGACAAATGAGTGGAATGAATGTGCGTTCTGCCATTTCCGGAAACCGGTGGCTTCACAAAAAACATCGGGCTGCACCGTTGCATTGCCTGCGAAGCATAGCTGCAGTGGAATCGGAACTAATTTCTAAGTTTGGTTTGAATTTCGATAAGGATTCTTCTGTTTAGAAAGCTTCAACCTCAACCGGACATTCACCCATTTGCAAAGCAAACACAATTTTCCGAGCCACACGGCCACAGAATGCCAATTATATGTGATGTCAGCAAATGGTTAGGTTTTAGAATTCCATTGGCTGCCTATTTTCTGCTCCAGTGCGCCGGTTTCCGGTCGGCTTGCAGTGTTTACGGTGGTGCGGTTTTCGGGTTGTGGCGTTCTGTTTGACTTTTATTCTTTATTTCCTGGTTTTTCCGGGTTTTTAATATGCTGACCACCGTTCCGAATGCCGTCGCTCAAAGAACTGGTGCGTCGGCTGGATAGTTTACTTTGGTTGCTACATGTCTAGTTTATCGTTTTTTCGCTTGATTTACGTGCGCCATTGCGTATCTAAAAAGTATGTAATTGTAATAAGCTTTTAATTGTGTTTTGTCGTTTTTTTTGCACAACTTCACACAAACAAACATTCGCATTCAACTCGGCAGCTCCCATCGACATGTAAGACTTAAGTAGCAGGGCGGTGCAGTGCACCGGAAGTGCACGGTGTACCTGAATCCTCGAGCGTAGCATGATTTATGTCGCACAGAACCGCAACCCACGTGGGGAGGCTTATGTGCCATCTTTTCCAGCAGTCTCTACAAAGCACGCCCCCGAAGCCCCACGAAGATCGTGGAAAAGTCCGTGGCATCACTAATTACACGGCGAGCAGACGGTTTGATGTCGCGCACCCAGCACAAACCCACCTTGAGCCTCGGAGTCTCAAGTTCTGCTGAAGCCCATATTTTGCATATTGTAATTCGGAGCTCTTGCTCGGCTACTTTAAAACACGACCCGGCACTGAAAAGGATCCACGCGCCGAGTCTTGGAGCTTGTTGAGCTACGCGGTCTTCCGGCATTCGCTGGATCCTCCGACTGTTCGTAACTCGATATCGTTGCGAGGGTTTGGATTTAGGGCTTTCGGGCGGTTCCGCAGCAAGCGACAGCTGCTAGGTCACGGATTCGTTTCGTTTTTGCCACTTTTCCAAGAGAAAGAGAGAGACGGACAGAAAGTAGGGTGTCCCATGTAGGCAGCGATTTTTGACTGGGGCGCTCCAGGGTCTCTCGAATTGGAAGTTGAATTACGGCCACCACCGTACTACGCTCAGGGGGCTTTCGCTCCGGGTGATCTCGACCGAGCCTTGCCCGAGAATATTGTCAACGGCAACCCGCTGCAATCGGAGCGCCGGCCAGTGGGTTCCAGTTTTTGTGGACACCACACCGCTATCTGTATCATGCCCGACGGCATGTTTTAAGGGGGGCCACCGTGTGCACTGTAGCGCCCACCACGGACGAAGGCCGTGCCGACATGGACGATAAATTTTTAATTTCATTGCAACTTTAGATTCATTGCGAAATGGGGCTCGGTGTGTGTGCACGTGTTCTGCACACGAAATGCACCCAACTTTACCGGCTCCAGAGTCTCGGTACTGTGTCACCCACTGAAGTGGAACAGCTCGAGGGCCCGAAGGCTGACTCCATGTTCCAACGAGACGTATGGCAAAAGTTGTAATTCATTAGCGATGTACTACGTTTGCTTGATCTTGCCCCTTAATCTTACGATCTTTCTCGGTTCCAGACAAGCTATCGTATCAGGCCCAGGACCCAGGCGCATCGATTTGTGTCCACAGTCGGCTTTAAATCAACCCACAAGTAGAGGGAATTTCTTCGTGAAATTCGATGAGTGCAACGTATTCCATGCTACACTAATTGCAACCAGCTTATGCATCCGCATCCGCTTTAAACCTATGTGTCATTTGTTGTACATAACCCGACAGTGGAAAGGCATCGTTGCTCTAGGCTTAGAAACAGGCCACCGACGAGATCGACCGAGGCAATGCTTGTTGATAAATTCGATGGAATATATTTTTAGAAGTAAACATCAATTACGCGCTACGCTGATAAATCAACAATTTAATGGCACCGGATCGGCGTCGTGTGAGTGTTTGTCTCCGGCAGGCTTCGATACGGAACCAAGTTTCCTAACCGAACGGAGAAAGGCTATGCCCTACGTTCGGGCAAAGGTACGTCGAGAAACTAACCTCGTACCGCGCCGCTTCAGAATCGACCGAACGGGCCAAGTGAAATTAGATAAGAAAATAGCAATTAAGACCGAGAAAGTGTGCCCTCGTCTCCTTGAGCGATCAGGGCAAGATGCGCCGACACAAACGATACCAACGGAGAGACGGAAATATATTTATTCTTCCGAAAACGCAAGTACCCTCCACCGGATCTGTGGCTGGATCTGGCCGTCGGCAATGCAAATCGTTCAATATCACGTTTCAGTAAGACGAACGGTTGCCGGCAGCCGACCTGCACGTACGTGCATCATTATGGAATTTTGAGTTTCTATCGCAAACTCTTGGAAGATGCTGAGTGTTGCGGCATTTCAATGCATAGAAGTAGTTCAAATAATAATTGGTGGCTTCGTTTACCAATTTTGTTCGATTGCGAAAACTCAAACTGATATTACGCAAGCGCAGTTCTATTTTCGTGGTTAGCTTTTATGAACTAAACTTTAAAACACTTTAACTTATCGTGAACATCGTACATGCTGCGCAAAAAACGAAAGCGGAAACTAAAAAGTTTCGATAGAAGCCATTGATTTAAAAATGTCCAATCGGTCGTTGTGTTATCCGAACGAGCAATGTCCCTCGTAATGATAAACTTCTACTGTTCTGAATTTCGTGTTCCTTCTGGGGCACTTGTGGCCGATGCTACCCATCGACGACCGCAGAATCGTAGTATGAATCCTTTTCCTATGTCTTTCCTTGTCGACTACTTCCAAAACACAATGTACGTGTCACTTAAAACCTGGTTCTCGTTTTTTAAAGCTGTAGCAACTTTGCTCGTTGTAGTTTAATTGAATCGTTTGAGAACAAGTTATGCAATAAATAAATTAATTTTCCTCTCTTATCACGCGACGCAGCCTGATTGAGATGGTTTTAAAATGTCTGCATACGTTTTAAAATCCGGCTAGGTGGAAGGATTCATATTTTATACTCTAATGGCAGTTGAAAAGGGGTGTCCAATACCAGTTTTATTTCATGTCCTCTTTTTTCGCTCAATTTCTATGGTCCGTGCACCATAGTTTTGCTAAATAGCTGGTGGTGGTCGAAGCATTCTCATCAACAGCACTGGTTTACCGGGCACCGGCTGCAACGCAAAATTCGATGGAGCTGTGGACTGTCAATAAAGAAGGATCGAAAGAAGCTTAAAGTGGGTGCATTCGTTTCCAATTTCATTTGCCGTCATACGAACCCCCTGTGAATGAATGTAAACTTCCGATAAAAGCGGTGCACATGTTGGTAGTACCAAAGCCCGGATTTTACTTTGTAGTTCTCGGAACTCGAAGTAAGCCTCACGCTCGGCGTTTGCGCTGCACAGATAGCTTGCGATGGAGCTATGGTTTTCATTCACCCGGACACAGGGCGTCCAGAACCACACGGTGACACTGAGCCAACAAATAATACACACGAGGAACAATATCAACTTCAGACTCTCCGCCACCAGGCGGAGACCCCACGAGACTTCTACAATTTCCGGGCTCGTATTCGAACCACAGCTCCGTTACACGTGGCAACGTTCGTCAATTCACTTGCATATTCCCTTCGGTACACCGCGTGCAAGACGTGCCACTGAATGCATTTTATTTATTAACAAACACCTTCAGTGTTGGTCCTTTTGCCACCCACCGAACCGCACCCGGTAATCTGTGTAATTAAAACATTTCAATACCGTGGTGCCTTTTGTGACGCTCCGCAAATGTCTTCAAAGTGGCCGCACGCTGATGAGAGACCGGCGAAGTGCCCTTTTTTAGAATTATGTGTGCAGTATTTCTTCATTTTCAGCAAAGGTAGCTCTGTTTTGCTCGGTGCTCAAATTAGTGCGCGGAATTATGGGACGTCAAAAGCGCAGGTTACTATGGACGGTTTCCATGAGCAACACCAACCCGGCGACTGCTGACCGTAAACCATTAAAATTGTAAGCTCGAATTCACGACAATGATCTCGTTTGCCGTTGGCATCTTCCGCCGGGCACTGAGAGCTCCGTCTCGCCTGAAATAGGATTAAATTCAATCAACTCCGGCCAATTCCTAGCAATGTACAATGGATTACGGCATGCAACGGAACGGTGTAGCGCATTAAGTTAATCTACTTTCTTGTTCAAAGGTGCAACAAAGGGGCTCGTCCCGATATGAGTCGGGCTCTTCCTGTCGAGTCGGTAACCAATTAAGAATGGACCAGGCGCTAGTAAAACACGAGAAGAAGTTCGCTGGTTGTAAATGATCTGAATAGGTGTGTCTGAAATTTCCACCAATCCGAAACCTGTACCGAATGCAAATCAACACACGCTAATGGAATAATGGATCCATGGACCATGAGGAATTGCAATTTCATTTCATGCCAACGAAACTTTACATGTGTTGAAACTTTTTAATAAATTTCCATTCACTGCGTATCGCCATTATTATTTCAGACACTCAATGTACATTCAATTTTGTCTCTGCGATCCACAACGAAAATCTGTTTCGTTCGTCTTTTGGCCACATGAAGCCACAGACTGTTCGAAATTCATCGCAACTAATTGAAAAGTTTCCCAACAAGTTATCCGTTATCGGTGAGAATGGGCTCGAGATTCACGTATCATCACATGCTTCCGCGTTGAAAGTACTCCAATGAGTGGACCGAAAAATAAATCCACACCTACCTTCGAGTCGATTCGAGTCGGGCTGAATTCCGCGCGGGCAGTCGGCATGTCTTCGCGGCCGGCCGTTCGTAGAAGCAACAGGAACTTTAGCACGTGGCGCCACCCTTCAGTTTGTTCAGCATTTGTGTGTGGCGTTTGTGTACCATCGCCCTGAAGCCGTCCGACGAGCTTCCGTAGGTGCTCGGCCACTTGGCAGACCGTTTCTGGTGACAGGTTCCGCCGCCCGGGCCCAAAGCACATGCCGGACCCCAGCTGGCCGAGAGCCTCCACCAGCCATTGAGGGGCCCCAATGAACTGGTGGCTCGCGTCGTGACGATTCCACTTCTTTCGGGCCCGACCTGAAAGTGGAGTGTAAAAATCCGGCACGTATTGTGAGACGTAAGCTGCAAAACTAAAACCGATGGTATGCCCTCGCGAACACTCGTACGGCGGTGGCTCGATGCAAACCGAGTCAACAAAGCCATTTGAAAATATCGCTGTTTTTCTGCCACTGTTAAGAGCCTTCACTGAACTTCAGAGTTTAAAAAGCAACGTGATTGAGCGCTCGGGAGACGCAGGGGGCAGGTACAGGTACAGATTATATTTTATGCCGCCGCGCACTTATGCTTCCCCCATCACGAGGAGATTATTCTGAGCTTTCGGAAGTAAAATGTACCCTGATGCGCGTGCAGGAAACATTGCAAGTGTTTCGCTGGAATTTAATCTACCAGTTTGCGGCCCATTTTTTGTGGCACTCTTAGGAACGTTCGGTATCGATATATTTCCGTTTCCGTAGGGCCGAGAGAACCTACAATATGCGTATGGGATTTTATTTTGTTGCTTGTACTTGTACTTTGTTGCGAAATCGAACACCGAATCGAAAATCGAACGCTGCCGTAGTGCTTCCAGCAAACGAACCACCGTTTTGTGGAGGAGTTTAACAATTTTCGAGGATTCGAGTTTTGCAATTTTACCAGCGCGTGCAAAACTTCACAAAAAGCTCACCAGCGGAAGTTCACATTTCATTTCAAAGACTGAATTGGCAAAAAAAATTAAAACAATCGCTCGCTATGTACTGGAAAAGCCTAGGAATGGATCCACCGTGCGCTGCGGTATCTATATTTTCTCTTTTGTTATGGAAACCTGCGAAGCGAGCAAAACATTTTCGTGAGATCACCATACGACGCTCCTGTGAAGGGCTTGATTACTGACCTGAAATGCAATCTAAAGCCTGGACGTAAAACCACTTTTGATTTGCTGCCGTTCTACTCCGGGCTACACAAAGCTAGTCCCGCTGGCTCACGTGGCACAAAAAAGTGGTTCCTTTCGCTCGGATTACCAAAAAAGCTCACCGAATCATCCCCGACGACGGCCACGACCGTCCCAAGTCGAATCTAAACCGTAATTACTTAAAAGCAGTAATGCGCTTCACCGAAGGGCGAAAGCATCAATCGCACTTCCGTGCTTTGGCCGAATCGTGGGGTACTTTTCTACATTTCATTGGCACAATACGACCCAGTCCCAACGCACATTGTTTCACGACCGAAATAAGTTACCGTAAACCGCTTCAAAGGTTTCACCGGTTGCGGGATTACAATACCCTTGCCAGAAAGTTCTTGCTGAGTGGACAACGGATAGATCAGCGGTGGAGTGCAATCGCACCATAACAAGGATCAAAGGCAAAGGCTACGGCACGGTGCAATGTTCTAGTGGTGGCGCGCATTTTCGACGCTTCGAGCAAGTCGCACTTAAAAGCAGATCGTTTTGAAACAAAAAAAAGACCCTTCTCGAAAGTTTAACCATGCGGAATGCACCCTCTAATTATTCGCGCGCTCTACACCGCGACTGCTGGTCATCGGACCATGTCCTTTCCTTGATTTTTGCTATGTTTTGACATGAGTTGGCAAGTGTGATGAAATAACGCACGCAGTGGCCGTGCAGCGGCACGGATCGTGACAGTAGAGTAAGAACTTTTGACTTGAGGTTCCCATGGTGACCGTTTCCTATTTAGCGGTATTGCTTGCTGTGTTGTCAAATAAGTGCATCACAAATGCCCCCGTTGCCATGCCCGTTGGTTCAGGGTCTGCTTTTGACAATTTCCTCGAACTGCGCAAACCGGCCAATATTTGATTGAGAAAGATTTGAAAATGAATCGCAGAGCCCTATGGAACATCATAGTACGACCGGAAAGGGTGGAAACCCTTGATCCTGGAACGCACCAAGTTTTACCTGCCGGGAGACATATCGGTTCGTCCTATTCCAATAGCGAACAGATCCGCACCTGTACCAGGACGCTCCCCAATGTTGTCCGATGCGTTCCGAAGGCTGGCTGGCGAGAGTAAACATGTTGTGATTCGTGGTACAGACCATCAATCCGTAGACCATCACACGGTACGGACGGCAAGGGTACATATCCTGCAGGCACAGGAACTATGGCTGAAACCGGAACCATCGATCCGTCCATTGGCTCTGTGATTCTACGTGTGACCGAGCCCCGGCAGCTAGGGGTCCGTGTTCCGTGGTATTGGATCAATTTTGACGTTGGGATAAATAATGCCTTCACGCTTCAACGCTACGATGCATCCAATTTGGCGCACTGCTGTTTGCTGCTGTTGATGAGGATTTTAATGACGTTACCGCAGGCCTGGTGGTCGGCTTCATTTGTATGACTTGCGTCGGTGTAACCAACGTTGCCAGAAGCTTGCGGCGGATTAGTGGGAAGCTAATTAATTGATGCATGCCGTGCTGCGGAAGAACGTCCTTTTCTTCATTTGCTTGATTGAGAAAGTATGTTTGTCCATTTATTCTTTGTTGGTCTGAAGGAAGTTTTCTGAGAGTTCTCTGTAGTCCTGTTACGAACCAGACGCCATTCAAATGCAAAGCTAATCGAACTAAACGAGAACTTCGATCCCATCTTAATCCTTTCATTTAGCTTTTTTTTTTCAACTCCCTCGCGTACACTCTTCGCAGGCAATATCTAAAGTGGATTGCCGGCTTCCTGGAATTAAATTTACAAACATACGTTTTCTCGTTGATTGAATTGTTGAGTGGTGCAGCAGTGCCTTTCGTTTGAGCCCAGTCCCTTGACGATTTCCGAGTGTCTGCTTATGCAAAAGGGTGCCGTCGGTAACCATGTCAACGACACCGTGTATCGCAAACCGATCGCATCGCTTTCTTCGTTGCGGAGCGCGTTTTTGGCCGGCTGTAAATCCTGTTCATTACTAACTTACTCCCCGGAGTGGCAAACATTTGCAACTGCTCCAGCAGTATGCCGGCTCATAGCCACATTCTATTCATAAACAGTCCTGCCCGGCAAGTACTTTATGTCGTCGAAATATTGTGTGTACTGAAGGTGTTGAAGGACAGCTTAGTGCCGGTCCTTGAATTCCACTTTTAGTTGCGCGGAGCTCGAACGAACGACCCGGCGATTCGAAATGATGGGGTACCACCCGTGGTGAACTTTTTTGTGCAGACATCCCATGAAACAACTTCA
This sequence comes from Anopheles bellator, assembly GCF_943735745.2. Lineage (NCBI taxonomy): Eukaryota > Metazoa > Arthropoda > Insecta > Diptera > Culicidae > Anopheles > Anopheles bellator. The sequence continues at coordinate 59,030,556 of NC_071285.1, read as the reverse complement.
CAGGCTGGAAGCTCAGTTGGTTTTCTTGTTGGCAGAATTTAGTTTGCTTTTTGCAGTTTTAAGTGGCGGTCGTGGAAGGGAAAAATCATCACGCCCCAATGACCAACGTGTACGAGATGAGTTTTGAAGCTTGACCTAAAATATATTTTAAAATTCAAATGACAGTTGAGGTACGACAACAAAATCAATGCTGTTGTCGTGCCCCAACTGGGGAGATGTTCCACATCGTTATGCTTGCAATCTGTGTTGGCCATTCAAGTGTTTCAACAACATTTGCTGCAGATTGGCAAAGGAAGCGCTCATGACGGAAATGGAAGAAACTTGTTATCCCGCAAACAACACATCAACAACTCTATCAACTGCACGGCGGGCAGCACGGTTCGAAACACTTGTCAATAAACAGCGCCCTTGCGCACGCCGCCCTCCGGCCACTAAAGTAAACCATCTTCCAATAATGCATTGCCCGGGACAACGTGAGCCATCCGATGGCACGCTGGTCCGGTGTCTTCGGAAGAAACCCTGAAACGTGCCCTTTGCCCGTGGTCTGCCGTTGATCCAGAGAATTAGGGAACACCGGATGAAACATTACCCCGTAAACTTTGCACATTTTCACACCTTTCGGAAAACGGCTGCTGCTGCTGCGTTCCGGTGGCGTTGTTGCACCGACAACGCTCCACCGAACCACCGAACAACAATGTTTGTGCAAACGGGGTAAGCCACCTGCAGAGAAGCACAAATTCCGTCCTTTTTTTTGCAGCGAGGGCGCGGGAACCAAGGTTCAACATCGTCAAACTATCCACTTTGTTCGTGGTTTTCGCAGCGTAGATAGCAGGACTCCATTTATTGGCAAATCCTAGAATAAAGTTAGCATAATCTCTCCGGTTTTTCCGGCGATGCAGCCATGGAAAGTGGTAAATTGAAAATCATAAGCAACCCCCTGCAGGAAGACGAAGAAAACAATGGCTGACGATGTGGCCAGCTGTGGCCGAATTGTTCGGTGAGTTAATTTATGTTTTCGTTCACCGGTCAAGCCAGTGCGAGACGCGGCTTCGCACTGGCGCAGAACAATAAAGTTTCAATGAGTAATTTCTGCGCTTCGGGTCCATGTTCCGAAAGTGGCATTGTTTCGGTTCCCGTAAACAAGCCCGCGGTAATATAGAGCACTACACTCTACGGCTGTGTTCAACAGATTTCTGGCTAGATCCATCGTTTAACACTTCAACCGGCGGGATGGAGGATCAATCTGCATTAAAACTCACCCAATCTTTCCAGCAGCAAACTATCAGCCATCAATCTGGGCCCCCTTTCCGGGCAAGGGCTTGTGGATATTCAAATTAATGGTTGTTTCGGAGAGGCGAAAAAAACCTCTCCGACGTTGCACTGTTGTTCGACGAGCACAATACACTCCAAGGCCGTGGGCGCCACTGGAACCCAACCCAACTACCCCAGGCCAGGCGGAATCATACGTTAGCATAAATTAGCCTTTTTTGTGGACCGCTCGCAGAGAGGCAACGGCGCAACAATATTTCGACCCGCACATCTATCGAACGGTATCCAATACCGGCGAGCCAGCTGGCCGGGGGATCGTTAGGGAAAATTACATCATGCGCACCGTTCGGGAACGGAACAAACCCCTCCCGCTTGCGGAAGGAACCGTCCCGCTGCAGCGTGTTGCACTGTACGCCATTTTGCACCGAACGATGTGCTGAAAGGATGGAAATGTTTTCCATCCGGGACACACTAGTGCTGTAGGCCCGCTCGGCCCATTATTATCTTCACGCACGACGAGGTGGAATTATAGTTTGGGCAGTAATAATAATAAAAAACACTGTCGTGTTTCACCCAAAAGGGATCCCATTAAATAATTCATGCTCCCATGCGGGTGCAATGGTTTTGAAATAGTGCAATTTAGTATAAACAGCGCCGCACGACCTCGAATCAAAGTGGAATAAAACGGGAATTATTGATGGCCGGCGGTCGTGGTGCGAAACACGATCGTTTTGTACCGCGGGTAAGTGTTTAATTAAATAGCTTTAAAGTATTGTGCAGCAGCGCAAATTCACTCAACGCGCGCGCTCTCGTCGTCGGAGAAGGCAGCCATTTACTCGAGAGTTCACTAACTCGATGCCATTATAAAGTTGGACCGAGTCCGTGTCACGATCACCGGCTCCTATCGCGAACGGCCATGACGACGACGAGTGCCGCTCGTAACTTAATTCAATAACATGCCCCGCCGGATGGCGATTTTGTCCCTTGGTTCGGGGCGAAAATGGCGAAGCGCACATTTTGCTGTCGTGGACTTCATTAGGAGTTCGAGCTGGTCGCGACCAACGAAGTTGCGCCGACCACAGGATAATCAGCAAAAATTATACTTTTGCATAGCGATAGTCAACAACGCGTTCGGGGGACAGCGAAAAGAAAACTATTCGTTGTCGAGGAAGTTTGTCGGAAGAACAACCTTAGCCTTTTGCGTGGCGACCGGCCGCCCGTCCACGGAACGGTGTGCAAACAGACCCGGAACTGCAGCTTGTTTTTTGCCGGAAGTTCCCACCCCGGAGCAGGTGGCAACCCGTAAAAAGGACCTCCTTTTAAACGGACCACCGCGTGCCAGCGTAGCTCGAAATTAGTTGAATTCCGTCGAAAACTTTCCGTGGCTGCCACGGCGGAGCGGGAAACTGATTTTGCGGTGCACCTAAGAGCACCGTAGTCCCGCGTCCGCCGAGGAAGCACATTTCGGTGCGTCTGTCAAGCGAACTTATCATTTGTCACTCGGCACTTTCGCGACAATCAAAACCGGCGAGGTGGGTGCCAACTTATAACCCGCCATACGCCGCCCGTCGCCGATCTGTCGGAGCGATGGAGATGGATGAACGTGTGTGTGGGATGGTGCGCAACCATAAGAAAAATCGTCACTAGCGATGACAACGGCTGGCAGAGTGCCACGCGGCCACAAAGGATTCGCGCGACTCACGCCACGAACGCGGAACTGGAAAGTACAACACAAAATTATGGCCAACCAAATGGTATTGTTTAGTCGTTAAGGTGAGGGATGAAATGTAAATTTCACAAACTATGCCACAAGTTAAATTGTGGTCAAAAACGAGGAACTCATTCGTTACTGGGGAACCGTCTGTTCGTCAAGTGAAACCCGTTGATTCCGCTATCGTTAATCATACCATACGCGAAACATTAGTTTTCGGTGCCGTTTGAAGCAGGAAATGGAATGCATTTTTTCCGTTCCCGCGACAGCTTCACGAATCTGACGAGCAGCATTGTGAAGAGAGGCATTTGCACAAGAAAAAATTGCAAAATATCAAAACTCGCCATTTCCTCGAAGTGGCTCGTAGTTTCGAGCGAACGACGGCAGCCAAGTGCACAGCGCTCCCGACAAAAAGCTGCTTCTCCTTTCGACGAAAAGACCGAACCCTAGCCCAAAGCCGAATTGAATTCGACGCTAGCGAAGCTATATCAAAGACGAAGGATACAAATGAATACCCGGGCGGAAAGTTATCATACAAAGGCACGGACGTCGAAACGTCGGCACGTCTTTCGGTGCACTGTTTCCTGTTCCGGTTGGTTCCTTACTCCGTCTCCACATCTCTCTCTCTCTTTCTCTGTCCCACTCTCTGTTTCTCTCTAACGCGTTCGTCTGTAGTTTCCGCAATCGAATTCGTTCCGGTAAGCTTGCCGTAAATAAACCAAACAACCAATACAATAAGTACGACAAATGAGAGGAAGCATCAAAGTTCCTGTCCCAAAAAAAGCATCCCCTAGGGCCAGAAAACCTCAAAGCGGATATTTAACACGCACGAAAACAAGAAACTACGGCACGGGCAGTACGGGGCGCCCGAAAAGTTGAAGCGAAGAAAGCTTTACTTGAACGTCGACCGCTGGCCGCCGGAAGGAGCAGCTTGTAAGCTGCTTTACAGCTCAGGAAGCGGTACCGAGAGTCCGACGCCCTTGCGTTGATAGGTTTTCGGATGCTGCAAAATCGTGCTAATGCATTTTCCAATTTCAGATTATGATCATCACTTCGCCGACCATCACACTGTCGTTCGGGGGGTGTTTTTTTATTAAATGGTTTGTACTTTTATTTCAATGCTCTACTTTGTTGTTCCATTTTCCGTGCTCCAGCTAGCCCTACTAGCCACTTCAGTAAAATGTGACGGGGATGCGGGATGCATCCTGTTTTATTGTTGACCAAAAGTTTTGGTGTGGAAAATTCATTTGGACAGCTTTTTTTTTATTCCATTAAACATGAACCGTTTTCATGGAACACCCATAAATCAAGCTCCAATAATAGTGCTAACTCGCCAAGCGCTGCTGTCAGTTGGATGATGAATGGTATTGGGATTGAATTAAATTTAGAAGTTCATTTATTACCGCCATTTGATTTACGATTCGTAACGATTCTGCTAAACTTTGCTAATTTACAAGGTACCGCTTATGTACGCATTAAAGCACACTAGGAATCCAGTTTACTAACCGTAGTAGACCGTTGCTAAGTGTAACATAATAGCATTGCATACCGTGCACTACTTGGGTTCGGTGAACTACATTTTTTGTGAAAATTAATCCCCTTTTGATGCATGGCGGCACGGTTTCCTCGGTTCGGACGACAAATGGCATGGCGAAGTAAAAAAAGAACCAGCCAAGCGATCGGATTACAAAATAATGAGACCAATTCTGATGCGAACCGGCGGATACTGCAAAAATGCATGTTGCAATCTAGAAACCATTGCCGTTTCGTGTGTTGCAATTTGTTGGCCTCTTTGTTTGCTTTGATTTTGCTACGTGGTGCTTTCGGTAGTTGTGGTTTGTTCATGCGCCGGTCCCGCATGTGGTGGCAAAAGTAGAAATTTAATCTCACCCACAGTGACACCCGTAACAACCCGTCATTAACACCGCAACAAGCACAGCCGACCATTACTCGCATAAATATGCTATATTTATAACATTAAACCCTTACCGATACGGGGCATTGTTATGATGCGAGGGGAAATGTAATTGATTGATTTTTAATATATCAAAATGTACGGTCCTTATGAAGCATCACTCCACTACAGACAACATGTGCCATGCAATGTTGAAAAAAATTTAATGCATCTCATCATATACGCTAGCCCTTGGGACAGGAAAATATTTAATAATGATCGTCTGTGACCGTCAGCACATCAGGGCTGCGAATGACACAATGCACCAGAAAAGAACCTGAATCTCAAGTGGCTCCTCCATCCTAGTTCTATCACGAGAAGATGGATCGATCGATCAATTGATAGGGGGAGGCAGATAGTTTGGCTATGGGAAAAAACGAGTTAAATCACGAACATACTTGCAAATACCGCAGTCGATGCTCTTGTTACTCCTGGTTTAGCGCAGACAGCTTCTATCGTCGTGTCCCGAAGCTCGCTGGAACAGGTGTGTTACCACAGACCAACAAGCACTTTAAGGACACCTATCGATTTTGGGTAGAAGAGACAAACAGTAAAGCTTTCCAACGTACGAGAAATTTACTCTGCTGTATGTGCTACTGTTATGGCAAACATACAAAACGCGAACTGACGCCAATAAAGTATGAAATAATTTGCAATTCAGTTTTATAAACATAGTATGTTAGTAATCATATTTCCCACGTATTTTCAAAAACTGTAAACTATCACTATTGATAAAATACAATCATGTAAGTTTTAATGGAAGATTGTTTTGTTTCGACTCAGTCGAAGTTTCAATTAAAATTTATTACAAACTGCAACTGCGGCTACGAATGTTCATTACCTAATTGATTGCGCTGCTCTTGGTTTACAATCGTTTCGTTGCCATGGCATCCTGCCGTCCAAACTAATTTGTGGCCGCCCGTAACAAGATGTCTAATGTAAACTAATGTTGATCCATCTCGCACAACTGTATGCAAAACTTTCGTTCACCTTGCCGGCTGGAGTGGAATCATATTTTACCGGACGAAAGCAAAATGGAAAAAACAGCAGACGACCGGCCGGTACGGTTAAGCTCGCTTGCAGCTAGCACGTTTCCTCTCGTAGGAAACCCTTCAGAAAAGTGGCACACATCAAAAGTGTTCCACTGTCGGGAAAAAATAATACAAAATGGGAAAAGGAATGTGCAAACCGGCAGATTACGGGCGGCCGACATCGCCTTCTGACAGATTCTGTCCGACTTCCGGTGAATGTTAATTAAATTTCAATGCAACGTGTCAACATGTTTATGGGTGCAGTTGGCTTGTGCGTTCGCTCGCGCCACAATAATGCTACCAACCGCAGCGTGAAATAGTGTCAAAGGTGGCAAAGGTAGGGGTGCCCCGGGGCTCATCCTTGCAGAGCCGCTGCAAGTCTTCGCCCAGCCATGGTCGTTCCGGGTCGGGACGGATGCGAAGTTGACAGGCCAGTGAAGCTGCATAAAATTGCACCGAACGGCGAACGACCGTCGCTTCCGACCGAATATCTTCCGCCGTGCTGCATTAAATATGCCTCCGGCTCGTGGCAGCAAATTTGCTGTTGATATTTGCCTGATTTTATAACTCTAGGGGAAAGATTTCGAAACTTTCCAACCAACCAACGTAGTGCATTGTGAACTCATTCGTGTGGATAGTGTCAATGAGTAGTGAAGCGTGCACAGCATTCGAGTATTTGCGATTAGCTCATCTCAAAGATAATATAGATATATTTATATAATTTACGGTTGGCCAAGTTACTACCACAACTATTTCCAACCGTCTAATGGAACGTTCATAGGACGAACACAAGCCTTTTCCTTAGCTATAGTTCCCTGTAGCATCACTACTTATTGACCGACCAGTTTCATGCCCAGCGCATCATCAATAATTCATATCATTCTTGTCCAACGTTACACTTTCCCCAATGGCTGAATGTCGCACTTCAGCATTTTCCAGGAAACGAAAACTGCGACATACGACCGTAACAAGCCTCTGTGGCATTTTTCATCGATTTTCGTAAACACCAATATAATTACTGAAGTGCTACCGAAAGATATGCTAAAATTAGGTATGTTTCGTCCAAAAACTGTGGGTCCATCCCGATCGGAAAGCTTAAGCAACCATTAGCAAAATTGCACTAGTCTTTGATAACAGCGAATACGCTTCTGCCATACCTACGGCGACGATTATTACTGCCATAATCCGCGACCAATCGAACCGGGCTGCATACATTATCTTAATTGCAAACCCGGCGCCAACTTGCAAAGGAAATCCTTCCATTCCATTAGCACCATCCCTCGGAGTGTCCCCCGTTTTGTTGGAAGACTCATTGCAAACCCCACACGGTGTTCCGATTTCGATGTTGTTCTTCGACATAATTTATTCAAACTTTTCTAACTGCTGATCACCAGTCGGTTTTGTGTCAGTACTTTGATTTCCGGTTGCAGCAAGCCCCCCCCCATGCATCACCGTGTGACCAATGTGGACACCGATGGACACACGGCATTGGTCGGTCTTTCAATGAGCCAGGCCTGTGATTTTGTTCCGAAAGCGAAATGTTTGCACGTGCAGCTCATAAATTTATAACAGCTCAGATTCACAAGAAATAGTCCGGTTGGTTCGGTTAGTCCGGATGCTTCGCATGCGTCCCCTTCCTTGAGCTTGAGCTTGAGAGGTAAGCAAGTTTCAGTGAAACAATAGGCCTTTTTGCTTTGTACGGAAAATATGTCTACCAGCGCATTCGAAAGGTTTAAAGTAAACATCTAATCATTGAAATGCGAGAGCCTGTTTAACAAACACCGCCACTGGAGCGGCCCCACACTCGGAGGGGAAATTAATTCTTTCGCATAATCTGCCACCCGTAATCTGCCTCGTGGCGCTACCGAGATGCAGGGAATTCTGATTATGGTAATGCGTTTTGTGGAGGGCGATGCAATGCAGCAAAATGCGACCGACGTTGCCCTGCTGGCGGCATAATTTTCCTGACGCACTGGAATGCGTTGGCCGCGAGCGAACACAGTGCCGGTCAGTGGAGCTACGCAACGGCCCATAACTTAACGATGATGAAATTTATAGTCACGAAAGCGGGAAGATGTTTATGATCCGAGCGCCTCTTGCATTGCGTGCGTAAGCATGTCGTTCGGATTGTTAGGACCAGCGTTGCAGGACCTCGCCACGCTTGAAGTGCCCGAGCGGCCCGAATGGTTCTGTGTGAAGGGATAAACACTTGACGACCACCAACAGTGGGCTGGTGGACGAAACTATTAATAACTGCAACGGTTTGTGGCTTCAGTCGGTAAAAAAAGCCCAAGTCCTGACCACCGAGTGACGGGTAACAAAGGCAATACGCCAGTCACGTAGAAGCCACCGCGCGTACCGTTGTGCCAGTGGCCATTCAAAATGTGGTCTTGGAACTATTTTTTCATTGCTTGCCTTCCTGAATCATAAATTTAAAATTAACTCGAAAAGTGCACGACACGACTCAAGGGGATGCTCTGCACAATTGTCCGTCCCCACGGCCAAGTTCCCTGGTGTCTGTGGCGGCGTGTCTGTGGTTAATTGGAGCACGAAAACAAACACCACGTGGCCCCCTTCCCGATCGGTGTGTGAAAGCTGTTTTTAATTAGCCCTCCGACTGCGGATTCTACAACCGAATGAAAGTAATTTGAACTGGCAGCTCCGTTTTTTTCCCGACGGTGGACCCCCCAAGGGGGACCAACATTCATCCCACCGTTCAAAAGTACGGACGGAACACTGCTAGCGGGTGAGATCTCGTTGGCTGTTGAAGTGACCCAGGAGGAGTTACCTCTTGAGTTCGAGGCGCAAAACAACAAACAAGTATTTCATTATTCCGTCAACTCTCAAACGGCCACTCGCCCGAAGAGCGGTGCATTTCTCGGCCCTGGGAGAGTGCTTGTCTTCCTAGCTCTCGGCTAAAGGATCCGAGCCGGAAGTTTGCCCGATCGTTTGGACCGTGTCCAGGGTCACGGTATAACAATCGCAAACTCATCGAACTTTGTGATCGCCACGGTGGCTGGCGGTGGCCGATATAGCATCATAATAATTATTATAATCTCGTTAGCGTTGCTCCCGGGACCGGGAATCAACCGGGCCACCGTGCTTGATTGGCGATTAGCTACCGACCGTGCCGTAGCATAGCAATGCCCGGGTCGGCCCAGGTCGAGTGGGACGCAATAATTTGGCGAGATGGCAGACCGCCGACATTAAAGCTGCAACCGGTTCGGTGCAGCCGAGGGCCAAGTTGCATTCGATTGCAGCTTGCGGCACTAGCGACTGTTCCTGATGTCGCTGCAGGCATCACATATTTCATTTTGCCGAATGCACAAAATCGACACCGTGGTCCATGAGTTCCGGACCTTCCGGGTTGTTTGTTAAAAAGGTGTGACATCTCGACACCTGCCGGTGACACTGCTGCGATTGACAGGTGAGATGGAAAGAATGGGAACAGCCAGCATCTACTGCTCGCCCGGCGACTCCGGTGTGTAGATGGGGACAAAGGTAGCATTGGCCCAATTTAGTTTTCCCCACCATTTTAAAGAGCAAACATGTTGGCAATTTAAGTGCGAAGCGTTAGGTTATGAATAGTTTTCGGATGAAAACCGGAGTGTGGAACGAAGGAAGCCAACCGGTAGCACCAGAATGGCTGCCATTTCCGATGTCGCAGAGTGGCGGCAACCAGCACGACACACCACAACTCTCATTGCGCTGCAGAACCAACCAAGGGCCATATGGCTTATCCGGGGGTGGGCGCTCCGTGCAAGGAACATTAACAGTGCTGCCCGCCATTATGCGCCCTCCTTGAGTGGCTTTTAAAACGCGCAAACGGCCACAATTAAAACGTAGCGGTGCAACGGTGAAACCTCTAACCGGAAGGTGCAAAAAGAAAATTTACCCCCTCGGTTGCAGTGGAGGGTAATTTTCTATCATTAGCCAAATCTTTGGCCCCCGTCGCAGGGCGGAAATGCTCGCGAACCTTAACCTGTGTCAGTTCCTTGGTTGCAGATGGCACGTGGCACGGAATTAGCTGTAGAATGCATAATTAAAGCCATGAAGCAGTCACATTCCATGGTGCGCTCGCTCGCTTCCTTCGAATCGACTTCTTAGCCATGCTTCGCCAGTTTATAAAAGTAATCCGAAAAGAATGTACGTTTCAAAAATGATAATCATGAATGATCACATTGTAAAAGTTATTGCCAACGAATTGAGATGATTGAAGCAGGAAGGAGAACCGGCACAGAGATGGGGTCTTTTGTTGAGATCTTCCGGTCAACTTATCGATTCACCAACCATCAATTTTCTGCCATGTTTCATCGTGCAGCGCGCGGGCAGATCGGGCCACGGCAAAACGCCTGACGTAGCGAAAGCTGATCGATCGATACGAAACTCTCGAACCGGGACGGGTCCCACTCCCAGAAGTTCAGTCCGATTGTTGACGGTTTCCCAAAACCGCAGAAACGCTTCTAACCGCACTAACCCCAACGCCACAGAAATGGCCAACGGCCCCTGCAACGTCCCGGGTGTGTTGAAGCCCGAACGTGTTCTGTCCTTGCTGTGAGGGCTTCTGCACCGTTAAACGGAGGAAATCCAAAGCAAACAGCCCACAATTATGCACTTTTGATGCCGACTCGCTGCCTTTTTTTGTGTGGCAGAATCGTTTGCGGTTTTTGCTGGAAGACTCCATCACGGCGTCGGGAGCGCACATCAATTGGCGCTGGGTCACCGCAAAGAGGCTATTTTCTACGGGACTTACGGGGCTACGAAGCATCGAAAGCTACTAATCGAAATCCTTCGAGCACAAAGTTTAGTGAACCACATGTAAACCACTTTATCCACTTTCAGAATGCGAAGGGACGAATCTCTATCTTTGGCTCATCTGAATTACATTAGACACAGCAGGAGCAATAAAACGGCTAGCCGGAAGACTGGCCAAAGAGCAAACGGTTGTGTCAGAGCATCAACCGTGGCCATGGCTGCCGGGCCATGCTCCGAAGCGGGGTAAAATACACTCTCCGATAATGAAATACCGCGGTTTCGGAAGGCGAAGCAGACGGCGGGGCACGGCACGGGCTGGCGATCACCAGCATCCGTGATGACCGCGGTGGCCGCCCGGGTCTGGTAAATATTGCTTTCAAATTTAGTTCGTTCCATCCCGAGCGCCAAGCTCTACTTTGCAGCGTTCCGTTCGTTCTTAACCGATGCGCGACGATTCTCCGTCCGAAGCAGCCCAAGAAGAGTTTAAACAAGTGGCCGCAAGCGTTCAAGGATAATAATGACACCGATCCGGAACGGGGCCGCTTCGATTGCATTTATTTTGCACTCGAATTGGGGTGAAACACCCGGCAGATAGAAAGATTCGGTGGCAATTCACATCCATGCTGCTGCTGCTGCTGCCGGTGTAACCGGAACCCGTCGAAGCTGACATTGACACCCATTCATCGGCACGATTCCGGCGAAAGCGGAAAAAATCCATTTCCGGTTTCACCGGGGCTCTCCTTGCCGGTTGCCCCAAGCGCACCCGAAGCTGTCACGACTGAATGATGATAATAATGGCAATAATGAAGAAAGATGGTCCCTTATTAACGATTTATCCGGAAACTGATTGCACCGGGTCAGGTACCCTGGAGACGAGTTCGGGGCGTGCACTGTTTAGCTAAACTGCACTTCGGCACGGGCTCAAGGGTCTCGGCCGCAGACAGTGCCCGTTGTCACGCGAAACGACGTTGTCACGACTCGCGGGGCTTGAGCTTTTCTGCCTGTGTCTTTACGTTTCCGACTACCGAAACTGCCGGTTTTTGATTTATTCCAAGCACATGGCCTCGTATTAACAAACTACAAAACGCTTGGCGTGGACCATTTTTTAAATCCCCCGAGCGAGATCGGCAATCCGCGTTTTCGGCTGCGCTGCTTGTGATGTACGTTCCCAATTATCCCGGTTCCGTTTCGAGCCGTTCGCGACAAAATCGTTCGCGCTTTAATTTTTAATCTCTCCGTTTGCGTGAACGGTCACGAAGAGGAAGGGCTTATCTGTCGGCCGGTGCGGCCGGTGGTAGCATCGCACAATTTTAACATTTAAATTTCGAACCACAACGGCCATTATCGTTTCTGGGGTCGGCGGTTCCGCGCTGATAAATGGTTGTAAAATTAATGCACACACCCATCACCGCAGCGCACTGTTTGACCGGCGGAACTGGAAGTGAGCTTTCGATGGTCCGATAAAGTGCGCAAACACTAAAAGGGACACAAACAGAGAGAGAGAGAGAGAGAGAGAGAGAGAGAGAGAGAGAGAGAGACAGAGGGTGAGCCTGCATGCATCATTAGAATATGGCCGGTGCGCTGTGGGTGGGATCGAAAAAAAGACCCCGAGTCAACCCGAGACCCCTTTGGCATGATTTATTTGTATCACACATTAAAATGCTGCATGAGAAGGCAACATCGGGACAAAAAATCGGGCTGCTCTTTGTTGTGTTGGGGGTGCCCACGCTCTGGCCATCGTTAGCGCGAGCGCGCCATGTCCTGGCCATGATCGTGTTTTTTCCTTGCCGGCGGCCACCACTATGTGCTGACTATTCCAAAAATGCATCGCGCCGAAAGAATCTCGCTCGCTCTCCGTCTCTCTGTCGCCCTTTCGGCTGCATTCGACAAGCCATTAATATTTAATTTCCCAGGACTTGCGGCCAAGGATGGTTGGGGCGCGCAGTGGCCGCGGGAGCATAAACTTGCCCATAAATCACACCATCTCTCGCAAGACGACAGGCGAATGCGGCGGCGGTGGTGGTCTCATTGATCAAACTCGGGATCGTCACTAGCCGGGCGTCCTAAAAGGTTGTCCCAAAAGGGCACACTCATTCCACTGGGGGGCGGTCGGGTCATGGCGGGGATGGCGTGATGGCGCGCGCTGATGGGGTTCATTGTCGTTGTTGGATTGAAGTTTTTAGTCAACACTTCCGGTGTATGTGGCTACCGGCTGACCGGTCGGTCGGGGCCGGGGCCCTGGAATTGTCGATGAAAATTTATCCTAATGACGATGAGGTGGGCAAACTTAACTACAAGGTGGACTATTTGCAGTGCAGGATGACAGCTGAGCTGAGGAAGCTCGTTACGTCCGCCGTCGCTCCGCGGCGGCGGCGGCGGCGGCGGCGGCGGCATCGGTGCCATCAAACAATCGGGCCCGCTCTGATGCTGATTTATGTTGCATGACCGTGCACAATTCGGGTGCACCAATCAACCTGGGGATGGTGCGGGCAACTTCCGGTCGCTCACAATCAGTTTCTTAACGGCCGCGGTCTCCGAGAAGAAGAAGCCGGGTTTGAGTTTGTCCGCAAAAAACCATCTCCCCAAATACACAATTGGCGTCTCTCTCCGCCGCTCTCGCCCCGATGTTCCCGATAGTATAACTTTCTTGACATTGTTTTCCACTATTTGCTGGCAAAAAATACGAACCCAATGCTCGCTTCCTAATGTCGTGCTTTCGTGTTTGCGGAACGGCGGAGTATAAAACAAACAGCCGCTAATGGTTGCCTGACTTCGTGGCATCGTAGGGCTGCACGGTTGGATCCCAGGCAAGTCCTATCACCATTAATAAGAGACGATTCCCGCCGACGATGGTGGTGGTCCCAAAGCACCGAAACCCAAAAGAAGAAACAATGAAATCCAGTCACAAATATGACACTTGCTCTCTCGCCCGTTCCCGGTGCGCCGCCAGGATGCCGAGTCGGACAGTCGGAGGACGGAAGTCTTTCTTATCGGGATATCCCCGTTCGCCGGATACGGGTTTTTTGCCCGGATGCACCGGAACGAATGTGACGCCAATCGGTTGTAATTGACAAACAGAAACCGTTGTCCGAAGCTGCTCAGCTTTGAGGTTATGTAAGCGCAGACAGTAAGTTTCGCGTGTCGCGAGACGAACCACCGGAAGGTGTCGATGGGAACGGGGTGGGCAACATCATATATGGCGAGCTCCGCTCTTTGCCGTAGAGAAGTTCTCACGCCTTTTGCCAAACCGGGGCGCCTCCATTGCGACACCGTGGCGTCGGGCGGGTCCCTATCTCGATTTGCACACTCCACACATATGCGTCGTGGTGTGTGCGTGAAGGTCAAACGCAAACGCCAAAAGGAAAGCGTGACACACCGGAAACACCAGAGAACGGAAACGGAATCGAAACGAGCAGATGCGCACGTTGCGGACGGAAATGAGACAAGTTGGATAATGCTGTTTTGGTTCAGCTGTTTTGGTTCTGCGTGTTATGTTTAAATTTTCTCCGCCCAGAGTCATGCATGTTCCAGCCACACTGTGGCCACACGTCCAATTTGGGGTTTGACAAGTTGGGGCTTAATTTAACATTGTCTCACAATCGGAGGGTTTGAAAACGAAGGAGAAGGTGGCCGATGGTGAGTATTTCAGTTGCCTTTCCAAACATACCTATCCGACGTTGCCGACGCCAGTAGCCGCCAGCGGATCGTTTCCCGCGCGCTCCACGTCCACTGCCACGCCTTGGCGCATCATCTTCGTCGTCCTCATCCGAATCGATGCATATGACATCATCACCCATGGCGTTGACGATTGGCCGCACGGAGGTTGAGAGGCTCGATTCCCGTCCTTTCGTTGATTTGTTTGTCCAGAGCTAAAAGCGCGCAAATGGTGCCCGGTTACGGTGCGTTCCACGTCCGCGGTGAAAAAACCTTTTCTCTCTCCGTGGGATTCTCTATGTTTCACTTCCACTGTTATCGTTAAAGTCTTGAGGCGGCAGGCTCGGAGCACCACCGAGAGCGACGGTCCGTCGTCGGATCGGCAGTCGGAAAATGGAAAATGCCCAAGTACCCGTCACAATTGCTGGCCCCGAAGGGGTTGCACACGGTGCCGTTGGAACAATTTATGTGTGTCACTCGCCGTCAAGTTCGCTTTCTACGTCCACGTGCCATGGCGTCACATAGCACCTCGCAAACACATTCCCGTGTCCCGGCACACCCTGCTAACGATCTGCCCCTGCTGCCACAGGCCACTTCACTCGCGCCGGAAATGGGGAACGGCTCTCGGCCACTTTCTCTTCTTCTTCGGCATCTTCTTAGCCCGCGCGCAGTGCGAATGTTTCCTGTGGGCCGGTGGATTTTTCTGTCGCCTGTTAAATAAAGACGCAATAGGATAGGGGTTAAGAATTTGCACAAAAGGCGTCGGAGAAAAAAACGAAACGAAACGAAAGGAAACCCCCGAACTAAACTTTTGTGTGGAAGAAAAAACTCCAGGCCACCTTGATGCTGGCAAACGACTACAGCAGGGCTGTGGCTGGTGCTGCGCCATCGCCTGCTTATTGCATACTTTTGTAAGTGCGTCCTGCGAGCTCCAGCAGCACTACAAAGTTCTTGGGACAAGTTTTTCGGATATTCACCGTTTTTTTTTCTCGGACTTTTCCGCTGGATAGTTTGGGACTGGACGAGCAGCTCTGTCAGCAGAGTTGCCACCGCGGCACCGACCCAAATGTTGGGCAAACAGATTTCGGGGCGCGCATCCTGGGCGGAATTAAATGATGAAGTTCCCGGCGCAAAGGGCAAGGGCGCAGGGCCAGTAAGTCAATAAATTCTCCACCGCAAACCCGGGGCGGGCGCACTTGGAAATAAATTTGGAATTTTAATGCTGCATAAATTTAAGAGGCGCACTGTTGCCGCAGCTTTTGTCGAGCAAAAGCCGCAAAAACTTGCCCCTCATTATGGGGGCTTTCAAATGAGATGCACTAATTAGTGAAGGTTTATCGTTCTATGATGCAAAGATTACACAACCAGGAGTAAGAAACATTGTAGACATCGAAAATGTGGCATTAAATTTTCATTAGCACCAAGTGCCGCAACCACATGCAACCAACTTCATGAAGACATTTCCACGCTAAACCATTTGCTGCAAGACAATGCACTGTTTACTGGGCCGGAAGCGTTAATTACCACGCTGGCACTAGCACGTGAGCTGGCCCCAAGCGTATCCTGCGTACTGAGGCACTAATGAACGTGAAGAGCGCATCACTTCCGGTTCCGGTTTAACTCGGTCAATTAGCGAATCGAGCACGGCCGACGCCGACGGCCAACAGAGCTCGCCAATTGCTGGCCAAACTCCCGGGAGATGTAATAAACGGCGGCCAGCTAACGTAGGTGACTCGTAAAAGCTCACTCGTTTAGTTCGGCCAACATGAAAAGTTCGAAGCAGGCCAGATGCCAAAGCACTAGGGCTCCGTGTGCCAGCTCGAGGCCCCTGTGTCGTAATTCAATCAGGCTTAGCCCATCGAATCCTCCGACCGTGTGATGTATACCTGCCTTCACGCTGTTAAGGGCCCACTACTTTTCCGACTGGACCGGATGGAAATCCCGGTCTGCCTTATCGCTCCATCGCGCTGCGGTGCTCCGCTAACAAACGACCGTTAATACCCAACACGGGTCCCCGGGTCTCGGGCGTGTTGCTTCGCGACGACGTTTTGTATGGACGGGATTTGAAAAGGGGCCAATTGGAATGCACTTATTTTCGCACGATCCGGAAGCACGGAAAAAGAACACGTAAACAAGGAGAAAAAAAACATAAAATCACCAGTACGCAACTCCACGTACAAACCGACGATGGGGCAACGTGGCAGCTGCGTCGGAGCTCGGTCCGGACCCGGATTCACTCGCCGCTGCAACACTGCATTACAAAGTATGACTGACTGGTCGTGCGCTTACTGCATGTCGTTTATATATAAATTTCTGCAACCCGTTGCCTGGCGCTCCGCCCGGACAAGATGCCGGGCTGTGGTCCATGTCGACGGCGCCCCGACATCCGTGCGGCGGCGGCGGCGGCGGCAGCGGCAGCTCGCCTTCGGGCGATAAACGTCAGACACAGCGTGGTCAAGGACGCAGGACGATGCAATGCGCTGCACGTGGCGTCCGGCTGTGTGATGGGGGTATCGTCGTTCCGAAACCCGAAGGGGCTCGTCCATCCGATCGACCGAATGGGTTGATAGGACGGCAGATTCTCCGTTTACAGCAGCGTAGTGTGTGTAATGGCTGGCCTGGTGGCGGAGAGTATGCGTGCATTCTGCACTCGGCAGGTCCTTGTAAGCGCCACGAAGGAGCGAACAGGACGACAGACCACCCAGCGGATGCACCACTAGCGCTGCACGATTGAAGTGTTTCCGTAAAAACCATGTAAAACGGGGAGCCACGCCGAAGTACAGGACTCGGTGCAGCAAGTTCGTCTACCCGACACAGGGCGGCGTTGGTGTTGCCGGCCCGAAACGTGCATTGATGCAATTCAGGGAGGACAGTTTTGCCGCTTACATAAACCACGTGCTCGTTACACCAGGTCACGAAGAAAACGGGTGTTTACAGGTAATTTGTTACTTCACTTGAACAATTGTAATGGCCCTTTCACTCTTGCGATACAATCAACCAATGTGCTTTTTATAATAGTCTCATTTTTTCTCTACTATGGCCGCCGTGATGGACTCGGAGAATTGTTCGATTTCAAACGGATTCAAAAAGCGCTGAGACTCGGAGAATTGTTCGATTTCAAACGGATTCAAAAAGAGCAAGCACACAACGTCACAACGAGGATTGCGCATGCGCTTTGCAACCCGTCAACACATCGAAGCAAGCTTGGCTTTGACATTACGAACTAGTTGATCGCCGATTTCAGACAGCTCGCGGAAGATTCGCACCCGTGAAAAGGGTACAAGGTAAAGGTTGCACGGAACATAGGGGAAGGATTGCGCTAAGGGCGGTCATGGCTTACACGCAGCAGCAGCAGGAAAAGGAACGGCTAGCGCTCAAATATCACACAGAGTTGCTTATGGACAAATTGGAGGAACTGGAAGAATCGCACGTACAGCTGCAGCGAGAGTTGCGCCAAAAGTGTCGGGATCTTGAAGCTCAAAAGCGGATCAACGGAAATCTGAGCGAAGAGTTGAAGCTAGTTCAAGGCCAGCTTGAGGTTCGTGATTCGCTAATTGAGCAGCACGGTTTGGTTATTGCATTGGTGCCGAGCGAGGACGGAAGTGATGAGTGTCTTTCTTTAATCAGCCAATAATTGTTCAATCAATACCTGATTCGTGCTGGGCAAGATGAGAATGAGAAAGCCGAGCTAATTTACCTTCAATCTACCTTCACGATGTTCGGAGAAGGAAAACAAAAGCCACAAATTGAACTAGAATAAAAAAGAGCCATTGCGGATAAGACAATTTAAATGTTAACCAACATTGTTTGAGTGAACCGAAATTTCAACATTTTGACAACAGCTTGCTTGGAAATACAACTTTACCGAGCGGCTGGAAACGTCAAAAGCGTGCAGCAGTCTTGTGTTTCAGATGTAAACAAAACAAACTTGGCTGGTGCTGCCGATCTATTTCGCAAAGAAGCTGTTTCGTCTGCCGTACAGTATTAACCTCGCCGGCCGAAAATGGACGAAGAGTACGGGGTGACGGATTCGCCAAGGAAGGGACCCACGCTTTCAACCTCAACGTCCAGCTTCGAACCGTTCGATGCGCACGATCCGAATCTGTCGCGGTTGGCCACGAAAATGTTCCAGAAAACGGGCGAATACATTACCCATGAGTTGGCCTCGACCGTGGACGATTACAAGCTGATCGAGAATATGAATCGGGCCATGATGGGAAAGGTGGCCGACATGCGCCAGATGTCGCAATCGATCGCAACGAAAAACAGTGAGCTGAATCAAAAGTACGAGGAATTGGTGAGTTCGCTGCCGAATCTGGTATCTATAATCTGCAGCTGAAGCTGAACCTGGTATTTGTATTGCACCTTCACAATAGAAACCGCTACTGCAACGGATTGACGACATTGAATCCACGGTCGACAAACTGGAAGCGGCCGCGTACCAGCTCGATTCGTACAGCATTCGATTGGAGGACAAATTCAAATCACTCAAAGCCAAGCAGCAGTAGTAGGAAGTTAGAAAGTAGTTTTATTTATTCACCCAAAATACACGTCAGGCCATCAACCAAGCAGTAATTTAAACACTATCGCCAATATGTTGAAGAATATTAAGGGTACTGAAAAGAAATGGAAATCCGAAGGGGAAATGAAATAACTCTCTGTTGTCTCGATATCGCAGCGAAGTAGCGTAGTCTGTAAACGGCTACTTGTACCTACTTTTGGCCACAGTTCGTATGGATCGCACAAGCATCAGTATTTGGCCCTTGGTGGTAGTGGGCTCTCCGAATCCTTGAACTTGCGAGGATACGCCCCAGCCGTCTGGAAAACAAAATAAAGCCCATTAAATGCAAACCGAGATCGTGCCATTCGGCGGTCGCCCTACATTTGGACAGAAACCGTTCTTCGCTCAAAATGCAAACTGCGTTCAGAAACAGAAGCGTTGCCTCGACCAGCGTCCAGAGGGTGAACATTTTGGAAACGTTTCGTATTTAACCGGCTGCAAATGCACAAAACTCTGAAAGGCAAAACGGTGGTCTGGCGATTTGTTTTGCTTGCATTTGACAGTTTGCGCAAACGTCATCCGCACGGCGAACGCCGGTGAAACGTCAGCGTTGTCGGTGTACACTGTTAATGTTGATTTCCTAAAACATACGGAATGGCCGATAATGACTCAAGGCAACGGTGTGTATAAAATGGATACTTTTATTAATGGATGGATTTATGGATACAGTAGACAGTGCTGATAGTTGGCAACGAAATGCAACGTAATTGTTATGAACTTTTTTATTACAAATTTGATTTTAGCTGCACATTCTGCGTGAGCTGCCGTTGTCGTGTTCTCTCTGATTTGAGAATGCTATTCCTACTCTGCCGCTTCCAAATTCAGTGTAATAGTACCCATTCTATAGTCAAACTACCACCACTCAAGCTTATTCGTTTTATGGAGTATGAAAAATAGTTGGGAATTACGTGAGTTATATTTATGTTCTACAACTGAGCTTCAATGTAACAAAACCGTAGTCATGGTCAATAAACATTTAAACTAATTAACCTGCGCAATTCTGTAAAGACCAAATTTGATTGATTTAACGCGATGAAATGTAACTCAAATTCAGACGATAACGTTTGCCTTAACGGCACTGAAACAACCAATTCAACGAGCGATCGTCCGCTTTCCCCAAGTTTGGCATCATTTCAATCACTTCAGTTCCGAAAATAATCGTGAAAACTGTAATCTGGATACTTAAATATTAAAAGCAAATATTGATCAACATGCAACTCTCTGCTACGGGCAGCCGCATAAAGGGCTGCATTTTTGCGGCTTGATTAGATAAAAATTGACATCTTTTGCTCCGTTCGTGCGGAATTTTCGAACGATGCTCATTATCACTGTAAATGTACAGGAACCCATTTATAAAAGGTAGAGAAATGCAGTCTTTTACCACTTTTTTGTGTAGTGTGTGAGTGGATGCAAGCCATCCAATCCATAGTTTTGGCCCAGTATAATAGCCTAGTAGTAGAGTGGTTGG
Source organism: Anopheles bellator (assembly GCF_943735745.2). Taxonomy (NCBI): domain Eukaryota; kingdom Metazoa; phylum Arthropoda; class Insecta; order Diptera; family Culicidae; genus Anopheles; species Anopheles bellator. The sequence continues at coordinate 59,010,153 of NC_071285.1, read as the reverse complement.
GAAGCCGTTTAGTTTGTTTCTTCAAAAAACTTTAGTTGCATTGAACGAAAAGTTTCTTGATTGTCTATTCGTTGAGTAAACGCGCAAGTTGTCAATCAATGGCCAATTTAAAACTGTTTAGGATTGTTCCGCAGCTTGTCAATGTTTAATGTCCAAGAGAGATTGGCGCCTGTTAAGGGTATGATGGGTGTATCAAAAGTGTGATCAAGTCCTATGCTTTTAGTGCACTGCATGTTCAATGTCCATAGCTTATTCCACTGAAAGCATTCCCCTTCGGCCTCCACGGGGTGCGTGTCGTCCATGCCGTTGTGAGTCTGTTGTCTAAATGTAACAGATGAAATATACCTTCCACGGGATTTCCAAATATCATTTCTCGGATTCCTTCTGCTTCCTGCAAATAAACAAGAAAACGGGTTCAATGGGGGGTCATCATCAAGCATGCAATCATCAGTTTCCTGTTCTGTGCGTGTATCTTTGCGAAACAATATTTTTTGAAAAATTATAACCACAGGCAAAAACGGTTGACCGAAACGATCTGTGTGGGATCCTAGTTCATGGACGCGCTGGCGTTCTGTTGCAATGCGTGATAAACAATCGCCCAAAACTATGTTTTGTGCCTGGTTGTGTGTAAAATCCAATGTGGAGATTCAAACCGCCTACTGAGATCGATATGCAACACTAAAGCTACAAACAGTTCTATCAAAAATATTTCTACAACTCCACCTGATGGCACAAAATGTTGATGCACTGAATATGGTGAGAAGATCAGACATTATAAACGCATTTTAATGGAATTTAAAAGACAAACAAAACAGGGTGCGTTGTGATTTTTGGGTCCTGTGCTAGTGTTTGTCCATATGATTGGAGTGTCTCCTCTATTGGTGTCGATGGTATTGGTCAACACGTGTGGTTCATAGTGTAGTTTTGCCTAGTTTCACTTAGTTCGTTAGCTCCACTCACCAGAATGCTTCGTTCGTGGGTTGAATTGTAAAATTAGAAAACGCCGCCATCGTTTCCTTCTCGTTTCCGCGTGCTTGTTACTGTGGCTGGTGCGTCTATATCCTAGTTTCTTCAACTATCTCTCTATGCAACGGAGCGGGCCAAATGGTCTTGCTTTCTTAACCAAAAAGTACATTCAAATGATACTAATGTTACACGCAACTCAATGGAGGTAGAACCGTAGGAGATGGGAGGCGCCTCAAAGTTAAACCGCGCTCATGATCATATTGTGGAAACGAAAGCACAACGACACAGACGGGTCGCTTTTCGATCTGAGCGTTGCATTCTAAAACGATAAATAGAAGAAACATAAAATATAAACACGCTGCGTTCGTCGCAAACAGATAAGCTTCAAAATCTCTTACTTTGTTTCTTTTTCTGGCTGGTGGCTGAGGTGGTACGATCTCTGGCCGCTGCGGCGATCGGCCTTGCGTGACAAAATGTGTTCACCTTCACCTCGAGGACATACTCTTTACCTTACACAACGTAAACTCCGCGCTACGCAGTTTCTTTCTTCCAAGGGACATTATAAAACGACGCCCACATTACACCATACATGTTTTCTTTATACAATTTCATCTAAATAAAACATAAAATATTGGACACGCATGCCTAAACTGCCTAACCATAGGGACCCCGCCTGTCGTAACTCTTTATCGCCCTCATATCATTGTTTGCACAATCTCTGTCCATTTTCTTCACCATCTTTCTAGGCTCTACGATTTCGTCGTCGTCGTGTCTCAACGGCGCGCGCGTGGATGTTTCTGTTCAATAAAATATTTCTACAATTTTACTCCACATCTAGTAATATATATTATATTCGTCAGAAAAAGAAAAAGGGATTTAAAAAATAATCTATTCAATATTTCTAGAAAACACGGGACACGCTTTTCGTCTTGAATAGTAACTTCTCCATTTTTTCTTACTGGTGGTCTACCGCAACTTATACTGCGCTGCTGCATTCACTCGCTGTGGCTTGATGCGAAGCACACTTCGATTGTTGGGCGTGGATCATATTGTTGAACCACTTCACGACATCGAGAAACATTTCGTTTTAAACTTCAAGTTTTCGTTATCGAGCGTAACGAATAAAACAAACAATCGTCACCAAAGCGTGCGAACGAAAGGGAACCAAAGTGCGGGAGCTTTCAACATTTCCTCTGTCTTTCTCTCTTGTTTCTTTCTCTATATTTCTACCTCTCTTTTCCTTCTACTACGGTAGCCATGAAGCAATAGGTGTGCATATAATGTGCATATTCTACGATAAAATTAGTAAAAACCTACGCGTATGAACCTACGATTATTCAACTAATCCGCCGTTTTGCACAGCTAGTATGAACATAGAAAGTTAAAAGCTTTGCTCCCACATACGTTGCGGGAGGATGGATGATAGTAGAGTAGTGATAATTAGCAAACGAATATACAATTGTTTCCGCCTTCACCAGAACGCCATGATTTGAACACTCGCACATTAGCGATCACCATTCAAAAACACGTTCCGCTCACTGTGAGCAACTGTTTTTGTAGACGTAGAGATTCTGGCACTCCACGGGCCAAAGAAAGTCTCGGTCTCGGGCGGATGGAATCAGGGAGAGCTACTGCTTTGGTTGCTAACGGAATGAGAGTGTCCCAAAACACGGCGACAGAGTCAGTACTTTACTCTTTTAAGTGCATAAGTCGCTGCAGCTGACCTCTTCTCCGATTCCAGCATCCAGCACCCAGAGAAGCTGCTTGGAAATGTTTATTCGTCGGCATCTTTGCCTTACTTTTTACTACTTAGTGTGATAATATTCCCTCATTTTATCAAAAAACAAAGCGATTATAGCATATGTGCCCCCCGTACGTCTGTTGCCAAGAAAAACAAAACGGTGCCACAGCCTGATAGTTTTTAGTACGGTACGGATCTGTTTTGATTGATCAATCTGAATTGGTGGAACCACATCGCCACACAGAACGCCAATCGGGCCAATCCCGTCGTCTCCGGAAAGGTTCTCTAAATCGATCGCAATTGCAACTATACTGGTTAATCACATCGGTCCCACACTGCGCGCCATTCACAGCGGGCAGAGGGAAAGAAAGAAGGAAATAATTTACGTTTCTGCTCGAACTTGAATCGGTCGGTCTCCTACATATACGAACACCCTTGTCAGCCGACACGCCGAAATGTGGACCCCGCAGATCCGAGGAAGGCGCGCGTAAGGCTTACATCTGTTTCGCGTAAAGATACACGCAAAGAGCACCGAAACAAACACCAGCGGCTATCGAAAATAGTATTAACCTGCGCTTTTTCGGTGACCCCTTGTTCTCTACCTCCTTCTGCTTGCGTTTGATTTCGCGAATCTTTTCTTCCATCGCCGTGTGGCGTTCGGCGCGCTTGCGGCGGCGCAACTCGGCGCTCGGTGACCTGTGAATGGGAGGGAATCAAACAGTGAAACACCCAACGTACCACACGAACCCGAAAATAGTGCCAAAGGACTTGAAGGGGAGAGAATGCCCCCCTGATCAACACTACTTACAGTTCTCTCTCGGGGCTGGAGATCATTTCCTCGTCGTCGTCGACAGCACCGTTCGGCAAGGGTGGTAAGGTGGAGTTGGCGTTAAACGCCGAAGACTTATCGCCACGGTTCGACTCCAGAGTCGAGCTATTCGAACCGATGACACTGCTAGCCGACGTTGGCGACGATGCCGACGTCGAGGACGACAGGCCAGTCGACGAGCTGGTGGTAGCGGTGGTCGACGACGAGCTTGTTGATGATGTGCCAGCTGCTGTCGTGGAGGTGGTGGTGTTGCTGCTGGTGCTGTGTGCGTTCCTGTTGCCCACCGCCTTGCTGCTGCAGCTTTCGTCCAGAACCGAGCTTTTAATGTTATCACTGTTATCGGACGGAACATTGGCTCCTCCATCACTAGCATCATCGTCATCTTCGTCGCTGCTGCCAATCTCCTCGATCAGTTCGTCTTCGCCGGCGCTGCTATTGTTGCTACTGCTGCTGTAGTTACCGCCGCCGCCCCCGGCACGGGCCACCGGTCTCGAGTCGCTTCGCTCACTGTCCTCTCCATCGTCCGCCTCGTTCACCTTGTCCAGCGAGCTTTCCTTGGGCAGCGGTGGCAGCGGACGGTTGGTATTGTGGTGGTGATGGTGCCGTTGGTGGTGATGGTGATTGCCATTGTTCTTGCCGCGATTGTGGTGGTTGTTGTGATGATGGTGGTTTTCGTCGCTAATTTCGTATTGCTTGCTTTTCTCCAGGTTCACCAGATTGTTCACCTTATCGCGCTCGCTGTTGCTGAGCAGGAAGTCCTCGTGCACACTCTCGCTCATCGGTATCACCGGAAGCGGCTTGGTGCCGATCGTCAGCGAGTGGGACCGAGGTGGTGGCAATGGCGGTGGGGTGTCCTCGTTTTCCGTGTCCTGATCGCTGGTCGGCTGGCTAGTCGATGACACGATTGCCAGTTCCTCAAACTCCTCAAAGGACTGCGAAGGAGAAACAAGTCCGATTCAAGTCAAACCAAGATCAAGATTCGGTTTAACTTCATTCAACACTTACGGAGTTGTTCATGCGCTTCATTCCCTCGATAATGGCTTGATAGGAAAAGTACAGCTGATCCGGTGTCTGTATCAGTCCCATACGATATTGTCGCAGCTCGAGCAGCACGTTCTGCACCGACACACGGTCTTCCCCTTCCTTGTCGATCTGTGACGCAAACAGGGATATCTCGATTATTTACCCCGCAATTGACCAACTAGTTCGACGACAAGACCTACCAGCACAAGACAGCAGTCCACCAGGCAGAAGGTTCCGGACCGCCCGATACCGGCACTACAGTGGATGATCGGTGGTCCAACGTCTCGGTCCAGTGTGCCTGAATCGCGCACCTCTTTGAGAAACTGCAAAAATGCTACCGGCGAACTCGGAATGCCAAAGTCGGGCCACGTCGTATAGTGGAATTGTATCACCTCCCTGCTTTTACCCGACTCCAGGTCGGTCAGTCTGCCACAAGAGCGCAAGAGAGAGACAGAGAGGTTAATGTTTACCAAAACGATGATTACGTAAAGCGTCGATTACCTGAAAGTCCTCTTGCAAAAATTTTTGTATTCAATACACTTCAAGTACACCACCGACAGCTGAACGGCGCTAAGCTCCAGCCGGTGTTTCTCGCCGATCTTTGCCGGCCAGTACTGGTGGCACTTCACAGTCGTCTTCTCGATCAGTTTGTTCAGCATCAGAATCGCGCGTGAATCGTGCTCCCATACCATCATCCAAAAGTGGCCAACCGTGTGCGGGAGTGGTCCCTGGCAGAGGATGTACTTCCTTCCGGTGTGCTCCATCTGCGGAAACGGGGAAATGATGCCCATCAGTAAGAGGGAGAATGACGGCGAGGTTTAAATTCGCACAAACCTTCACCAGGTTCGCGTTGATGTAGTCGGTGTCGCCACGCTTTAGTGCGACCCGGGAGTGATCGTACGGCAGCACATCCCGATAGCGGTTCAGCCGACGGTTGTCCAACTTTTTCGACTCGTTGGTAGAAAAGTCCTTCGCTCGCGCTTCCAGGTCGCTCTTTTCGCGAATGTCCTGCAAGTGTACCCAGGTTCAAAGATGCAAAATAGAGTTAAAACAACTTGTCTGTTAAATCAATAACTTAGAGCTAATGATTACCACTACAATGGACACACCAACAATTTCGACGGCGTTCGCTTGTCCTACCAGAATGATTATCGTTTTGTACTTGAACAACGTTCGCTAAGGTTACATTCAATCCAAACCCCACGGCCACGCGTATCGAATCACTGTGTTTTATGAAATAAGCACAGCCCACAGTAGCTGTTTCAAAAGTCGTTAAAACTTTCTCTGCGGCGCCCCGATTTGCATCGAAAATATCATTTCCGCAGTGCGCTGTTTTCCCCGACGGTTTATTGTGGTCCAACAGAAAAGCTGCCAACCTGTCACTGTGGCCATTGTTTCGCGCGCACCGATCGTTACGGTTCGGATAACGTAGCTATGAAAACTAGTTGACACGACCGGGAGAGATCTCAGTTCGTAATTTGCATCACCGCAATCGGAAAGTCACCTATTTTACGGCTTTTATGCTGGCGACCGACACCGACTGGCGACCGCGAGAGTTGAGAGTGTAACAATTGTTTTACCCTTGCAAGTAACTTGCAGTTCCGTTGCGTTCGGTCCCACTCGGTAGCATACAACTGTATAATGTGTTTTGCAACTTCGAGTGAATTTGAAATTCCCGAACGCATCGCATCTATCGTTTCCTTCGATTTTAGACATTTTAATGACAACCTTCGTCTTTCCCGGTGACCGTAACCATCCGGAGACCACGGCACTTCCGACCGGCACAGATCGAATGAGTAATTTACGGTTCCGCGTCGGTTTAATGAAGAGCTAAAGAGGTCGACACAAAAGACTGCGATCACTACCGCGTGACCTTAGCTCGAAGACAGTGCGAGTTGCGCGTCCGCATTCCGGGAAACGATCGCGCGCGATCGGCTCATATCCGGAGCTAAAAAAGCATTAGCCGGACGCACGATCCGCAGTCACGGATCGCCGTCGTAATCATGCCGCTCACAGTTTGGCGTTTTTGTTGCTGCATTTGAGGACATTCCATTTGGCCATAACAACCGGGTAGCGGGGCCCAACTGCCAACCGGTTATTATCAGAAGCAAACAATGTTTTGACAATTCGCATGAAATCCGTTCGATAAACGGACTGGGGCGGATGTCAAATTGAAAGTCGATATTTTCGGGAAAAGAAATCGATTTTGGGAATGTCTCGCCACCGAAACGTTGTCCGATTCTGCGAACCACACGTTTCGGTACAAAATGGGCTAATGCTAGCGGTTTCGGTTGGCTTATTTGGCAGCCGTCAAAGTGACACATAATCCGAGAAGCACATCACAGTAAGCCATACTTTTAACGATAATTTTCAGCTTCCCACAGAATCGCGTGTGACGAAGTGATTATTACTTCTCTCTTTGGCGAATAAGTTGACTCACTGTGCATTTTCTCACCGACGATTCGTGGAAATTCTTGAAAATAACTGTCTTTGTCATCGGATCTCTTTCGGTTCGGCGCAGGTTTTAACGTGGAAATCACGGTGCGAGCGATGAAATTATGACTCAACCCAGTTACACATAAAGGCGGCTTGATTTGAGATCGAGATAGCACAGCACACTGAGATAAAGGGAATGTCAAATATGCGTGCTTAGGGGTTGCCAGTTCTTCTCCGAAACGGTAATAGCAAGGCAGATGGATTGACTAATTTGGTACACAACACTGAAAATGCTTCATTACGGTCCTGTGACGTCGCCCCATGTTTGCCAGGGGCTAAACGATAATCATTGGATCGTTAGTGAAGCGTTAGATTGGAACCGGTTCCCCGAAACGCCGGGCAAAGGTTCGATAAAGTTCATCTCAACTGCCACCGCCATTATCATCATGTCCACGTGTTCTGGCTGGCCGTGCGCACTGGACGCATGGTTGGAACGAAATTTTCCGAATGCCACAGAAGCGCAGGTCATCGGTCCACCCGAACAAATTCGGTGATAACGATACAACGAACGGCGAGGAGCATCGTAAATGCGTATTTAAAAAAGTCGCGTGCCATAACGGGGCAGGCTGCGCTAGTTACCACCACACCGGGCGGGCACGACGGCGAACAACTACAATTCTCCCTCTCGGTGGCCCCGTGAACTGTCCTGTGGGCCGGGTGGGGCGATTCGCTCCAATCGCTTGAGAGCAGGTTACGCGCCGTAAGCCGCCAAGGCGCGCCAACGAGCAAGGCATGTGCATGCGATACGGCGGGAATCGATTTTTTTCATACTAATTTAATTATTTCTACGAATTCGCGAGATTCGTAGAACCGGCCAACCGAACATAAAACAGACCCCGCGTCGCAAGCGAGGAAGCCCAAGAGTAGGAAAAAGTGGCAGAGTTCCTCTTAAAAATCGAAACCAGCGCGCGCGGCCAGAGTGTTTACGGACACACAGCCAAAGGAGAGGAAGAGAGAGCAAAAAAAAACGATCACTCTCGAGGTTGTGGTGGTTTTTAATGAAAAATTGCCTGCTCATGTGCCGCCGACCGACCCATCAGTTATTATTTTAAGAGATTCATGATTGTTTAAAGGAACACATTTCAAACACGGGCGCGGCAAGGAGACCACAGCGAAGGTGACACCAAGAAGTGACCCCGCACCGCACGGTGGTGGTGGTAGAGTGCCCAATAGAGGCACGATGGGCAATACTGCGTACAGATCGCGAATAAATTGACAATATGTGTAGCACGCGGCGTAGCTGGGCCATTTAAGCGCCACCGTTGACGAACACACACGTGATTCGTGTTTCGCTCCTTTCGCTGCCTGTCCCCAGCCTCGTTGCGTCCGTCAGATCTGTTGTCCTCGCGTTCACCAGAGGGCTTATCGTGAGGTTCGCACGGGAGTCAAGGAGAACCGCGGACAGTTCGTAGAACTCTGCGGTCACGGGTGAGTGTGCGAGAGAGGTGGATGATATGATAAAAATAATTGTACACTATCTCCTCTTCTTTTGTGGCTTCCGTTTCCGCTCGTTTTTATCGTATCGTGGCAGATGCACCAGACAATGAGCACACCCAGATCCTTTCAATCCCTTCCGTGGGGTGAAGGTGAGACATAAGATCGTCGTGCCCATCGATCGGTCGGTCGGTCGGTGGCCGCCGCGAGACGCTACGTCTGCTTTCGCTGCGAGCACGGGATGACGTGGGCGGCGGGGCCTCGTAAGGGTGTAAAATAAATGGCTCCCCCACGGGAGAGAGAATTCAAGGAATTCAATCGAAATCCTCGGCAAAAAGTACCCGCGCTGCGCTGCGATGATCATAGAGAATTTCTCTGAATCATACCAAACACAGAAGACGGTGCGGCCCGGTACAATAACCGTGTTCGGAGAATGAAACGGCCCGCCGCGCCACAAGACGATCAATCAATGTCGCGAAGGCGTCCCGTCCGTTAGCATTGCCAGTTGCAAACTATTTTAATGGTTTTTCGCTCTCTCGCGCTTCCAGTGCTTGGCACACTTGGCAAAGAATTTCCATCAATAATTGCATCGGAATTGAGCTCTAATTTATTGTAGCTTCACACACATTCGCCAGGAATCGAATCGATCCGCGCCCCCTGGGGGATGGTGAAACAGCGAGCCATCGCACCTTATCAATAGTGTCCATCTGTAAGCATCCGAGAGGGTGACCACCGTGTGAGAGATTAGCGTCGTTTTGCACCGGGAATCCAGGTTTGCGTTTCGGCGAACTCACGCCTCGCGCCATTGACTAAATCCATTATCATTCACCAGAATCGCCGGAGAATGAAAATTCGGTTCCACCGCGCAACACTCGAAGACAAGACACGACGAAAAGGGCCTCCGTGTTTTATCTTGTCGATCGATGTAACGCACCACTCGGCCCGCCGCACCGTGGATCGAACATCATTGATAATCGCACACCGCGAGTGACAACACGCACGCGGGGTACGCGGTGTGCGGGGCTTATCTCGCCGATGCCCCCGATGGCGCCGGCCACAGGGAGTGCGTGTTTATTCACCGGAACCTTATCGCATCGGGTCGCGCGCCTTTTATTGTTTTCTCCGTAACGGGGCATGTTTCCAATTCCGAGTCACCGTCCTCTCGGAACGATTAGGTTCATTTATGCTGCTCCGGTCACCACCGAATTCTTAATACCCATTTCAGGGGTTGCATAAACAGCCGATGGGCGCCCGTTACATCACAGTAACCTTCGACACAGTCCCCGTAAAAAAATCACCTTCCAAGGAAGTAACTCATCGTCGCAACGCGGCGATCGAAGTAGGTGACGGTGACCTGGCGTTGGCTTCGACAGGGGTCCATCACCCCCGGATGGGTAGAAATGTAAAAAATCGATCCGCCTTTCATCGGCAACATGCATGACCTAAGCCAATGAATTAGTCCATACCCTTTTCCGGGAAACCGTTCGTCACCCACCATGACCGGCGGGGCAACCGGCCTTCAGGAGCATGCAGGCGAAACACCTAGAGAAAGAGAGAGAAGGAGAGAAGAAATCGCCAATCGTAGGCAGCGGTGGCTGGATATGTTTGTTCGGTAATCACAGGCCACATCTCTCTCCGGTGCAGAGGCGCATAACCTTCCAGGAGAAACTGGAGGAGGAGACACACCGGGGGCACCACCGTAAAAATCGAGGAGAACGAGACAAAACCCGATCGACCCTGAACGGAGCGGAACGGCAGAACCGGCCCTACCCACCGCCGCACCTACCTGGAACACCATCGCCCAGCCATGCCGGGATTCGATTTCGTTGTATTCCACCTCGATGCTGCTACCGTTGCTTCCAGCGCCTCCGCCGCCGTTGTTTGTTGTGCTAGCCGAACTCATCGTGTCTTCTTATTTCGCACTTCTTGACCACCTTTTTCGCCTCAATTCCAGCGCTATGGCTGCGCGCTCGTGGCGCACGAGACTCGAAGGACGAAGGCCGCGATACACCCCGGACTTATTAACCCTCCCTTCCTCTCGTTCCCGTCGCGAACTGACTCGAATTTTTCAATCGATCCGGACACCGGTGGGGGGCGAGTGTGGGCGTTGTGATAGCAAACCAAATTCTTGGGACGTCCTTTTTTTGGCCAGAATGGTTCCGTTAAACTTTGCAGCACGCCACCACTCTACGGGGCTCGTTGTTGTTTTGCATTCCACACCGCCGCCGCCGCCACTGGGATATCTATTTATTTTTTGACCTTTTTCTTGGTGGCTTGTTTAGGCGACCACCACCATGGCCCCAGACACCGAGGGCGGACACGGGCGTGAAATGAAACTCCAAACGAAACACAACCCGCTGCTGGGTGACACACGGGGTCAGAACGGCTGCTCTGGCCGCGAACCACCCCACACACTTTCTTCCGATGCACGTACACGCAAGCACCCCCGCACACACATACACGAACGAGAGTCCCGAATTCACTAGCTTCGCGGCTCCATTCCCTTCTCGCGTAATACACGCAGCGGCGGCAAAAGGTCGGCCGAAGTGGAGAAGTGGCACGAAGAGGCCTGCTGAGTTACGCCACCGCACGCACCGCTATTTTTTCCGCTGGCCCGCGTCACAGGAACGCGCACTGGCCGAAAGCGTCGCCGTGTGTCCGTAGGATTGAGTTGGGTCCGTCACTGACGGTGTTCCGACATTTTCTTTCAACCCAGGAGGCCGCAAAGCACTACGCGCTAACGTTACCAGCTCGTGCAGGGAGCAATGTGAAAGGCGACAGCCCCTTTGCTTGCGGTCGGCCGTGGCCACTACGCAGCTACGCGCCGCAGCGGAAAAAACAAAGGAGTGGAACTACGCGAACGGTCCGAGGAGCGGGGCGCAAACACGGAGTCACCAACCGCACGGATAGCCGATTGAAATGCCACAATTTACACGGAACGCGAAAGCCAAAAGCGAGGTATCAGCGCACATTCGCCGTTTTTCTGCCTCTACTCTGGTGACGGTCTTTGCCGAACTCTTTTTCTCGCTCTTCGTGTTCTTCTCTTCGAAGGCAAACGTCAGTGGCGGTCGCGGATCAACTGTGGCACCTACGGGTAAGGTGTGTACAAGCGTCTATTTCTGGCTGATATTATCGATCCACGAAAAACACAATCGAATTGGGTTCGGCTTCTACAAAATTATGAACAACATATTCGGCGAAAAGGATGATTTTTCAGTGGCCCACGGGGAAGTAATCAGCAATGTCCACCTTGCATGTGGCAATGTTGGCCGATCTTCTTGCTTTCCCGCTTTTACAGGCGTATTCCTTTGACAGCTGGGTAGCGGCGGTACAAAGTTTCTCTTTGCCGGCGTGCTGTTTTGCCCTAAAATTAACATTTTCGATCTCGTGCCGAAATTAAGATGCTCAGCAGGTTAGTGACTCGATACGGTTTTTCGAGCTGTACCGGAATCGGTTAACGAAATGTGTTCTTCTCTCGGACAGGCCCGGATCACCGGGGCAGCGAAGTCCCATCGTCTCGGGTACGCTGACGCTAAATTTGAACAAAAAACGGTCCAAGGAATGGCTGTGCTGGGGCACCATGAACGTACTGTTGCTCTCGGTGCTGCTGTTCGACATTTCCAACAAGTGTCCGTACTCGTTTTCGCGTTGGTACTACATCGAGTACGCGGCAGCCGCTATACTGGCCTGCAGCATGACCTATTACTACGCGCAGTATTTCTTCTACCTTTTTGGTACGGAACCCATAAAGGGCACCGAGCAGCAGCGTCAAATGCTGCAGGTAGCTTCGGACGACAATTCCTTTATCACGACGCCACCGCAAAAGAAAAAACCCACCAGCGCGGAAGCTTCGCCCGTGACCGTTTCCACGTCACTGTTGTACTCACTGAACAAATCGGCGGATCATGCGGTGACTCCGCCACCGGGCTGGGTAAACAACCGTCGCACCAGTTCACCACCCCGGCAGCAGCAGTCACCACAGGATCGGAACTGTTCGTTCGAGACCCAAACGCAAAATGTTACCGCCGGATCGGGCATGTTTTCAACCACCTTGCGAAAGCTGGCCATTCCGAGTGACACCATCGTCGATGAGCAACAGTTGGACAGTTTTTTAACGTATGTTCCCCGTGCTGTACGATCCGGTGATCGTTTATTAATTTTGTTCCGATTTTTTAGTAAGGAGGGCTCACTGGACAAAATGAGTAATTCGTATAAAGAACATATGAACATCTCCGATGCGTTGATGAATTCTTTTTACGGCCGGTCGCAGATGTACGACATGGCCACTTTGCTGAAAAACTCCGTGTACCAGCTTTCGTCGTCGGTCACACCGAGCAAACAGCTGGCCAAGGAGCATGAAACGGGCGCGTACAACGCCTTCATGGACGGCAGCCCGGAAGGGTTGAAGAAAGTGTCGACCACGCAGCTGTCCAACTACGTCGGTAACCTGCGGATGTGGATATCGCTCACGATTCTACAGCGCATCGAAGAAGAGGTTAACCTTGCGGACCAAGCGTTCAAGAGTCGCGGCTTTGCCGACATTCAGATCGGAGCCATCGGGTTGGAGCGATTGAAGAAGACGGCCGAGAATCAGCAGCTCGTTTCCCTGTACATACCCCGGTTGCCTTTGTTGATTCCGTTCCTGGAAATGAGCACCAATCAGGAGTACCTGGTGCAGCGTATAAAAGATCTTTCGAAGGGTAGCTGCATAGCGGACTATCGCTGGAACTCGGGTGCCAGCTACAAGGGTCTTTCCTGGGACGAACACCTTCCGACTGATTCCGCAGTAAGTGATGGAACTGTCGAACGTGCGACCGTGATGATAATGATCGGAACGCTCGTTTCTTTCTCAGATCATCTTCCATCTGTTTTGCACGTACTTGGACAGTCAATTGCGTCCACTACCGCAGCCCGGTGGCCGTCCCTTCTACAACCGGTACGTAGTGGTGGGCGACAAGAAATCCTCCAAAGAAACGTTGGCCGAGGTGAGCGGGAAAAACAAGGCGAAATGCGCCATCCTCTGTACCAATCCGATGAAACCGAAGCTGAATTTTGTTTCGGATGATAAAATCCATAGCTGCGCTTACGTGAGTTACCATCCCCGTTAATGCTGTTGGTCACATGGTTACTGATTTTGCTGTTGCGCCCCGTTTTAGGATCGAAATAATCTGTTCTACGTCATCATTCAATTTTTAATCTACATGAAAACACACCACGAAAGCTCGCTGGAAGGTATCAATCTGGGACGGAGTGGAATCAATATACTCTGCTGTATCGAAGACTGACTCTGAACGAAGGGGCTACGACCCGTGAAAACGTTCACAATGGGTAATAAACTTTGTAAAGTCGTGTATTAGCTATTTGTAAAATAATATGTTACCTTCCGTGCGATTGCCATGCGAAGAAGAAGCGCGAACGACTTAACGAATACGGTCACATTTCGTTTATGTCTTTATTAAATGTTCAATATAGTTTTTGGAAGTTACATGACACAATTACGGTATAAAATCGCCGCTTCGTAGTTACGTTTTGTAGAGTACTTCTTAAATTATCGCTCACACTGCTACTTACGATGTTCTAACGAAAAGGAAAACTAAATTTTAGATGGAAGTTTTCGAGAATCGTATTCTGGGGTCAGGAAATGATAACAATGAGGCCTGTTCAGGAACACGCTGTGTTCCACCATTCAGACCACAATTCAATGGACAGTGTAACGTAGAATATGCCGCTTCAACCTTTCCACTGCTTACAAGGGTGTTTATGCTAATAAAGAATATGTTAAGGACTAGATAAACCTTACTCTGCACAAGCAAAACAGCGAAAGAACGGTTTAAATCAATTAGGCATGTAAACAAAACATTAACGACATTTAACGATAGCGGATTGCGAAATTTGTGCGCAAGGGCTTTGTAGATTTTGATTGATCTTCTCCGTAGGATTTGCACTTCAATTACGATAAAGGCGCCATTTCAAGCAACAAACTATGGCTCACTGGATGATGGTGTGTACGAACTGATAGAAACGGTTTATGTACGCGTTGCGGGCTTTGCCCGCTCTTATGCTGCTTCTCTAATATACGGTTCTCGGTTCCACTACCTTTAATGAGTTTTATCGTAGGTGTTCTTGTGCCCATAGCCGGACACGTAGCCGGATTTGTCGACCATGTCCTTTCGGCCGGCGATACCCTTCCCTTTGCCAGTCTCGTCAAACCGTTGCTTGTGGGAACCGGTGTACTTGGAAGTGTCCGTAAGGCGGGCCACCGTGTCGGCTGCCTTTCCCAGCTAGAATGGAAAGTCAGAATCGTGTCAGAACTAGCTCCGGAGTGCGATCGGGGATTGTTCATACCGTTGCATTGTGCACCCCCGGAGCACCACAGTTTGCCATTTTGCTCTTGATTTCCTCCAGTTCCACCTTTTTGGTCTTGGCCAGATCCTCCAGAAACTTGTTGTAGTCATCGATGGTGAGCTTCATCGATTTCAGCTTCTTGAAGTGGATGCCGGTATCGGTGGTCGTTATCTTTTTGTCGATAACCTGCGGCAGCGAGAGAGAGAGAGAGAGCGAGAGAGAAATTAACACCCGTTCGTTCTGCACGGGTGCGAGTGCCGGACACTTGCCTTGGCTTGTTTCATCCACTTATCACTCTGCGAAAGCGTCAAATGCTTCCCGTCCGACTTGGTGTCTCCGAATTTCGAGAATGCTTTAAACTGCTCCTTAAACGCGGCACAGGATACGGGCTTGGGCGCTGTGCCATTGGCAGCGGTACTCGGTTCGGGTGTTTTTGGGGTGGCTGGTTCCTCCTTCTGCTCTAGGGCCAGTTCCGCTACCTCGACGCTTACATTGTCCACCACATCGGTTCCATTCGGTTGGCTTTCGTCCGCCATAATGTGTGATCTGCAAGAAAAAAAGGGCAAGTTCCAAAATATTTAGAGTCAATTGTGCAGAGTAAGCATTTCCTCTCTCGTTTTATGCCGGACACTTTTGCGCGAAACCAACCGATGGACCGCAACATGTGTGTACATCTTATCGCTGCCCTTTTCGACTCTTAAATTTGGGACCGCCGCGTGCCTTTATGGTGAGTCCGCTTTGCATCGCGGATTGACGCCAACTGGCTGATATTTTCCAGCACGCTGTTGTGATCATTAGCACCCCCGGGAGAACTCAGACGACGCAGAGACGGGTTTAAATAAACAACACTTGCCTATACGTCGTCTCTCTTTTAAAACACGTTTTAAAGCACGCTTTTTGCGAGGGGCTTATGAGTTCCTAATATTAAATTTAGTTTCCAATCAAGTGCCACCACGTATCGCAAAACGGCATTAAATCAACCGGAAATTTGGCAATCAACCACATCACGTCATGTAGGGCGCTTCGGTGGTGCGAAACATGTCGTTCAGCACCTTAATCGGATCGCAAGTCTCGATGGTGGCCAAAATCATATTTATGAAGCAATGGGTAAACATGGACACGCACGCCACCGTCTAGTGCGCCCAGCGGGGAGAGGCCACACAGCATGAGGGTAGCTGAAAATTGTGGAAACCGATACCAATTGCTGGCGATCAATTAGCGGCGCTGCATTCTGATAGTACTGCGGTTGAGGTGATGTTTAGGTTTGTTCAACATCCACTCAGATACTGGACATTTCGCAACGCCAACCGGGGAGAAGCTCATGTCGAGCGACTAATCGGGTCTGTTTGAAGTACAGTTTAGCGCAAACGATAGAGGGTCAGCGGTATCGCGTTTCGGAGGGCACAGCGACGCTTATCGAAGTGGCGCAATTGCCATCACGGGCACAATATCTTTCCAGCTCATTGACGGTCGGCCGGTCGGGGCCCTCCCTCCCGGTGATGATGCATTGTGATTTTACCGATGGCCGCCGCGTCGCGGTTCCGAACAACGCGAACGTGACATTGTGAGTTTTCAGGCCTAATCTTTACTTTGATGCATCTTGGGCCATGGCTTTTAGCGTTAGATGTGGCTTCAAAAGTTAACGGGTTTCTCAGGGTAATCTGCCCGCTAATGGCCCTTGTATGTTAAAAATGTGAATAAAACCCACGCTGGGAGCGCTCAAGCGCGGCCCAACATCTCCGATATGCGCTGGTGCCGGTGAAGATGCGAAAAATTAAATATGTACACAGCAGCACCCGGCAACGCCTGGTGCGTGGTCCATGATGGATGCGCCCGACGACGACAACGGCGACGAGATGCTGATGTTTACTGCTTCATTACATCATTCGTCCGGCCCTGGGTGCTACACGAATCTCCCTCCGTCTCCGTGGACCAGCTGATGGGGGGATGTATTCCATTCTCCAAACCCCACGGTACGCTGCGGCGGTCCGAGGGGAGGCCACTAGCGCGGAGCACGTTTTAGGCAGCCACCAAAACAAACAGAATAAATTTAGACATTACTTCAGCGCGCGAGGGGACCCTGCTATGAACTTGGCCGCTTAACTAGTGTCCGCGTCGGGGATGGAAATTTGTTAGATAAAAAATGCTACTGCATTCATCCGAATGCTTGCGTGAGACACGTGGCTGAGAATGTTTAAGAAATTTCAAGTTTTGCGTGCACCACACCACGTTATGATGTCATTCACACAAATATCGGACCCGGCCATCGGACACATTTTTTGCTAGAATGAAAAATTGGGAAACAAAAACCTCTGCTATTGGCACTGTTGTGCCGCGGCCGGCGAGGTTCAACGAGGGGTTAATAAGATAAGTTTGCTGTCTTCTGTTTTATGATGGCGCGGCATAGATAACAATTGCTGCAGGTCAAGTGAGTCAAAGCGTGGCACGTTCCTGGGTGCAATTTTGAACTGTTTTTAAGATATCGAACGATAGCGGCTCTTGATTAAATTCCAATTTCGTGTCACCATTCTTGGAATATGAACCAATCGCGGTCAGCGAGGAACAAAGCAAATTTATTGATCAAAATAATGGAACCAGGGTGCATCTGTGGGGTTCGCTAGACTTTTACTTTGTGATTGATTTAAACGGGGGGCTTAAACAGCTTTAACGCGAGTCTGCATTATCATCAGATCCGGGTTCGGTCCGTAAGGGGCTCCCGTTGGCCGCTCGACACATTTAAAAAACGAACCAAAGTCACGCATCAGGCCGCGCCTGTGCCATTTTTCGTTGCAAAGGAAGCGAAGGATTATCCTGTCGCTGGGACTAAAAATATCTTCTGACTCATGGCCTCCTAGAGCAGTGAGTCATCCGGCGGAACAAATCCTTGCCAAATGTACGTCCTCGTGTGAGGCAATTTCCTCTGTGTTTGTGTCCGGTTCGGCAGCATTGAGAGGAAGAGTTGTTTGCCGTTAGTTCTTGGCGCGCACTTTCGATAAGCAAGTCCGTTGTGTGGGGCTGAGACACACCTCCTTGGCGCTGGTGCGCATGAGGGATCCTGGCAGCCTTGAGCAGGCTAAACGTAAACAAAGGATTGTCCGGGCAAATGGACATGCAAAAGGAAGGAGAAAAAGAACTGAGAATACTGGGCGTGCGAATGGGGTGACATTTGCCTCAAAGGCCACACGCGCGCGGACTATTCCATTTCATTGCGCCATTAGCCACTAGCGGTTACTATTTCCCTCCCCGGGTTGGGGGCCATAAAATGGAACAAATGCAAACGAAAGGACGCCGTCTGGTGTGGCGCTAATCTTTTCCGTTACACCGGTCCGGCGCTAGATTAGAGCGCCATTTGAAGAGGGGGGAACGTAGAACGGGTCAGTGTGCCACTTCCGCTGTCGTGCACGAAATCGCCACAAAGCTGCGGTGTGGCCACGCGACACATGGATGGATTTTTTGAGGCGGCACAAACCTCTGACCAAGCATTCCGCTGCATGCGAAGCAGGACGGAGTTTTGCGCCTCACACGGCGGAAGTGCGACAATGCGCATGAACCAGTATTGATCCGCGGTCCGGTCTCGGTACGGATTCACCAATAGCATCACACGTTCATCACCATCATCATCATCATCATCGTAATGGGAGCAGAATCTCGGCATCGAATCTACTGGTGGGAGATGAATCTCGTATTTTTCCATTTTCCGTGGAAATCTCACTGATGTTCGCTTTTTTGGATCACTGCCAACAAAATTTCACTATTCGTGGCCAGTTTATGGGGTTTGTTCTGTCTTGATTTGATTTCCTGTTGCACACGGTCAGCCAGCAACCGAAAACGGACGTTCGCACTTTTTTCAATTACCTTCAATCGGTACGCGCAGCACGGCACAAACGATGGCGAAATTTGTTCAAAGCACTCCCGTATTTTACGAAATTAAATTTTGAATATTTGGAAACCCCTCTCTGGGCTAGTTGGTACAGTAATACGCGCGAACTGTTGAATTGTGGCCAAACGAACTGCGCGCTTTGTTGGTCGAGTGAAGAATGATTTTGCGCGAGATGATGTGAGAAGGTGACTGCAGAACTGGTGAGAGTGAGAAGTGATTGGTGAGACTAACTTTCTCACTCAATCCGTCCGGTTTTGATTTTTGTTTGCTTTAAGTAAAGAAACACAATTACATTTTACTCAAAATCCATTTTTTGACCTAATTGACGGAATTCATTACACTACGATTCCATCGGCGTTCGCGGTTGGTAAACTTTATTTCTCTCTGTTTCAACTTTGCATCATAATCTAGTACATTTCCACTGAACACAACACCAGCGCGGACCGCCGTGATTGTTGGTACGGGTTTACACCTTAGCTTTGCTGTCCCCTTGCTTCCCGCTTTCTACCGTTTCCTGTTTGACTTCCTTCTCCTTGTTCCAACTGGACAGACCTTCGGGCAGCGTAGTGTCCTCCTCGAATGAGCCAGTTCCCTCCACAAACTCCTCGTACGTCGATTTCTCCGGGAATGGGCGCTTACCGAGCAGCTCAATCATATCGTCGCGACTGAGAATCTCGTTCTTCAGTAACCGCTCGGCCACCTTCTCCACATCCGGGCGATGTTTCGTAAGCAGCTCTTTCGTTCGCACGTACGCTCGGCCGATCAGCGATCGGACCTCCTCGTCGATGATTTGTGCCGTCTGCTCCGAGTACGGTTTGCTAAACATCGGGTCGCCCGGCTGGGAGGTGTCAAAGCTCACGTTGCCAACCTTTTTGTTCATACCGAAGCGCGTGATCTGTGCATACGCACTGTCCGTGATCTTTTTCAGGTCATCCTGCGCACCGGTCGTGATGCGGTCGAAGAAAATCTCCTCCGAAACGCGTCCGCCCAGGGTCATGCACATTCGATCGTACAGCTGCTCCGTCGATAGCAGATACTGGTCTTTCGGGAGGTACTGCGCGTAACCCAACCCTTTGCCACGCGGGATGATCGACACCTTCAGCAGTGGATCGGAGTGCTCCAGGAACCAACCGCACACGGCGTGGCCGGCCTCGTGGTACGCCACGGTGCGTTTCTCTTCCGGCGACAGTACGTTCGTCTTTTTCTCCATGCCCGCGATCACGCGCTCGATCGCTTGCTCGAAGTGTTTCAAGACGATCGAATCGTGCAGATCGCGAGCCGCAATGAGTGCGGCCTCGTTGCACACGTTCGCAATGTCGGCTCCGGTGAAACCCGGTGTCAGTGCCGCCATTTTTCGAGCCAAATCCATCTTGTCGAGATCGGTTCTGAGCGGCCCCAAATGCACCTTGAAAATGCTGGCACGACCCTTAATGTCCGGTGCGGGCACAAAGATCTGTCGATCGAAACGTCCCGGCCGGAGCAACGCTTTGTCTAGAATGTCCACTCGGTTCGTGGCGGCCAGTACGACGACGTTGGTGGTCGTATTGAAGCCATCCATCTCGACCAGCAGCTGGTTGAGTGTGTTCTCTTGCTCCGAATGTCCTCCGAAGCTTTTGCCTCCACGCTTCCGGCCGACCGCATCGATTTCGTCGATAAACAGAATACAGGGAGCATTTTTCCGAGCCATAGCAAACATGTCGCGCACACGAGACGGACCAACACCTACGAACATTTCCAAAAACTCCGATCCAGACACGGTGATGAACGGAACGTTCGCTTCACCAGCCGTTGCTTTGGCAAGCAGCGTTTTACCCGTTCCCGGAGGGCCGGTCAGCATTGCGCCTTTGGGAATTTTTGCACCCAAATCAATGTACTGCTGGGGATTTTTCAGAAAGTTCACAAATTCCATAATTTCGATCTTGGCCTCTTCGCAGCCCGCAACATCTCTGAAATGAGAGCCGAAATTATTGATCCATGATCGATGACGGGGCGTAAAAGAATTTACCTGAAACCAACATTAATTTCGTTAGCGTTAATCAACTTGGCCGTAGACTGCATCACTCCGCCGAACAATCCGCCGCCTCGGCGCCCTCCACGGCCACCCATCATTTCCGATGATCGGCGCATCATGTACACAAGAAAGCCGATGATTAACAGCGTCGGGAGCAGCCCCGTCAAACTGGATGCCTCGAGCTCACTCCGATAGACCACAGGAACGAAGTTTACCGGCTCGATATTCATATCCGTTTGAGCATTTTCCAAATTGCGCTCGAACGAGTCCACGCTACCGATGTTGAACCATAGTACTCCCTTCGGGAAAGGGAAAACAGTAAAAGTGCCTGTCCAAATGGTCAAAGGTGCGCAAGTCTTACCGAGGAATCCGAGGCATTTCCCGGAGTTAGCTTAACGCGAACCCATTTTTTGTTGACGACCTCCAGCTTATCAACGATGCCGCGAGCGAGGTAACTTGAAAAGGAATGATACATTATTAGTTGCGGTGGTCACATCGAAACCCAAACGATCACGCACTTGTTGATGAATTCTTTCCATGTCACTTCCTTGTAGCCCATTTCGAAATAAGCGATCGCCGATATTAGTGCCACTCCAGCTAATGCCCCAAAGATCAACATCTTCTCCTTATCGCCATCCTCACCGCCATCGATCGGTCGCCCCGATCCACCGGAACCGCCGGAACTACCCTTACCACGGGCCGGTTGCGGCGAAAACATTCCCAGGTTCCAGTCGTTTTTCTGTGTCGACTCTCCAGGCGCTTGAGGTGTACCGGGGGGGCTCGACGGTTTCTCGGTGAGTGGTTTGTCATCCTTGGCCGCCGCCGCGGATTCAGACTTAGTGGCCCGCTTTCCTCCGCCCGATCCCGGTGGTTTGTAATACTTTTCGAACCCTTTGGGTGGTTTCTCGCAGAACAACTGAATCCGGTGGATGAATTCGTTCCACGTGCGGTTGCTCCGTGTTTGCAGGTAACTTAAGCTACGAATAATCTGTAAAGACTCAGCCGTTAGAACCAGAATAGGCAGGTTTGAGCGCGCATTGGTTACCGCCAACTTACCTGTTCACAGTCCGTCCCGTTCACCGTCCGGTGTGGCCGGTTCAATCCGACCAGAACGGATTCGAGTTTCTTGGCCGTCGTCAGCAAACGATAAGCCATGGTGTGGAATCGGGTTGTCTGCTCTATTGCAACTATTGCACACAATCTTCACATCGGGATTATTACACAATCTTCACAATCCTGCGATCTTCGAGTTTTGATGAAATCCCGTCCTCTTGTTTCGTGTGATGATGATGAAAATTATCCTTCACAAATTGCGTGACATTTGTGTCATAACACGCCGTTTGACAGCCGGCACTGGCGGTAGGGCTACTGTGGCGCACAAGGACAGGTGTGAAACAAACGAAAGCGTAAAAAGGGTTCAAATTGTGCAATGGGCGCTACGATCTTCAGGATTTTTTACACGGCATTTGAAATATCTCTCTCCATTACTCGGTGCTGTCTAATGACTTGCGCTTTATCCATCTCGCAAATTTGAGTACAAATTGCTGTACCGGCAACACGGCCGCCGCTTTGTTATCATTCGGTCATATGTTACGAATCAGTCTCAAAAGGGAATACGCATGGTAGATGAGCGAAGGAAATTATTCAAGCCGCGCAGTGTGATGGGGGTGCGGTACGAAAACCTATAATCTGTAATCTAAAGACTCAACACTATAATTACGTCTGTTTGTGAGCCTGAATCAGTCAAAAAAGTGTCCTTAAGGTTTTATTAACGCGCAACAGGCACCTGCGTCTTGACCTCACGCACTGCAGAAGAAAAAAACTCGGCCGAACACCTGAACCGGAAGCCATCCCCTCTCGTGGGCGATCAGCAGCATGGTGATATCAGCCGATCATGAGCGCAACGGAATCGCAGATTTCTTCACGCAAGTTGACCCTGAAGTGCGCAAAGTTACGCTCGCCATTGGGAACATCATCTCGAAAAACTCAATTAAAGAGATTACGTTGGAAAGTAAGTGAAGTAAGGCGGGCAGGACGAAGAAGATCTGTGGACGGCAGCTAAATGCAACCGCCCGGCTAGCATATCTCGCATATCTCGCTTATCTTTCAATTGTTTAATGAACAGTAATCAAAAAGATACAACCATTCGGGGCCATGCATGATTTACGATGGCCGGATTTTACGAAGCAATTGGAAGGATTTGGCCGAAAATCCCCCGTTTTTCGATAACACAAACCTTGCATGCAGTGTGCACCGTTTATCTAATTCACGGTATTTTTTTCGTAGAATCGTTAAACGTGATGATGGAACATTGCCGTGATGCCGGATCGCTGCTGGCCAAGAATATCGTGAAACCAGAGTACCTTTACAAGTACCTTCAAACCTACAACATACATTTACCGCCGGACAGTACAAAAGCGATTCTGATCGAGCATTGTTTGCAGCTCTGGAGACGAAAGTATGGTTCCAGTGGGGATACATCGAACATGCCGTCGTCGTCGGATCTCCCGGGTCCGTCGTCACAATCGTACGTTTTTCATTCACCGTCGGCTGACTCGAGTTCTTCCAGCACGGCTACGACCCTGCAGAGTCACATCGACGATTACAACGCCCTGGCCGCTTCTACCAATGGAGTTTTCTTCAACGAAAACACTAACGGGCCCGGCGAATCGGGATCGGACCCACCCGGTCTCGAACAGTATCCGGTGAATTTGCTAGCTCTCGACTACACGGTATGGTTCTTTCTCAAGTGGAACCGCAATTCGTTGGATGAAAGTGCCTTCTGGTTGGATGCCAACTGCACGGTATCGCTGGAGATTAGCGAAACGCAGCAGGGCACCGAGCAGGTGTGCGGGCCGCAGGACATAATCAATCTAATTTTAAGCCTTAAATTCCAATATAGTTTTCTACTTGTCCCGAACATCATGTTTGACGGGTGCCAAGGGCGCATCGTTGAGTCGGGCGTAGTAGCGCTGTCCTGTGGCGTGGTGTACAACAACCAGCCCGGACCGGACAATCGGTATGTGTGTCTGGGCGAGTTTGAAACTCTCATTGGATTGCGGCGGGACCCCAATGAAAACAACAACTGGAAGATACGAATGCTAAAGCTCTACATTAGGTACAAACCGGTGGACAACCTACCGGCGTTAGGGAATAGTAAAATGCTCAGCAGCTGTCTTATGATTCCGCTAACGATGGATACAGTCTAGGTCCGGTGTCGTGCTAAATTCGGAAGCTCAGCTCAACACAGCGCCGTATCTCATAGTGAAACCGTTAGCGATCGTTGCCATTAAGCCGGTTCATCATAGTTGGCTAAGTGCCATATCGAGATGTATTTTTTGTGAAAGGGTGCAAAATGCTGTATTATAGTGAATCGATAGGGAACCCCTTTTCTATCAATAAAAACACCTTTGCGTAAATTGGTCAACCGGGTTGATCCCGTGGGTGTGCTGAAACATACGAGCGTTCGTGTGAACGTTACTGTGCCGAGCGTTACGATCCGTTACGTGGCCCAGGCACGCGCATTGTTTTGACGTTTTTGCTCAGAACACAATGGAAGCAACTGCTGACGACTTGTTGTCCTTCAAGGAGTTTCCGCTAATAGAAGAAACTAGCGGAAGTAGCGCACAAATTAATATCAACTCGCCACAACGCACAACGGCTAGCTCTGCCATCGAAACGCACGATGACACGGCCACCCAAGGTAGGTTGCCACACGAAAAACAATTCGAAACCCACGTCCTTCAACAATGGTTCTATCTCCTACTGTTGCCGTGGACCAGCAGACAGCTCTTCGAAGCCTGCATCAATTCTAAGCTTCGAGTACTATCAGCAATTTTTCGATGTTGACACCATGACCGTTGTGGATCGTATTGCCACCGCGATGGTCCCGAAGCGCGCTCCGGCTAACTATTTGAAGCTAAACATAGCCTCGAACCCCGATATGTATGGGCCGATTTGGATCGTCCTGACACTGGTGAGTAACTGGAAAACTCGTGTTTCGTGTGTCAATTCTGTATCTTACACTTCCCTTCTTATATGCAAGATTTTCACGATCGCCATTTCCGGCAACATGGCAAGCTACTTGCAACACACGGGGAACCATCACTGGCGTTACAGCTACCACCTTGTCTCGTATTCCGCCACGGCCATCATTTTGTATACCGTACTCGTACCCACTGCTCTGTGGGCAATTTTGAAGTGGAGTGCAAAGCCCGTTGATCTGGACATCGAAGAAGATGCACCCCGATCGCCAAGTCTACTTTCGCTCATTTGCGTGTACGGATACTCGCTGGCGATCTACATTCCTGTTTCCGTATTTTGGACCGTACAAGTAAGACAATAGTCCTATTTCGCAGTGTTACGTACTGCTCACGCAAATAACACTACGGATTTCCCGCAGGTTTCACTGATCCAATGGTTGCTGGTCATCACTGGAGCTTTCCTTTCGAGTTTCGCCCTGCTCACGGTGCTGATACCGGCCATTAAGAAGTCCAGGTATTCGCTGTTTATTGTGCTAGCTATCGAGTTGGCACACTTTGCCCTCGCGGCCGGTTTTATGCTGTACTTCTTCCACGCACCGGAAACCGAAGCACCAGTTGAAAAATCGTCCCTGACGAAGACTACCGTCTCCATCGCCAGTGTAGTTGTCAATACTACCATGCAAAGTAAGAAAATGTAAATCTGCATACGTTATCAATAATAAACACGTATCTAACCCATTGCAAACCCCCCGTGCAATTTTTAATGAGTATTAATGATAATTTCTCCATACTACATGGTCGATATTTTGAATGTTCAAACATTTTGTTGACCAATTAGTTTTAAAGCAATTTCCACCAGTGTAATGACAAAATGTTAACCGGCACGGTGACGTGTTGATTGTTTACGTTTCTGCGTAAAATCGCACAAACCGTAGTTGATCAAACACAATGGTGGTTGCGATCGGGTTTGAAGGAAGCGCCAATAAAATTGGCGTTGGCATCGTAAAGGATGGCGAAGTGTTGGCAAACGAGCGCGAGACGTATATAACACCGCCGGGTGAAGGTAAGACAAAGCAAGCGCTGCAAAGGTCAGGAATGATCTTCTAATATCTGCCGATCCGGCGCCTCAGGGTTTCTTCCCAAGGAGACCGCCCAGCACCACCGGTCGCGGGTGTTGGACATTTTGAAACGCGCTTTAGACGTGGCCGGACTTTCGCCACAGGACATCGATGTGGTGTGTTACACGAAAGGGCCCGGCATGGCTCCACCGTTGCTGGCTGTGGCCATCGTAGCCCGAACGATCGCACAGATCTGGAACAAACCCATCCTGGGCGTGAACCACTGCATTGGGCACATCGAGATGGGTCGTTTGATTACCAAGGCGGCAAATCCGACGGTGCTGTACGTGAGCGGTGGCAACACGCAAATCATTTCCTACGCCTGCAAACGGTACCGGATTTTCGGTGAAACGATCGACATAGCGATCGGCAATTGTTTGGATCGTTTCGCACGCATCATCCACCTTTCGAACGACCCCAGTCCTGGCTACAACATCGAGCAGATGGCGAAGAAAGGGCAAAAGTACGTGGCGCTACCGTACTCGGTGAAGGGAATGGACATGAGCTTCTCGGGAATTCTATCGTTCATCGAGCAGAAGGCCCGTCCCAAGCGGAAGCAAAACAAGCGTGCGAAAGCGGAAGAAGGCGAACAGTGGACGGATGAGGACTTGTGTTTCTCGCTGCAAGAGACCCTGTTCGCGATGCTGGTAGAAACTACGGAACGTGCCATGGCCCATACGGGTTCGCAGGAGGTGTTGATAGTCGGTGGCGTCGGTTGTAACGTGCGACTGCAGGAGATGATGGGCATCATGTGTGAGGAGAGGGGCGCCAAACTATTCGCCACCGATGAGCGGTTCTGCATTGACAATGGCGTGATGATTGCGCATGCTGGTTGGGAAATGTTCCGCAGTGGAACGCGAATGGCTTGGAAAGATGCAACCATAACGCAACGCTTTCGAACGGACGAGGTGGAAGTAACGTGGCGAGATGATTGATGGTTGCAAAAGGGAATGAAATAAAAAGTTCCTTATTTCGATTAACAACTACCCTTTATATTGCCTCTCAAAGTTCACAGTTGGCATATAAACTCGGGCTCGCTGGTTTACCGAGGTTCATCGTTACCGGAACTGTTGGTTGTTCGCCTTCTTTCGCCACTCTATATCGGTTTTCTCGGCCATCTTTCAATTTGATCGGTATCATGGGGGCCGGTTTGCCCGTTTCGCGTGTCACAAACTCCCTCAGTAGCGGGGGCAGCTCAATTTCTCGCGGGAAAATCTTTTCCTGGCGCTCCACCAGCTTGCAGTACGATTCCTCTTCGTGTTTCGCAAGCAACCGATAATCCGCTTTATACGACGTGCTTTCCACCTCCACCAGTTTGGGACACGTGCGTCCGCGGAATGTCTTCTCGACGGTTACACGCACTTTACGCTCCGGTTTCTTAAACAAGAGGAATATATAAAGCGGACATACATTGGTGGCTAAGAGCTTTGCGTACCTCATCCGGAAGGGCTTCCACTTTGACGATTCTCATAAAACTTGGCTCCGGATAGCGCTCGAACATGCTGCGTACGACAACGCGGCCAACGCCAAAGTTTTTCAGGTTTCCTACAATTTCCCATAGTGTCTTGCCACGGAAATCGGTCGTGCGGCCAATGTACTTTATCGTGCTCATGTTAATTTATTGCACTGAGTGAAGGTTTTTGTGATTATTATGTAAACTGGTCTGCCAAATGCCGGCCAAAAGTAAACATGTCAAATGAGTGCGCAATCGCTTATGGGACTCACCATCAGATGTCGCTGCGATCGCAAAGATGAATGTGGTACAATCGTTTTCAAATTTAAAACACCGAAACAGGATAAAAAGAACACGGCCAGATACAAAACCGAATAAATAGAATAATTTATTCATCGAAGAGTACTGCTTAGGTTCTTATCGTTACACGCTAATGTTCGCCTCGCCCGTTCTCTTATTCTCGAATGCCTGCACATAGCATACACTTTAGCTCCAGCTGGACTCCATCATTGCCTGACCAGCTGAAGAAGTTGAAGTTGAGTTGATATTATCAAATACAAAGTAAACAGACTAAACATTCGTTCGCAACCACTGTTCCTACGCTATCACTGGGCGACGGCGTCGCTGGTTATGGGGTCGATCAATAAATAATAGTACGCCGTAGAAGATGCTGTTAGAACCGTCCTCGGACCTGTTGGATCCAGTCCAGATAGTGGGCAACCTTGACGTACACGCCGGGCACGTTCGCCTGGCCGCAACCGATGCCCCACGAAACGACGCCAACCACCTGCCACACGCCGCCCCGTTCGCAGACGAGTGGACCGCCACCGTCACCCTTGCAGGCATCCTTTCCTTCCTCGCCACCGGCGCACAGGAAACCCGGGTTGAGGTTGTACGAGAAACCGAGACGCGTCTGACGCAGTTGATTCTGACACTGGTAGTGGTTCACGATCGGAACATCGACCTCCTTCAGGATGTTCTGGTACTTTCCATAGTCCCCGAACGCATCCTTGCCCCACCCGGTGGTCCAGCAGCGTTGGCCAGAGAAGTCGGTCTGCTTGTCGGGCAGGCAGGCGGGAGCAATATGTGGGGCGCTGGTCAGATCGACCGGACGATCCATCTTCAGGATGGCCAGATCGTTATCCAGCGTGCCGGCATAGTATTCGGGGTGCACCTGGACAGAAATGATATCCCGCTCGATGTACGGGTAGAACTCGACGTCGTGATTGACATCCCACTCGCCAAGACGCACGCGTAGATCAAATCCATTGTAGCTGTGGTGGGAAGAGGACCATTAGATTGAATTCCGGTTCACCTTCGAGGTCAATTCCACTTACGTCTTCACGCAATGCGCAGCGGTGATGATGTACAGATTGTCGATCAGTGTTCCTCCACAAACGTACACCGACTCCTTCGGATCCTTCTTCAGGATGGCCACCTGCCACGGATACTCTCCGAATTCGCTGTCTCCATCGATGTAGACCGGGTTCTTGATACGACCGTTAATGCCTTGAGCGTTGCGAACGCCACACTTGCCCAGGTTTTGGCTCGGCACGTTGGGACGATACGCTGGACGACGGCAGCACACTTGGCGACCGCTGCACTGTTGCTGACCGGGACGTGGACCATAGAAGGCTTGTCTCTGTGTGTAAGGCAGAAGACGAAATCGTTAGCCTATTTCCCTGTTGGAACCGTTTAAAGGAACCGCCGTACTCTTCGTCTGCTGTTGCTAGTTCGGTTAGTGAGGCCGGATTAGTCTTCGCTTACATACCTTTTCGGTGGAGAAAGATTTTTCTTGTACGGTGGAATCGATCGACTCTTCCGGCGCGGCAGTTTGCTTACTCTCCAAGTCCTTCGGCACTTCAACGTCCGTCGAACGCTTACGCCGCCGGCTGTTCGGGAAGCTGACAGTGTCGCTACCTTCGGAATGCCCCGGGGCCTGTGTCGGAATGGTTTGAGTGGGGGGAATGCGTACGTTATTATTGCCCTGCTGGTCATAGTTCTGGTACTGCCGACCGTACTGAGCCCTGTTCTGATTGATTGAGCTCGGTTCGGTTTGGGGATAGACGGATTGGTACTGGAAGTTACCGGCCGGCCGGTAAGCGTTGGATTGGTCGAAGGTAACGTTCGTGCTACGTCCCACCTCAACGGAATCGTATGCTACCCCACCATCGTCAGCCAACGACGAAGCGTCACGGAAAAAGGGTGGTCTTGGCCCACCATAAAAAGGTGGCACACCGCCGGGACCACCACCCGGACCAAAGCCCGGTCCAATGGGGAAGGGTGGCCGATTAAAACCGTGCGATCCCGGTCCAGTGTAGATCGGTCCGGGAGGCTTCGTGTAGATAAGTTCCGGACCACCGGCCCCAATCGGTGGTGGTCTAGAAAAAATCGGACCACCGTGAGGCGGAGGATGGCCGTGGTGTGAAGGTGGGTAGTAAACCGGCGGTGGCCTAGGATAACCCTGATGGGCGTGGTAGTGTTCGTGCTGATTGAACACGTGGTAGATGTTTTGCTTCTTGGCCGCCAGCAGCCCACCGATCTTGTGGACCACGTTCTCCGTCGGCGTGACGTGCAGGTTCACCAGTGGCTTCAGCACCTTGTCCCCGTACTCGTCCTTTGTCACTTGCAGGGACAGCAGTGGGTTAATGTTCACCAACCCCAGATTCAGCCCGTTCGCACCGATCGAACCAAAGTAAGGGTTCGGGGCCGGGTACGGCCCGTACGGGTTCAACGGGTAACCGGAGGGATACGGCAGACCGAAGGATACACCGAAGGTAGGGACCACTTTCTTGTCACCGCCACCTCCACCGACGCCCAGGCGCTAGAAACACAGGAAGCAAACGACACATACTATACTCGGGGGCACATAAACACACCCAAACCACACAAACACGCTCAAGCATAGGCCGTTCCGTCGACCGGTTAATAGGTAAGCGTTCCCCATTAGAACCCGAGCCGTACGGCCGTCTATGATGGCATTCTGCTGTGTGTTTGGGTTTCCATGGTGCATGTTCCCAGCCGGGCGATCGTCCAACGAGTTTAGTGTGTCATCCTTGTTGCTGCTCGAAGCAACCTTTGGAGTGGTGAAAAGCTTGGGCGTCTGTCAACGGCTCAGTGCAAGTGTTTTAGTCGCGTGGTGATAGGTCCTTCCGGTGTCCGCCTTCGGTCTGTGGTCCGTCCGTCGTTGGGGTGAGTCCCAGAGATACGGTTTTTGGGGCTGATGTGTCAGCTATTGACGACCATCTTGGTCCAGAGCCTACCGAGGTGCACAAGAAAAATCTTTCCAGCCTCTTCCATCGCTGGCGTCTTCTCAGGAGGAGTTAAGGAGTTAGGACCGAGGATTGGGATTAATTTGATGTGATGTTTTCGCAAGCCGAACGGAACAGGGTTAGCGCAGAAATTTGGTTTGATAGGTTAGACCGGTTAGCAGTACCACGGGGCGGTCCGAATATCGAACCGCTTGCTTACTTACCGGTTCAATGTTGGCCTTCGCTTCGTTCGATTTGCCCTCCGGATCGGCAGCTGCCTCTCGTTTGCTGATCTTTTTGGCTACGGTCACGGTGCTTTTATCGGTCGGTGATGGTGGCGATGCCGTGGCGTTCTTCGGGACACGAACCACCGTCATCGTGCCGTTGCCATCGGTGATCACGACCTCATCGGCAGCCGCTTCAATGTCCGTTTTCAGGTTGCGCGGATCGAGTGGCAAGATCAGATCGTCTTTCCGGCCGATCACGTCCTGCGCCGGGCACTGATCGTACGGAACGCACACGCAATCCTCGATACCATTGTTGAGGCCACCGTTACCGAACTGACTGTACTGTCCGCCAAACTGATCGCCACCAAATTGTCCCGCGCTGGAACCGAACTGTCCACCGTTCGATCCGAACTGTCCACCGTTCGATCCGAACTGTCCTCCATTCGATCCGAACTGTCCACCGTTCGAGCCGAATTGTCCATTGCTGTACTGGCTGTATTTGTTGTAGTTGGCGCCATTTCCACCGAAGGTTCCCAAACCGTTCGCCGGTGCCGGTCCTTTCACGTTCAGTTCCTTCTTGTAGAGCGTCGGGTTACTGGAGTGGTAGCTCCCAGCGCCGGTACTCTGATAGGCGCCCGATATCTCTCCACTGTACAGCGAATTACTACCACTGCCCGATGCCCCGAACTGCGCCGGACCTTGGTTGTACAGGGTCTGTTTGCTTCCCTGTCCGAACGAAGCGGTACCCTCGAAGACCGGTTTGTTTTGGGCGGCGTAAGTTGCGGACTGACCGAAGCCTCCGTTGTTGTTGACACCCTTCAGCTCCTTGTAGTCGAACTCAGCACCGGCCAGGGGCGAAAATCCGCCGGTTCCGCCGACACCGGCCGTACCGTAGACACCGCCGGCCGAGTAGAGTCCACCAGTCTGGCCGTAGGCACCGGAGCTACCGCCTCCGACGACGGCCGATCCACTCAGCACGGACGGAACGGGATTGTTGACGACGACCGTCTTCGAGTCGGAGGACCCCTCGATGTGGTGGTAGTGGTGATGAATGTGTTGCTCAACCGGCTTCACGAGTGGTCCATCGTTCAGGACGAGACCGGGCTTAGTGAGGATTCCGCCTTCGTAGATCTTCTCACCGGCACCGATCGGTTCGAACTCGAACGGAGGAACGTCCGACTCGTAGATTGGACCCAGTGGCTTCGAGGGATAGGCCGAGGCGTAGCTGGGGCCAGCGAAAGAGCCCTGAGGTCCACCGATGAACGGTGGGCGCTGTTGAGGTCCGGTGGCGTACCCGACTTTATGCTGCGGAAGAGGCATCGGCTTCGGAGGTCCGTACGGTCCCTGGTGTTGTGGTCGCGGTGGCGGTCCTTGCGCCGGCGGTGGAACTGGAGGACGCTGGGGATACTGCTGCGGGGGTAGCGGAGGTCCTCGTGGCGGAGGTGGCCGACGGGGTGGTTGCTGTTGCTGGGCGTAGATCGGATAGTATGGCCGCTTGCCTTCGATCGCTTCACCATCGCACTGCATCAGACCGAGCGAACACAGCTTGTCCTTGATGATGTTGCGGGCCTGCGCATCGTCCGCGTTCTGGAGCGCGTCCTGTACCGATGGGTCGCTGTACACCTCATCGAATCCTTCCAGGCTGCGCCCCTGTCGTCCGCTGTCCAGGATGAAGTTCAGAATGTCCTCGTCGCCGACTTCGGTCGCATTCTGCTGACGGTCCGCGGGCAACACGCCGATGTCCTGTCGCTTCTCGCGGACCTTATCCTCACCTAGCAAGCTAGCATCTAGCGGTAGCCAGCCCCATTCGTCCGCTCCTAAAACGGCCCCCGCCGACACTAGCAGCAGCAGTGCTGCGGAAGTGATCAGTCGCATCTTTCCGGTGCGCTGCGCTCGGAAGTGGCACTGTGTACGGGGCGGCAAGAAAGAAAGCATAATAAAGCAGGTCATTCAACAGCCATGAGGTCCACGTTCCGTGTGGCGGAAGAAAACATTATTAACCACGCTGACCGCGTGAATCGGCTCGTTCCAATGGCGTCTCTTTGTTACCGTATTTTTCCGTGTATAACGCGCACCCGTGTATAACGCGCACCCATATTTTACGAGACCAAAAATGGAAAAAAAGTTTTTTACTTCACATTTTTCAGATATGTGATATCCAACAAATACCAAATGATAATAATATATTACTCTAAATACTCTATAAATATTCTAAAGTAGACTAAAGATAAAATGCGTATACATTGCAAAAGACATACTAGTATTTTATATTTCGTAATGATCTTCAAACTCATATTCGCTGCTGTCTGAGAAATTGATATTCTCTAATTGCTCTTCACTGTACTCCTCATTCTCACTCTCTGAAGAGTCCTCATAAATTGCAACATCTTCAGATCCATGCTGATTTCCACATTTTTTAAATGATTTCACAACAACTTCTGTTTTAACTCCCTGCCATGACTTAATAACGATATTTTATGGATAATTATATTCCTAACAAGTGTTTCATTTCATAATTTATTCAATAATACCATAGAATATGTACCTAAAAGGGCACATTTGTATGTTTGGAGGAGACAAAATTTTTACTCCCCTTGTATAACGCGCACCCAGATTTTAAAGCTCAAAAAATTGGGAAAAAAGTGCGCGTTATACACGGAAAAATACGGTACTTCGAACCGCGCCGATTACCTAACGACCAGCGGCTGCCGACCGCGATGCCGTAATACGTGCCGCACATCTCATAACTCATTCTTCTTCCTGCCCGCAGACCACGGCGAAGATCACGAAGTGACCGCAGAGAGTCGACCACTGTTAGCGATCGGAACGCGAAGGCGAAAGTGACCAGCGGTCGGAAGTAGGAAACCTGCTGGCGTTGCTGCTAAGTGATTTGAATCAGTCTCCTTGTCCATCGAGAGTTTCCCGTAAGTGCAGCAATGAATCCACCTACGGAAGTGACGGAACTTTTCCCTGACAAAGGGTTCCATCGAAAATGGTATCTTCTCAGAGACTCCAAACACAAAGCCAACCCTTTTGAATATGCTGGCCCCGGTCAGCGGAAGTAGTCACTGTACAAGATGGCCACTTGACCCTGACGGTGCATACACAAGAAACTCGTGCGGATGTGAAATTGAGGAACTTTGCATAAAATGCATAAACGTTATCCGGTGATCTGTTTTCCATTGTTTTTCCCGCCGCTGGTGCCCTGCCCAGCGTGAAGAAGAGCTCAAAACAATGGTCTCTGCAGTGTTGCTTTCGAATCCCCCCCCCCCTCGTAACGGTGGCCTCGAAAACATTAACCCAAGACACCCGGCAAAGGTCCCGTTCCCGAGAGCTCGATCTCGTTGTTTTGGCAAACGGAAAGTGTGCCCGTGAGACCGAGGAAGGCGGTCGGCAAGAAAACATGACGCCATACAGCGAAACCAGTTCCAAAGACAAACAGGAAGAAGCGGCCAAAATGTGGTTGGAAAAGTCAAACGTTACGAGGTCAGAGCGTGCGCGCCACTGGGAACTTTTACTTTCGCCGCAAAGCAGATCGAGTCGGGTTGGGATCGTCCCGATGCTCGTGATCTTTCCCTGGCGGAGCTGCAACTCTGAGCCCGAATACGATGGAACAATGGATGTCCATTGATTAATTAATTCCTCCGGCAACTTCATCGATAGTAAGGAAGGTGACGAATCGTCCGCCTCGCGGCCATTCCGTGTCGGGGTCGTTGTCGGGTGCCGCAGAAATGAGGTCGAGACGAGTTGCGGTCGCGTCCGCGTGTCACGATGCGGTCGTCGTATGTCTCTCGCGTACGGAGTTGCATAATCAACTCAACGCCACACACGCAGATTGTTGCGCGAATTCGATGGCCAAGACGGGCACGACGGGCACGACGGGCACGACGGCGGGTTCGGGTTCGTAATATGCGTATTTTATTTCTTTGCCCACCAACGCCATCGCTTATCTGGCCGGGGGTTGGTCTTTGGCTCCTGAGCCGCCGGAGGATTGAAAGTGAAATTAAATTACATATTTGCGTATCCACCGCCTTCGGTCCAGCTGGAGCGTAACGCTCCGGCGGATCATGTGGGTGGATTGTGCAGTTTCCAAGTCTTTCCCAAAAACGACACCGTTACGGAACGGTGGGCCGTCTTGCCGTTTACGGTACCGAGCGACTGTTTTCTCCCAAGCAGCGTTTTCGGAAGAAGTTACGTGAAAGATGAAATGTAGCCTTTCGTCGAAAGACAAAGAATCGAAGGGAGAGACGACGGGTCCGGTGTGTGGCGGATTTGCATACAATGATCTCTCGTACAATCCATTTCCGGGCCGATTAAGCGAAATGAGTGCTTTCTCGCTAGCTTTCGGAAGTGTGCAGGGAGATAGGGAAGTTTATCGGTGTTTAAATTGCGTCGCCAAAAACAGATTGCGTTCCCCGATGGCGTTATGCAATGATCTGAGTGAGTGACTTTCTCAATGCCGAAGCTTTTTATACTAAAAACTCATCTTTAAAATCATAGTTCATGCCTTATAAGGGAAAGGTATTCTACCTTCATCTCACTTGAAAACTAATCCCATGAACCGCGGCGGGTCCCAAGCTGAGCCGCTAATTGGATGTTGAAGGAAAAATTCCTTAGAGTTCAAAGAACCCATCGCCACCACCATCGGCTCGAGTGGGAGAACAGTTATGCAGCTTTCCATTCCGACTGGAGACCCTTATGACACCGGCGTGCTAAGCCTTTCCCTTTCATCGTCCAGCCGCTCGGAATGCGCATTCTCACAAGACGATCGGGCATGTCAAATCCTAATCCGTTCAGTGCTTTCGGTACCGTTACTTTGAGCCGTGTCGTCTCTTGGTTTACCACCCAGATCATAGCCATTTGCCCCACGGGCGAGAAGCGATCCGCTCTGACGCGTTCGAACGATTTAAATATGCTCTTTGTCACCAACCTTTTCTCGTTTTGCTTTCTTCAGAAGCGACACGCTCGTTTGCGGCGGATTCACTGCAATTTCACCGCCAATCACTGCTACGGCACTACCAGCACCAGTTGGGTTACGGTTCGTGATCTCACTCGTTGGGGGGGTCAAACAGACGATCTCGGATTCGTACGTCCTCTTCCGATATCCACACGTTCACTGGATTTTTTTTCTCTCGATATTGCCAACTCGGGCCAGAAAGATCCTGGTATCACCTGGGGTGGTACGCTTTCACTGCCACCGAGTTCACTCACTCCGGTACGGATGCACTGCTCGAACTGACTTCGGTAACCGGCTGGCGGATTGTTTTATAGAACCCCACCAGCTCCGAAACGCCCGACCGAATCCACGTCGGACCCCGTGTGGTGGATTCGTTTGTTTACCTAGCGGCGCCCCTCCAACGGAACGGTCGGCGTCGTGTGGGGAGGTTTACTACCTCAGAAAAGCTGGCCCCAAAGATCCGCATCCCCGAAGCCGGCGAAGCTGGGAGTCCCTAAAAGACAAGAAAAAAACTTCTACCACACCATGCCCCACGTGCCCGACGATCCTGGGAACCGTTAGCTAGAGCGAAACGGAAACAAAGTCCCCGAAGACGGCCAGAGCCTCGGCGAAACGGCGGCAGCGGTTGATTGCCAGCAGAGTACTTTCTCTTTCATTACCTACGTCGGCAGCGCGCGGCGTGGCGAGATGAGGCGTTGTGCTGCGATTGGTCCAAGTAGGCGGATTTCGGAGGAACGGTTTATTGACACCAGCCGCCAGCGTGCTGCAGCAGAAACAACCAACACACCCAAATCCTAGGGCGGCGTAGGCTGACGACGACGACCGGTTCCGGGGCCGGGCCACTATTACGCCCGGTTCTGTTTTTGTGTCTTTGTTCACCAGCCTTTTTTCGCTCTCGATGTCCAAACCGTAATCAAATATTCAACCAGGGTGAGCACACGTGAGCACGAGGATTACATGAGCACAGGCCGCCGGACCGGTGAGCCATCGATGAATCATCCCGCTGAAGGGGCCCCGGATGAAAGTGCACCGCTTTTGTGACGCCCAGGTTCGTCGCTTGACGAAGCGTTGAAGTCTTTCGTACGTGATCGGGCACGGTGAGCTGCCGTTTGCTACCGAAAACCTGACCTAGGTGCCGTCGTTTGTCCGTTACAAATGGTGTTATTCGATAGATTGATTACCGTTGTCGTTGATCCGTTTTTGTGTTTCATGCTGCTTAATTATAATTCGATTTTAAATGCTTTCGAACATCAGTCTGTCAATGTGATTCGGTTCGTTGCTAACGGTATTCAACAAAAAAAGATGGATGAAAAGAATTTTAAACGCTTACCTTCCACGAGCGATATAATAATTATGCTCACTCTAATCGTTCTTTCAGAGTGGATCTCCACGAACCAATCATTATGCCCAACCTTGATTCCCGGATCTCTCGGAAACCGCAACGCTTGTGGTTAAACTAAAGCCACCGTCATAAAACGGCAATGCTGCAAGAATAAGGGATCGAAAGCTACGGCGCTCAGGGTCTTACGTTAACGAGGCGTGCCTACAAGAAGGATACGGCGAAAGGTTGCGCAACAGAGCCGTCCGTCCAGACGGACCCACTCCGGCGCCAGTCAAGGAAGGGCAAAAAGAAAAGGTCTTTGTGGTAGACATGCGGCGCAAAGTTTCAGGACTGGATTCGCTCAAGAAGACGTCACGACACGGTTGACTGTCCTCCAATGACGTCGCCGACGCAGCTGTACTAAAGCTGGACCATGAGCCGGACACAAAAATGAGGGCATAATCTATACGCTGACCACCGGCTCTCAGCTGTTGCAGGCGAGGTACGCAAAGCCCGTGGGCTTTCCTCCATTGCGAAGTGTTTGACGTACACGCCGGTGGCCGGAGTAATGGGCGGCCGATTGCAGTGCTGCACCAGAGGTCCGGGTTTTTCCTCGGCCACTTCTACTGTTACAGCAGCGAGCAACCGATTCGGTTCGTTTGGTGGTGTTTTGATTTTGAAGAAACCTTGCGAGTTTGGGTTTTTCCCGCACGGTCGCAAGAGCCTTACAGGTCGGTCGGTCGGTATTGCATAACACGGATCTACTCGCTCGATTCATTCATAAATCTGCACACGCCTTCGGACGCTATACGCTAGAGGTGCGACGAAACTGGGCTACGCGGCACAAAAGGGCGACGGTTTCGGTTTTCATTGGGGCCATTCCCCCAAGGTCCATCGTTCTACAGGCTGGAAGTTGGCGAGAAATTCTGCTGGGAATCCCCAACAATTATTGCGGCCCCGCGAGTGCGGATCTAGACGCTCAACCTATCGACTCCGGCGCCGGTGGCCTCAATTGAACCGTGGAGGCAACCCGTGGCCGTTTTCGGTCGATGGTCACGCTACGCGCATAACTCATCGCACATCGTAGCTCGCGCATCACGATCGCACCTTTCTGTCGCACATGGCGTCCTTCAGTGCCGCCGGTTGATGTAATACGGCTTGGCTTGGTTTGTTTGTTTGTCGGCGAGAAGAAAATTTTAATATTTCGCTCACGCATGAGCGTTTGCCAAATTAATTTAATTATGACAGGGCAGGGCGGATATAGTTGAAGGTCTCGCCTCTCGGGAACTAGGTTAATGGGCACGGTGAAAAGTGCCCCATCCGGTGTGGGTACTAGTATCGTTAAAAGTTTTATTGCGTCAAATGTATGCATGTTATAGAAAAAATATTCTTACATTAGAAAAGAGACGAAAAAAGTACCAAAGAAAATTCCTTACTCACTTTCCGCTTTCGCTGGCGAGCTGTGCGCACCGCGTTTCGTTATGCGTTGTCTGTTTCGATATTTTTTGTGTTCTTTTGTGTATGCTGGTTGTGCCATACCCATTGATTACGAATTTTAATCAATACTGTCCCATTACATGAAGTACTCTTTCCAGGGATACTCTATTGGGTAAATTTGGCAAGCAAATAAAACTGGCATTTAAAACTATCCTTCTTATCGGTCCTACCCTATTCCTCTTCCTGTCAGCGCCCAGTTCAAATCTTTCGACGGTTTCAGTGGGTGGCTTGATAAGAACCTAGCTGCAGGTGTAGTTGTGTGAGAGAGATAAAGAGCCAGATGATCGTGTGTGTTCGTGGAAATGATTGCAGCATTACTGTATTAAAAAACTCTGATAGTTTGGAATATGTAACGTTCGTGCTCGTGTGCTCCATTCGACACCCTGTCCAATTCTTCTGATTCTTAAATTTTGTTTTATCTACTATCAAACTATTCTAGTTGTATTCCCTCTAGCTTTCTCTGTATGCAAATGTGCGTGACACCTTTCGCACAGGTTTAGTGCAGTAGTGTGGGAGTGAAATTTTCGAAATCTGAAATGGAATGAAGTTAGTTTCGGCTTAAACTCTACTTTCGAAACGCTACTGGCGCTCCGAACGGTGCACTGAGTTAGTAAATCGAACTTGATTCAAGAGCAAACGTTTTTGTTTTCAAATTCTATCTAATTGGAACGAACGGTTTAGACCGGGAGGATTTCGGGAAGAAACTGGAACACGGGGTGTGTGGAGTTCGGGGACGCCATCGTGAGGATCAACTATGGGGTCGTCCTCAGTCGACCGACCGACACCATGAAGGGTTTGTTTTTGGCACCTAATCCGTTCCGGGCTCAGCTTCATCGCAATTATTGGCCTGCTGCGGGAGAATGGAAGTACCTGAAAGGGGCTCGTTGGTTGGACACATTGTGGGACATTCCGGGATGTGTGGTTTTACGGCTAGAGGGCCACGCGCAGGCTGGGTTTCGCTAGGCTAAGCAACACTAGAATGGTCAACCCGAGGGCCGCTGTGCGCCGGAAGTGTGCGATCAGGTTGGTCGAGTGCGCCCGGCCCGTGTTGCAGAGCGACTTTTCACAGCAACTGGTACACGCGTACAGCTTCGTCCGTTCACCTATGATTATGCAACCGGCCTCGCACGTGTTGATGCAGCGCCGCTCCAAGGACCACAGCTTCGGCGTGGAGGTGGAATTTTCCGTGCTGGTCGTGTAGGAAAATTGTTTGACCTGCAATGGAACGTTCGATACCGTTAATTCGACGAATCCGTAGACTGAATGTGAGAGTCGGATTTCCACCACGGAAGCACGACAAGCTGAGGGTAATAAAACATCTGCATGATTCGTTGACGTCATGGCCAAAATTAAAATCTCCCGCCACTCACTGCGCGCATCATTTCATATGTCCCGTGGGGGGGTTTGTCAGCCAACCCTTCCCAAAAACAAAAAAAGGATGGCTTATCGATTCATCATAACTCGCTGCCTACTTAGTCGCGGGCCTGAAATAAAGCCGTGCCGATAGGTCAGGCGCAACCTGAAACAGCACCACTTCCGGTGGAAACACTCCTCGAAACACAAACACCAGCATGGCGTAGTAAATAAGCACGCCGTTTCCTCAAGAGTTCACCGTGTACCAAAAATAGCCACTGACAGTAATATCCGCAAGGCATACGGGGCGACGGAGTGACGGAGCTGGCGGAACCGACTGCACTGTTTACTATCACGTTATATGAGACCGAGTTTGTCAAAAGTGTCCTTCTCCCGCCCCAAATCCCAAAGACCTTCAGACCTTCTCGTTCTGGTGGCTTGCCAACGGGCAAATTCGTGTCAGCGGGCGCGGGCTCCTCACAATGCCCTACATTTGTGCGCTCTCTCGACGTGCGTTGGATCGCACATCTATCTCTTTCTCTCTCTCCCCCCCCCCGTCTTATCTGTCACATAATCCTGACCGTAGACGGCCGTGGTGTCACCGTGTCATTCCGATGGGCAATTATTATTAAGTGGTCCGCGGGAGGGCTTACCATGCAGATGAACTCGTCCGGGTTACACTTTTTAACGTAGGACGCATTGTTGCCGGACGCCAGCTCGATGCAGGATTCACCGTCGTCGGTAGCATTGCACGAGTAGCACCAGAGATCATTAATCTTCTCGGTCGCAGCTGATGTCTTATGTACAGTGTTCGTCAGATACTGCGATCGTCCTGTGTGCGAGAGAAGTAGGCGAAGGATGCAGTGCGAGAAAGAGACCGACGGATCGTGCGAAAGGATGGAGAGTTTTTTTTTGGGGGGAAGTTGACAGTTGTGCAACTGGCCAAACTTTGCCCCAGATAATCAATGGAGAGTCCTGTGGCCAACACTTACCGAGCTCAAGCAATCCCATGAAGACAATTGCTATTATAATTGACATTTTGGCCTCATTCTGCAGTGAGTGTATTTCGGCAAGCAAACTGACTGCCGTATCGCGAAGTACTGCCCACATACACGCGCAAGTACGTAGCCACACACTGCGAACTAGTGTGCCTGTGTTTGCGTGTGTGCGTCTGGAGGGGTCACAATATTCGTTGCTTGTTGCTCACTTTGTGGGACCGTTTGTGTACTATTCTCCTATGCCGCAACAATAGCGCTGACACTGAACAATGGCCTACTTCACTCACTTCACCATCGCGACCATGGGGTGCTTTGTTCTGCTGCGAGCACTGCAAGTCCTGTGCGAGGACCTCCTCACGCAATTCCTACGCCGCGAGATTGGCTCAATTCCTTTGTGTTTTGGGGGGGCCAAGCGATGGGGCGGGCAGTGAGTGCACGTGGACAACCGTCGCAACCACGACACCAGAATGTTATGGCCAGAATCCTTTCTCTCGAACGACGATGCTCTCCTGTGCCGTCGTCCGTCCGGCTGCTGTGTGGCCGTCCACGTCCAGCACGGTCCTAGTGTACGCAAGAACTGCTGACAGCACTGAGCGCAGTAGGGAAACGAAAGAAAATGGAACTGAAAGTGCACTTTTCGTCGGAGACCGGAGGGACGGGAGGGACAGGATCAAACAACAAATGACGGCGAATGAACACCACCGCGGTCCACGGGGGGTTCATCCGGTTTTCGCCAAACGTCAGGACACGTGCCAGGACAAGACATGCGCACAGCTCCGCACGATTTTCAAAAGTTTCCGTTGCAACATTGGGACCGTAGATGCCTTAAGCAGTGTTTGAGTAATATCAAGCACACAAAGCGGACATACAACAGGGATATTATTTGAGTCTTAAGGCATGTTAACGGCCCCTAAAAGCGGGTTGTTTCAATCTTTTTAAAAAATACAACAACAAAAACTACAAAAAACAGCAAACTAGTGCCGAGGTTCTTCATATGATTAGATTCCATCGGAATCCATTACTTTTCACGAAATATGCATGAAATGTTACTCGCGATGATAGTAATAGCTCACGCCATAACATATCACGCAAATCTGTGATTTATTGTAGTTGTCTAGAGGGATCACGCTTTGCTCCGGAAAGTAAAACGGAAAATGTTCTAGAATTAGACAAACTGTGTAATTATCGGCGCACATAAGGGGAAAAAGCATCAATTATTAAATTAAACACTCATTAACATAGAGGACTCGCGTGACCTAATTCTGGGCAGTCCCTCATTAGTAAAATTGAATGACAAATGAAACCTACCATCCTCCACCGGGAGAAAGCAACATCGGCCATTCTAGTAGGATCCCCGTAAGTTATCATGTAAAAACAAAATCCTTTCAACGAAATGAAAACAAACATCAGACCGGACCCGGAGGTCGCCACTGGGGACTGGACATGGGATTAATTAAATGCTCAAAAAAGTATATTTCATCACGCATGATTATGTTGTAGCACTGTTTGGTTTTTACAAACGAATGTGCACAGTTTTTGCTCAACACTCTGGCTGGCAGGGAACTCGTCTACGTATGGCGCCTGCCGCTTACAATTAGAACAATGACCTCATGCACGCCGCGCGGACGACCGTAAGTCAGCAGAAGGGAGTGTAGTAGCTGACGGTCCACCCTGTGTGTCCGAGTCTCGGAACACTCGTACCTTGCGCCTGTCCTCGCCCACGGCCACGAGCTGCCATCGACCCCCTCATTCCAGGTGCGACTGACCAGCTAAGGTGTGCCAAAGCAGGTCCCTTTCGTGCCATTTTCTTAATACTTTTAGCGGCCAGCCTAGAGCCCCGTCGGTGGAGTCGGTTTTAGTTTTCTTTGCTGGCAGCAATTATGTCCTTCCCATGTGCCTCTCTTGTTACTCACATGAGCCAGATGCCGGTACAGCGTGTTCTCGCCGTTTAACATCTACCCCTCGTGGTGACTTCATTTGCTCGTAAAGAGTCCTGTTACTCCTACAAACACAAACACACATGCGGGTGTGCCCCGAAGCAGCCGAAATAAATCGTAAGAACGGCAGGTCTGGCAGGCAGCAAGCACACCAACGCCAACGGCGGCCGAAGGCAACGGTCATTAGTTGGGTTCGGGCCCCGATCCTTCGAGTGGCCTCATTCTGAAGAAAGTGCCCTCCGGTCGGGTCCCCAGAGAACCGAAGGGGGACACCCGGCGATTAACAGTGGGGCTGTGTGTCCAATTTGAATTTCTTTGTTTTACGCCCCGCAGCGGTGCTGGTGGTGGTGGTTGGTTGTGATTTGCATTTGCCACCAACACAACTACACCGAGGGACCCGTGCTTAGGGTTGGCCGAGAAGCTCTTTCGAAGGAGTCAATCGTTCTCACCAACACTCCGGTGACACTCCGGGTCCAAGGGGAAGTAACAGTAGCACAGTAACTACCAAATTATTCTAAAAATCCTAAGAAAAATCCTTTAGGTAGATGGGAGCAGTTCAACATTCAATCTTCCAAAAACCATAAATGCAAAATTAAAAGCAGGACCAAAATTAAACGCAGGTCCTGTAACCGATTGTACTCACTACAAATGTAAACACGGCGCCCCGAATGGGGCTTCCACCTGTGATTGTGTTTGGTTTTATAGTTTTTTTTCCTCTCCGTTTTGGTTTACTTGCTTCCCCTCACGAAGTGGCGTGCATCGCGTGAGAAGACGGCTGTTTGGAGTCTTGGAGCCGAGGGACCGTGGTTCAAAGCCCACGTTCAGGACGAACAACGGCTCTTCGGGACTGTTGGCTCCCGAACGCGCTCCATTCAAACGCCAGCAACCGTCGAGGAAGGATTCGCGTGATGAGCGCCCTGTAAGGACCGTAAGAATCCGCGAGGGTCTGGGGCGACCGTAAGACACGGGCGTATCCTGCGTCCGTTGGTGAAAAAGTGTAAACATTGAAATCAGGTTTCAGGCAGAATCAGGCAGAGCAGGTTTTTGGTGCGACTTTAATCAAAAAGGCACTGGAACCGGTTCGTGGCGGCAACCCGAAATTCACCTGAATTCCATCATTCGCGCCGTTGTTTGGTGTTGGTGCAACGCGCGCGACGGAGCCACGCGGAGAGGACTAGTGTTGCTGGTGAATTTCGGTGCTCCAGATTCGCGTGGCGCTCCAGTTCCAATTGCCGGATCCGAAAAAGAAGATCGAAGGAAAACCAATCGGTGAATTCCGTGCGCACGAAAGTGAAAATTGCCATGGCAGTGTCGACCACGGGGGCCACGGCTGCCCGGATGGTGCTAGTGTGGGCCATGCTGCTCCTGTGGGGAGCCTCGGCTCGTGATCCACCGACGGTGACGCTTCCCGGCCAGGGCACGGTGATGGGCATGTATATGAAGATGTTCCGGACGCAGCGAGTGGTCGCCTATCTGGGCCTGCCGTACGCCCAGGCACCGGTCGCCGAGAAACGGTTCACGCCCCCGGTTGTGGACAATCTACCGAGCTGGGAGGGCGTGAAGAACGCGACCAGCCCGGCCCCGCTCTGTTGGCACATGCCACGGGACACCCACCGACGC
This sequence comes from Anopheles bellator, assembly GCF_943735745.2. Classification (NCBI taxonomy): domain Eukaryota; kingdom Metazoa; phylum Arthropoda; class Insecta; order Diptera; family Culicidae; genus Anopheles; species Anopheles bellator. The sequence continues at coordinate 58,965,713 of NC_071285.1, read as the reverse complement.
CACAACCAGCTGTTTATGGAGCTGATCCAGTCGAGCGACGACGGTGGCGGGGAGAAGCAGTTCGACGAGGACTGCCTGTTCCTCAACATCTACATCCCGGACGGTGAGTAGCGGAGCGTAGCTACGGGACCGAATACCTTCAGCAAACAATCATCGATTGGCCCCAGTGTGAAGCTTAATCCGACGAAAATTGGTGGAAAACGTAAGGGAAATCGGTTCCACATTCAAACGAAAGCGGCTTGAGGAGAGTTCTTTGAACCTGGGGGACTCGGTTCGGTCAGAAAGGCTGTTGAACGGCAGTTCGTGAGAGATTCAACTGGATTCGGGTGGAACTTTTTTCCCATATTAACTCGAGTTAGTTTGCAAATATGATAAAACGGTGAGGTCTGGAAAATGGGTAGTTAATTTGAAAGTGGGAAAATATAGCTTAAATATATAATTTTGGCCTCACGGTGGATCGAGTGGATTACCGTCACACGTTACGTTGAACTCGCGGTGGCCCGAATCCTTGACGAAGGTCCCAACCAACGTCCGAACGTTTTAGCCCCAAGAAAAATCGTTGACGTTCTGTGAAGGAAATGAACCGAGCGGGAAAACCCGCTTTCCACCAGTGTGCACGCGCGTCGGGAAGTAGGAAAATCATAAATTCACCGGCCACCAACGGTTGACAATGTGCACCGACTGGCGCGGCTCTTTCCTTGAACGGAGTCAAATTTCGGTTTTATGGCCATTGACTTCCTCCGCGGGGTGGAATATTTTATTGTTGACGGCCGTAGAAATAAACAATCACAAGCGCCGTGTCGGCACACGGTCCACCCGCGGTCCGGGTCGGGTTGCTACATTACTTCCTTGGCCCCTAGCTAGCTGTATGAACGGGCCATGAAGGAAATTTCCGGATTGTGAAAACATGAGGCAGAAATGCATTATTTGCCTGGGGAGTTGGATGCACATAGCAGAAGGTTGGTGACAAAAAGTGTAATACACGGATAATACGGGTAAAATGTATAAGAGTTTTCACCGAAATTCCGAAGAACCTGTTCCATTTGGAAGTTTGCTTCCTTTTACCAGGCGCCTCCATTCTGACTTGGCGTCGGATCGCTTATCGCGTCGGGACTGCAGAGTGGTGATTATTTTACAAAGTTGAGCAGAAATTATCTCTACCAACCCACCGGACAACTAACTATTTGGAATAGTTGAGCAACTGTTGCTGCAGCCACGGTGGCGAACCTACTTTCCTAGCCTGCCGTAATCTGACATTCCCATCAGCCTCTCGGCGGTGACCCATCGGGTGCCGGTCGTGGTTCCTCACCGTTTCCGGGCTTCCTTCGAAGAATGGGCCAGCATACTAGCACTTAAAAGTACCGACTACGGCTACACCTACAGGATCGGTGGCAGTTATCTCTCCCCATCGGGAATGCTCGCCATCAGCATAATGCTAATTATCATGCGGAGGCACTTCAGCAGCGAAGGACCACGATTGACGGCTGATCGGTGGCCCAACGTAATTCCTCTTTACTCGCCGATAGGGATCTTTCAGGGGCTCTGCCACCAGTACACCTTTGCGTTTTGCGTACTGTAAATTATAGTTCTTAATTCGCGCGGCCACGAACGCTATCGAAAGAATTACTGCTGCCCTTCGACCTAATGGTTGAATGGTAAGAGTTGGTTTTTCTTTTTATTCGCTTTGAAATGGCTAAGAAATTCTCTCGATGGAACATCAATGTGCCAGTATCCTTTGTCAATATCTACTGCCCATCAGCCATTGAGTGCGGTCATCGGCGACACCAGTGTAATTAAAACACTATTTTGGTACTCACAAAACACAATTGTGGAATGGAAAACAATATTTCCGACCGAAGTGTTTAGAAAAAGGCACTAAAAGGCGCCGAAAAAATAATAAGAAACAGCAGGCCGAGGTGTTGCAAGCGTGTCTAATGCGCCACACGATACTCGCTCCTATGGATTCAATTTTAACCTACATTCCGAACCGAACGGAACCGAACTTCCATGCGCCTATTCTATCCAACTGTCAAAACTGTCCGACCGACCCGATGCCGATCGCCTCCCAACAAGCAACCAGCCTTTGTCGCACGAACTTTGGCAAAAAAGTAGGCTGTTCCTGGCGAAACCAAAAGCAGAAAAAAAAGAAAACGTTATGCGAGTGTTTGTGGGAAAGCATAAATATATGGCAGAGGCGTCTGCTTTCCGAGTAGGCCCCGTTGCTAGGGCTTTTGGCGCGCGGTACCCAATCGATTGGGTGAGGAACGCTTTGTTTTTCTTTCTGCGTGCGGCCGATTGTGTTGTGGCCCCTGTTCTTTTGCTTGAAAACGGATTTTCCAATGAACCACGTGAGTTCCGGTTATTATTTGGCGCCTCAGTAGCCTTGAGAGCCACTCATTTACTTCAGGTCACTTAAACCTTAAAGAGAAACAGTTCCGCGTACCTCGTCGTCGAAAAGTCAGCACAAATTCATCATCGGCTCCAGCGTCTGCAGTATTAATATATTCAGGACATGCAAATCAGCGGCAAAGGATGGTATAATTCGTTCGTTAGGAACCACTCGCTAGGGTCGACTCGGTTTGACATTGAAACGTGAACCCAAGCATCGGGCGTTGCGAGGACCTTAATCTCATCAGCCGATCCCATCATCAATCAGAGCAAGTTATTCTTATGCTGTAGGACCCGTTTTTTTTTGGTGACAAGTTACATAACCCACCGGTGTTGACCATGAACCTCCACCGGTCACCGGAGAGGCACCTCTATTGTGCCATTGCGCAACAATCATCACTTGTGGGTATAAAAAGAACACGATCGCACCCCAAGGTCCAGAGGGCCAAACTTACCTGTACGGCACGAAAAGTCGCACCTCTGGCAGTGTCGATGTCATGATCGTAAAAATGGTAATAAGATTGGCTGATTTACGGCACGAACCAAGGCCAATTACGGGGAGTGGTTTTGAATCTAAAAACTCGGAAAAGTGCCGCAAAAGGGACCCTACAAAAAGAGGATCAGAAATAAAATAAACCTGAACTTCCGAAGTACCGCAGTCGCTGCATTCCGCCGCCGGGAGTTCGCCGGAGTTCGATCCGAAGGTCGCTGTAATTGGTGTACTAAAAGTTTAGCCCTTCCCGGCGCGGCGCTGAAGTTCATGGGAACCGACCGCTTTGCCCTCTAAAAAAAGGGGGGGGCCTCCACAAATAAGGAACGATAGAACGCTACTCAAGCTCCAGTCCTCAAGTTCCAGGCCCACGGTTTGGGGCCCACACGCACCACCATCACTCGCCGTACGCCGTCGTAATTGAATCTTTATCGGTTGCGCCGTTCGGACCTCGCGATCGGAAAATCGGTTCGAAGGATAGCCGGCACCGGCAAAGTTCCAATAATTGTGGCTGCTAAGTGGCAACGCGCGCCCTTCTGCGTGCGTGCGAGGACCGATCCGGATTCCGTGGCGGTGCAGGGGAGGTCGGACCAGATGGATTTGTAATTGATTGTAATCGGCTGCGGTTGGGAGAAAGTTTAAAATTTCTTTCCCGTTCTTTCCCAGCCAGGCCGCGCTGTCGGAAGCCGGATGTTTAGGGGTAGATAATTGTTCGTGCGTGAACGGAGAACTTCCTCGGTTTGGGCCTCCGGTTCGGGAGCCCGGAAGTAAGCAGACAGTTTGTGAAGTACTAATTTAATTTTGGGCCTAGTGGCTCGTTAACCTACAGCATACAATCGGAACAATCCTCGACGAAATCTTTGGTTCTTGAGGAAGAACTTTAAGTGCTGTCGACCTTGAGCCAATTCAGGTGGAATGGCGCATTTTCTACATTAGTTTTACTATCGAGTCATCCTTGACGATCATCGGAATGTAGCATATGTGACCGGAAGTTACAGCAATTTGAAGTATGTACCAAAGTGCCGTGCGGTACACGAGCGTGCTACAATGTGGCAACCAATAGCCATCCTGACAGGTTTACGGTGCACTTGTTAGGCCTTCAACCTGACTCACCCGGGCGAAACAATTTCAGTGTCGAGAGGCAGATTCTTGGCCGATTCTTTAGTCGCCAGTTCTAGAACCCGGCGTCGCCCTGTACAGGTGCATAAATCGAATAAACCTTCGTCTATTTGGTTCAAGGATGAATCATATCACTTTCCGTCCGGGAACTAAATGTATAAAAGCCCTGCCAAGGAAGCGTTTGTGATGTGCTTTCTCTTGTGCTGGAACCCGAACCCGAGTTCCCTAAAATCGATATGCAAATCGTCGGCGTTACAGCACCGCACGTTAATGTCCAGCGTATAAACAAAGCCATCAACGAGTAGATTAACATCGAAAGTGTGGTGTTTTTGGCGTGGAAAATGTAAATAGGATATAGGATGTTGAGGAAAACAAGAAACAAGAACACTGAAACATGTTCCCGCAAAGCTCTTCACAAATGGCCACATAATTCAATTACCAATTGCACGAACCAGAAAGGAACAATCGGAAACCACTCGTCGATCGTTGGCCGTGCCTGGCGGGATCATCGGTGATTTTCCTAATTGACTATCAATCGGTAGCTAATTGCAATCGGTGATAAGAAACGTTTCACTTTCGCTGCCGCATTTTCTGCATTCGCCCGTGTGGCGGACAGCAGACATACGTGACCGTCGCAGGACCGGTTCCACTTCACGGTTGGCTGGCGATTGCGTGACCGAATTAATTGTACAAATCCGCCTAGCGACCGTCGGGGGTTCGAGTGGAGTACGTTCGGTGCTGCACCTCGAGAGACGCGGTGTCCTGATGACCCCATGAACTCGTAATGGTTTCGCGGGCGGTACAATCGACCGAGTAACACCCTCTTTAGCTTTCACGGTGAAACACCTCCCGACTCCGGTGCTCCGAGTATGTCCTGGTGGATAACTTATCTTGGACGAGTCATGTTGCGGTTCGGAACATATTCGAACATGTTTTCAGATTGGTTTTAGTGTATTTATTCACGCCAAGTGAGAAAGGACCAAGGGACTGGCGCTTTACATCGTGCTTTATATATTAGTGTTTTATTACAATACCATCTACACTGTCGTAGGAACGTGATGTGGCCTGAAAGTGGACCAGTCACACTTTGCGTAATACACACGCCAACCCACTCTGCGGCTGACCCGTATTTTATTGAACAATTGCCGTTCTTTAAATTCCCCGCCATTAATGGGGGTCGCCAACGACGGCGCTGATTTTGTAGGTAATTACACCGGTTAAGGAAATTGCCCCAAAATTGTAGCCATCCACGCGGCAGCACGGAAAGTGGTCAAATATTTAACCAGGCGCCACACACTCTCTCGGGCCGGCGAAGGAGTTCCAGCTGGAAGCACATAAAAAGGGGCAATTAATTAAAAACACACTTCGGGCAACGCAAAAAATGCAGGAATTCCAAAGCAAAGCCCGGAGTTTCACGCTATCCTGTCCGCTCTATCGGCCTCCATGTTTGTTTCTGCGTCCGCCAGCCCCAAGGATTGCCCTCTTGTCGGGACATCGCGCGAAAGGCTGGGTCACTGGGAAGCGAGTGTCAAAAGCAAACCCTACATCAATATTTCAAGATTGGCTCGGCCTGATAACGGACCCTGAGCGACGCGCCCAAGGGCCCTGACTCACTGGAACGGTTGGCGTGATTCGGTGGCAGCGGCACGCCGCAAGCGTGACGGAGTCGGTTACACGAAACCGCAGGTCCTTACGGCCGGCGGCACACCGTCTTCAAGTGGTGGCCGGTACCCTTGCTTCCATCACTTCCTGCTAGTTCCGGCCGAGGGGGGGAAGTTCAACGAACCAAACCCGCACCGTGGGCAAATGCGGCGTCGTTGGCATGATTTTGCAAATCGGAGTAGTTCCGTCGAAAGGGCCGTTCATGCGTCTAATGGGAGTTCTGTGGTGCCGGCCAAATGAGCGGAATTAATTGGCCGATTGCCCGAATCGATTAATCATCGTTCGATTGGGCCCAACGACAGGGCTGACAAAAAGTGGATAACTAACCGTAGCAAATGGGGTCATAAGCGTTGCCTTTCTTCTTCTACTCTTCTTCGTAGCGACCATGCCGACGGATGGTTACTCGGTGCTGGTGACGTTCCCGACGGGCGATTTCGACGGCGACACACCGTTCACGTTGAACCCGTTCCAGATGGTGTTTAAGCAGAAGATTATAGTAGTAACGGTGGGCTATCGGTTGGGTATCTTCGGGTTCTTCACCAGCCTGGACGGCGAGGCGCCCGGGAACTTTGGCCTGATGGACCAGTCGGCGGCGCTGCTGTGGATCAAGCGCAACATTCGGCTGTTCAACGGGAACGAGGAGTCGGTGACGATCATGGGCCACGGTACCGGGGCCATCTGCGTGGGGCTGCACCTGACGTCGGGCGAGTGGACGGACGACATGTTCCACAAGGCGATCCTGATGTCCGGCAGCGTGCTGCTGGACTCGAGCGTCCGACCCGCCAAGCAATATGCATCCGCCTTGGACGAGCTGGCGACCGCCTTCGGGTGTTTCCGTCGGCCGACCACAAAGCTGATGGATTGCTTGCGGCGGGTGGACGCCCAGATCCTGGCCGAGAACTCGCCCCCCATCGACTGGGGCCCGATCATCGACCGGGGGCTCAGCAACACCACCACGCCGTTTATCGCCGACCACCCGAACATGCTGGTGCACCAGGGCAAGCTGCGCAAGGTGCCGCTACTGATCGGCCACACGGACATGGAGGAAGTGCTGGAACTGACCATGGGCGACATGCTGGAACATGGGCTGGGCGTGGAGATGTTCGAAACGCTGCTGAGCGACGTGGTGATGAACGACCTGTCCGAGATGGAGTTTAACGAGACGCTGTGCGGCGGCAACATGGACATCGTGATGGAAGCGGTCCAGTATCAGTACAAACCGTACCCACCGACCACCGACCCGATGACGCTGCGCCGCAAGTACATCGAGTTCGCCACGGAGCGCAAGTACGTGGCGCCCACGATCGAACTGGCCATGCACATGAGCCAGCAGGCGGACACGTTCGTGTATCGGTTCGACATTAAGCCGCGGACCGCGGCGGCCCTCAAGGATGTGCCCGACTGGGTCGGGGTTCCGCACAACTTTGAGCTGATCTTTCTGTGGGGCCTCCCGTACTGGTTGGCGCTGGCCGAGCAGATGCAGTGGGACAGCGCGGACAAGCGGGTGGCCGACATCGTCATGACGCTGTGGGCGAACTTTGCCAAGTTTACGAACCCGACGCAGGTGGGCGTGTACATCCGGTGGGAAAAGTTTACCGTCACCGAGCCGGGCGTACTGATCATCGATCGATCGTTCAACATGAGCGACCACACGACGATGAGTTTCGGTGCGGTCAAGTTCTGGAACCAGTACTACCCGAGTGTCATCAACTTTGCGGCCCAGTGTTGCAACGCCACGTACAACGGGGCCGCCGGTGGCCGGTTCAGCGGACTGCTAAACAGCCGGCTGGCGTCCGGGTATGTGGGGGCCAACTTCATCCTGTTACAATCATTCGTTTACGTACTCACGAGATACCTGGTGCGTCCGACGACGTAGTGGCCCGGTGGCGGCAGTCTACCGGAAGCCTTCCTGTAATAAAGAAACCTGTACATAGAGCCGACGGCGGGCGTGCGTAGCGAGAACCGGCGAGAATCCGTTTCGTTCCGTTCCCTCTTCCCAGTTACCGATTCGTTTTCCTTCAATCCGTACCACACTCTTGAGAAATATATGTGTACAAATAAAATGTGTAAACTAACAGAAGCAGTCTGTTGAATGTTGAGTACTTGAGTTTTCTACCGGAACCGGACGCACCGTCCCTTGCCCACGTGTAATACAGTTCAAAACGCAAAAATCGTTGTTGGTTTCGAAAGTAAATCGAGTCCTTGCAGAGACAAGGAACGCGAAACGCGACAGCGTCAAGTTAGCGTTGCTGGCAACCCTGCCAGATGGCGTCACAAATGTCAGTGAATACTTTGTTTGCAGATTTGTTGTTCTCTGCCGTTGGCGTCGTCGTTCTACGAATTGGATTGCTGGTAGTCGAAATGAATAAACGAAATGTCTGGAAGTACGACGAAACGAAGGAATTGTTGCAGATTATGATGGAGAAAAACTTTGCCGCGGCGTTCACCACGAAGCACCACAGGAACGTAGTGATCTATCGCAAAATAGAGCGGCTGTTGTTTCTCCGCGGGTATCCGCACAAAAACTTCGGACAGATTGCGGTGCGGTGGAAAAATCTGAAGAATTTGTACATGCGAGCCAAGCGCAGTAACGACGCGAACCAACGGCAGTTGTTTCCGTTCTACGAAGAGATGGATGTGCTGCTCAATTCGGTGAAAACGAACCCGCCGGAATCGAGTTCGGAGCGGGTGGTAAACGATGGCGATACAGACGATGTCGTAGAGGAAATGGACGATCGCTCTCGGGAAGCTTCGGAAGATCGAACGGAACAGGACGAGACCACCGAACAGAATCCCAAGCAAAGTTTACCACTGTCTGCACGATCTTTGCGAAGGAATCCCCGTGCCTATGGCCGACGCCGATCGACTGGCTTCCATGCAATAATTGCGGAGAGCAAGCAGGAACTGAGCGATGAGTTTTATCGAACACAGAAACGGTTGATTGATTATGAGTTTAGCCTTCACGCGCAGAGAGAAGAAGCGTACATGAAAGAAATTCAGTCGTCGACGAGGGCAATGCTCGAGGAGCAAACGGAACGGTTTTTCTGTCGCCTGAATGAGTTTATCCAAGATCTTAGCAGCTTTAAAGCCAGCGCCGAAGCACCCACGAAGTCCGCGGACCTAGAACCGGTGGACTGATTTGCCCATGACGAGAAATCCGATCAGCAGCTTAAAAGTAGTGTTTATTTCCTTTTTATTATTCATAGAATAGAACATATGAAGTGGCGTGAAGTGGAAAGTGAAAATATATGATTTATTGAAGTAATGCTTGCATTAGTCTATTCATCATCGAGCGCGATGAGCGGGAAGTTATTGAGCATATATCCGCTCAAGTCATTCCGCAGCTGGTTACCACCGGGATGGGATACTTCGCTCACCGACTCGGGCTGCACGGGTTTCACGTACGTCGCGTCAGTCGATTCGCTCCACAGCTCGTTGTAGGGGACATTCCGACCCTCTATGATGTTGTGCAGAATGCAACATGTGGCCACCACTACCGGGACGAAGCTGACGTCGATGTGCGTGGTTTGTTGCAGTATTGTCCAGCGCCCGCACAGCCGTTCGAACGCGTTACTGGCCGCGCCACGGGCCTTTGCTGCGTACACATTGAACGAAATTTCGTCGGGCAACAGGGGCTCTTCAGTGTACGGTGTTATCAGCCACGGAAGCAAAGGATACGCACTATCTGCCAGCAGAAATGGATGCACATTCTTCCCATTGATTTCTTTCGGTGCCTGCAAGCGAAAGGTGCAATTGAAATGGGCTGCAACTACGCCGAGTTGGTACCTGTGCAGGCCATACGTACCCATTCTCGTTGTTCCATCACTTCATAAAGACAGGAATCTAAGAGCACCGTTTCGTCGTTGGTTTGCCCGGGATGTTTGCAGTTGAAGTCAATGAACCTTCAAAGTAACAGTAAATTTACAATCCAGTAGCCATTGGAAACCATGAACCGGCTTTAGTTACCGTCCTTTGCTGTCTACCACCGTCTGCAGTACGATCGAGTTCCAGGCTTTACTGTTGACGTACGACGATGGATCCGTGAACGGCAGGTCTATGGGAATGTGCAGAGAATCGACAACTCCCAGCACCTGCGGGATACAGGCCAGCGTTTCGAATCCTGCGACTATGTCGGCAACTTCTTCATCGGTCTTCGGGAAGCTTATGACGTCGGTGAGACAAACTTTGACCATGGCCGTGCAAAAGGATTTCAAGCAGTTTTCGGCCGTGCTGCTGCTAACACCAAGTTTTACACCCGCCGTCCGATAGTTCACACCGTTCCCGAGCATGTAGACGGCTATGGCCACCTTCATTTTGACAGTCAACGAGCTGGGCGATTTCAACTCGTTCTTAAGGCGGACACATAGGTGCTGATAGGTGCCAAAATCCATCCGGAACAGGTCCATGTTGAACGGCCGCGAACCGCTCTCGATCGCAGTCAGCCAGCGGCAGGTGTGCTGTGCCCTTTGGGCACGCCTTGGGTTTCGGGTAGTTTGACTCTGGCCGGGTCTAACGTTGTCCATGAATCTGCTAGCGTAGGCGAGCATTTGGATTTCTTTCACTCGGTACATCTTGTGGTTCATGCTCAGGCGCCGAGCTAGATTCGCCATGAAGCGCTCCCGAATTCGTTTCATGTGGTTGCGTTGCGTTTTGTAGTGGAATATAAACAGCTCCTGCTGCATGCATCGCTGGGCCATTACCAACGATAACAAAAACTTTTGTCTCTCCTCATTGCTCATCGAAAACATTTCGGCGGCGCGTCTATCCATGGCTTTCGGCCCTGGAATCTTGTTCGTGGTTCTGTTTCCACGTTTCACGGGAATATTTGAGCCCACCAATGAGTTGATTCCAATTGCTAAAACTAAAACAAAACACCGCAAAACAAAACTAAATTGCGTAGAATCGAACTCCTTCCTTTTTGACGTTTGTTTCAAATGCCAGTGCGCGGTTGGTGTTATACGGGATAAAGTTTACGAATGGAGGTATAACACTTAAACTTCACATCTCAGAGAAAATGTATAAAAAGGTGTTTTGTGTTTTATTAATAAAAAGGCCCCACAAACTGGGTGGTCAAAAACGGGTTGACCCTTGGACGGATTTAAATTGTTAGTAAAATACTGTTTTTCTTCGCAGTCACTCCAACGTCTCTAGGTGAGGTAAGTAGCTCGGCAGCTGAACACTCTGTTTCCGCTCGAACGAAAGCAAATATCGGAGCATCGGTAGCGTTTGCCGCAGGTAGCGTCGTAGCTCGTCGAAGGTTGGCCGATCGCTGGCATCCAAGTCCCAGCAGTTTATGCACAGCTGGTACAGATCTTCGAACATGAACGATGGCCGCTCCGGTTTCAGACCACCACGGATCGCGGCGAATAGGTTGTCGGTCGTCGTCGACCCGTAAGGGGTGGCTCCAAGGCAGCAACACTCCCAGATGAGCAAGCCGAACGACCAAACATCGCTCTTGACGCTGTGGTTCTGGAACTTGATGACTTCCGGGGCGTGCCAGCGGGCAATGTCGATCGTCTTCTCCGTATCCTCGGCGTGCAGCGGTGGACCGAAGGAACTCACCTTCACCTCGAATTTGGTATTCACGTACACGGTGCGGGCACACAACTTTTTGCTCACAATCTGCAAAAGACGGAAAGGGATAATCGTTAATACCCACCAATTTGCCATTGCAGGCTGGTACTTACATTATTGTCCACCAGAAACTGCATCCCATCGCACACCAGGCACAGGATGTTCACGACGATCTCTTCGGATATTGTAGAAAACTTTGCACTATTAACGTTGCTTGGCACACGGGCATTCAGCAGAGTTTGTTTGAGAGTGTTTTGCATTTGCTCAAACAGAAGGTAGCACCAATCGGGCGTCACGCAAACGCCGTAAAAGAGATTCACATTGGCATGGGACTCTAGCGAAGCGAGCCGTCTGAACTCGTTGAGGAATGCAATTTGATCGACACTGTCCATGTCGTCCGTAATAACGTGCACCTGGGTTGGCGTATCGTTCCCTTCTTGCTGCAAGCTTCCGGCCAAAACATCCCCATACTTTCCGCTGCCGAGAATGTGGTTAATGTTAAGACTGAGGTACTTTCGGGCGTGGTGTTTCGATTGGTCCAGTCCCTCAATAATGTCGCGCAGTTCCGCCTCAAAACCGCGCTGCTCGTAAATGTCCGGCATGAAGCCACTGTTTTCCACCTCCAGAATCGGACCCTGCAACGTGAGCTCGTGATGGTCGGCGAAGGGCCGCGGATTGGCCGAGGGTGTTTTGTAGCGCAAATAAATGTACAGGATGATGGCTGCCGTTAGCACGATCCCAAACAGAACGCAAGCAACGGTGAGAATCGTGATGAGGGTTTCGTTGCGCTCTGGAACAGGTATCGATCAGTCAGTCATATGCTTCCGAGATAGCACCCCGGCACAATACAAATACTTACCAACTTCAACCGTTCTTAAGTTCACGTGCTGATGGTCCGGATACTGGTGCTGTTCGTGGGTTGTGGTGGCGTAGCGAACCTTCACCACGTGATTCAAAACACTCACGACGCCGATCGAGATGTGCACGTGGGCCCGGGCTGTGATCGGTGGATTGAAGTAGCTCCGATACTCCCGCCCATCGCCCACCGTGAAGAGCATCGAATCGTCGTCTTTCATCTCGAGCTCGGCCGCGATGTAGTACGGAACGCGGTTTTCCTTCGACTTTTGAAATGTATTCAGCTGGCTGTGGTCAATCTGCTGGATAAGTTCATCGTTTACGTAGTGCACCACAATCCGGTAAAAATTGACCGGTCCGTTGCTGTTCGTTGCTCGGAGTATTTTGATTAAAATCGTCGAACCAAGCCGACGCAGTATGATCGGTTCTTCGGGCTCCGGGTCCGGGATGCCGATCTCGGTGCTGCCAACGGTACTGGCCCGACCTCCTTCGCCTTTCGGAGAGATCGATACGACCGTTACGTTGTACTCGGTGCCCGGGTTCAGATTCGACAGCTCGAACGCGGTAGTTGTATTGGGCAGCGACCAGTGAAGCGGATGGATCCGGTAGCTAGCGTATGTGCGGGTAGCTTCAGCAACAATCTGCAACTGTTCCACGGGCGCCCCATCTTCGGCCGGCAGATCCCACCGAATGGAAATCGTATCTTCGTGTTGCGTGTCCCCCTCGATCCGCAGATTACGCACCGGTCCGGCTACTTCAATGCCCGTTTCGTACACGCTCTGCGCGGCAACACCACCGCAGCTCATGTCCGGTTGTTCGACGCAGGAAAGTCCACATTCACGGTCCTCGACAACGCGGGTTTGGATCGTATTCGTGCAACTGCACCGCGAACCGGACAGTACGGCGTATCTGTGAACAGAAAAACAGTGATCAAACGTGACTCATCGCAGCGTTGTGGCACAGTTCTCACGCCACAAAGACTTACCTGCTGAAGCTGCTCTCGCAATTGTCGATGCACACGTCCAAGTTTTCCGTTGTTACAGCTAACCGTGCAAAACGATCGCGTTCGTAGCACCCAAAATATGAACGCTTTTCGGATGCTGCTGCTGAACGACACAACGCAAATGCCCCAAGCACCAGCACCAGCACCGGGAAGCGCGATCGCGGACGAAACGTTGGCAACATTACGCGTGATGCCGAGATCATTAAACCATAGACCTAATAGCTGAGCGATGGTCGCATTTCCTTTTCGTCGCGTTAATCACTCCGCATGATCTCACCTGCGGCCCGAATGGAATGTGGGGAAACCTTTGTTTATGTTCCGATGGACGGGTAATTGGAGATCGCTGATCGATCCTCATACAAACTAACGGGGTGTAGTCGTTTATGCGCGCTGACAGTCGGTTACATAGCAACACCGCAACCGCCACACAATGCGTCGCCCCATCGAACGAACAATTCGCTCCAGAAACCACCAACACTACCACCAGCAAACATTAATGTTCTTGCCAAGCAAGACCCCGTTATGCTCGGCCGCGCTTGTACACAAAACAAACGATCAACTGGCATTCAAGTCATCTATACGTTCAGGACGGGCGCTCCAGAATCGTAATCCGATTTTTGTGGAGTAGGACGATTTTGGGAATATTGGAACAAATAATATATGCCGGATTAATAATTGAAAGGCATCCCAACAAAGGCAGTTTCATAAACAAATATTACAGAAACTCGTGACACTCGGCAAGTGTAGCTAAAAACGAGCACGACCTGTAAGCTTTTTCGATAAGTCAGAGCTTTGCGTTGTTTTGAGCTGTCAAAACAAAGCCGGCACATGGTCGAAAAAGAACCACAGAAAAGGAACAGCTGTGTTTCGTAGTGTCCTCGGTAAAGTGGAAAAGTGTAATTAACAAAAGCACGGAAAAGGGTGATAAATGACTGTTTAGTGTTGTTCAAGTGTTCAAGTTCAGTTTGTATATACATGTTTCCGAAGGGCGGGCACAGGGCCAAGGGAAGACTGTTCAGTGGTTCCGTGTGGCCGAGAGTTGATTACCAACTAATACCAAGATTACCAACAGTCGGTTGATAATTTATAGGCTTCCCAACGTAGGTTGATAAGCAAACATGAAAGTAAATCGTCGCGTTGGCGAACTTCCGCCAAAATCAAGGATTGGTTTCGTTCAGTCAAAGTAAGCCTTCTCGTTAAGTCCCAGAACTGTCAAATTAAAATACGCGCCGTCTGATGTTAAAAGGAATCAAAAGAAAGGAAACACAGCTGTTCCACTGTGCCGTGCCTTCAAATATGCGAACCCTGCCTATTTAATGTGCTAGTCAGTTTCGATGCAAATTATCCCACTTACAACCCACCGACGGGCACTAGTGCAGTGAACATCGTTCAGTGATCGTATGGCAAAGGATAGTTGTTTACCAAAGAGCGGTGCGATTGTTACGGAACATTTGCACCTGGACCGTGACCTTGATGTGTATGTACACCAAGATTTGGTGAATCAATTGGCCGACCATCAACTCGAGGGCGTTCGGTTCCTGTACAATCAGCTGCGTGAGGTTAGTGAACTGCGTGCGTCGGCGTTGTTATGATTCACGGTTTCTGACCCGCTTTCCTCTCTTCTATCCTCCCCACAGTATACTGGAATTTTCCTGAACGATGAAACTGGCCTGGGAAAGTGTCACCAGGTGCTTGCGTTTCTTTCGGCGACCACCCGTTCCGGCGGACGCTCAATAGTGGTGTGTTCGAGTCGCAAAAGGATAGATCATTGGGCGTACCACTTGGATAACCTATCGCTTCCGGAAGCATTTGCTAGTTCCCGAGTGCTCCTCGGAACTCGCCAAGAATTGTTAACCAAAGAATGGAGGAGCGGTTCGTGGGACTATGTGGTTGTGGATGAGACGGATTGTTTTATGACGGCCGCGGACCTAGAAAGCTTGCGGATGCTTACGACAGAGAAATTAATTTTCGTAAGTTCCGTGGATTTACTGGACGAATTGATGGTGCTATCCGATCGGTTACCGTTTTGCTGTGAAACTAGCACCAGCTCACTGCGAGATTGCATAGAGCGACAGCGGAAACGGAAGACAAAGGCGAACCGGTTTAAGATCTACCTTTGGACCAGGTCGTTTCTTTTAAGGAGACAGGCAATGAGCTATCGAAAAGTGTTGCCGATGATTGAGAAGACCGAATTTGAGAAAAGGTTTCACGCGTGGACTGTAGCCCGGACTGTCGACGACACTCTACCGGTGGACACGGATCAGGAGGGTACCGCACACGACGAAGGGAACACCGTGGCAGATACACCTTTGCTGAAGGAAGACAACAAAACTATGACCCCGGCGTTACTCAGCAGCACACACCAAAATATTGTCGAGTTGGGGGATTCAGAGGCAGAGGCCCCGTTGCAGCAAACTGATAGCGAACCACTGTTTGAGCCGTTCGAAACTGACACGGAGCAGATGCCGATGTTACGCGTCGAATCGGATTCGCCGGTCGAGCACAGCTCCACTCCCGGAGAGAGCGAGATACCGGAAACGGCTCCCGATTCGGAGGACTACCTCCCGTTTGGTCAGGATATTTTGGACGCAAACACCTCGACACAGCCGGTAGAGTTGGCCGACGATCGCTATCGTTTTCCGATGGAAAAATTCAACGGCAGCCAGCGACCATCCAAATCATGCGCCTTTACGCCGAGCGTAGAAAGTTTACCGAATGCTCAGCAGCAACAAGCACCGACGGAAGTGATAGTGGTAAGCTCGTCGGCAGAGTCTGTTAGGCACCCGAAATCGCCGTCACTCTTCGGAGACACGGATAATGATACCGCCTCAATAGATTCGTCGGATGACGAACTTACGCTTGCGGACATTTTGGCCAAATCTCCGGGGAACATTGTTCCGGGTAGGAGTGAAAAAGCTACCACCAAGCCTTCTTTGGCACTCCGTCACCAGCTGTCCTGCAGCACACCGATCGAAAAATTGATCCGTGGTCCCCTGCACCACCGAACAACAGTGTCACCGGAGAACGTCTCCTCGGCAGACATGTTTGCCGATTCGTTGGTCGCTGATTCCACAACGGGGGCCGCCGATAATGTGTTTGAGATTACGAAAAATAATGCCTTTGCCAATCGCCTTGTGGTGCACGAGGATGCGGTGAGGGGCGGCATCCCGACGCTTCGGTTCGAAGGTGACACCTCCGACGACGAGGTGCAGTTTATCGACGTCGCGCACAACCAGCTCATCGATTTGGACAGTGAAACGCCGGGCACGCCGAAAACGTTCAATAAATCGCGAAACAAGCTGGAAGCTTTGCGAACGCCGCAAACTGGACCGAGGGCAAGTGGTTCACCGGTGTCCAGTGGTTGGCTAGGGAAGAACCTCCGAAAATCGTCCGAATCGTCGGGCAGTACCACGCCCACGAGTAGCAAGCAATCGCCACAGGCCGGACAAAGCGGGAGCAACCGGCGGACGGCTAGCATGGGACGCGATCCGACGAAAAGGCGCCGTAAGCTTGACGATCTGTTTCAAACTGTGGACCATCGGCGCGTGATGGAAACGGAGAGAACCGGTCCAGAGCAACATAGAAGTCCCCGCGGTTCCGATCGCAAAGGGAGATAGCACAATGGGTTGCTATTTTATCTAGTTTTTTCTGCATACGGATTATGATCATACGGATTATGTTTTAATCCTGAATTTACCATTACGAAGCTTTCAAAACGGATTTTAGTAGCATAATATTTGCTAGGAATTTAATAATAAAAACAAATGTTAGTGATTTTCAATGAGCGAAGCTTTCGTTTTATTGTTGCTCAACCAATGCAGGATTCATCGCGATCCGCCTTTCCGTCATTCACCGTGTCCCAGCGTGAGCGTCCGCGCGACGCTGGCGTAGGTATTGAAAGTGTTGCTCCAGCTTGCCCGCGATCTCCGTCCGCTGATACTCAACCTCCCGTTGACAGAACGATCCGAAAAAGAACGGACACTGGAAGCGCACCGATTCCGTCACCAGCGTGTCGTACAGGTTGACCAGCGAGATCGTGAACTCTCCCTGCGAGCGCACTGCGGAGATGGAAGGAACGCTATTGTACTTGCAAATTGGCCACCGCACAACGATCGGCGACCGATGCTTACGACAGAACAGCCCCAGCAAGAAGCACGTTTTGTGCTGGGAAGCCACCGAATATTTGCCTCCGTCGGCGCTGGACAGCTTGCTGACGGTGTAATGGCCGATGGCGGTGTTGTAGCTGTGCGGCCAGTGCGATAACCGTTCGTCGTACTCCACCGTGTACTTCCACAGATTTTTGTTGCCCTCCTCCGAGAGCACTCGAAATCCTTGGCTGCAAACGAAACAGGAAACGGGTGATCTCACCATGGGAAAAGCTATCGCGATCGTGATCGTCTTACATGGTTGGGTTGAGTTTCTTCATGTGACTGAAATCGGCCAAATACTCCCACACATCTTCCGGTTTGGTGTGCGCTAGGATCGAACTCACTTCGTGTGTGCGGTAGGACGAGGACAGCATGTAGTAGAGCGCGATCGCTATCACGGTGCCGATCAGAAGGCGGCGTCTAGCCCAGCGTATAGCCATGATCACGGAACCGAGAACACAGACCTTCACCTAATCGCCGCTTAGCTAAGACTGACGTTTCCGGCAGTGTTCCCGGGGCGCACGGACAACCGGAGAAATGTGCCCAGACAGCAGAAAAAGGGTCGCGTTTGGTGCACATATGCTCTCGTATGTTTCTTTATCATCTTTTCGTCGCTGCTTTAGCGGCCGCTCTCTTCTCCCGCGACCATAGACAGAAGATAAACAAATGCCGTGACCGGAGAACCAGTTCCGACCGACGGAAGGATTCATTCGTGACCGGGTTCATCGGAGTGGAGTAACGGAGCTAAAAATAGAGTTCTGAAAGAGAATTCACCGAACCGGACGATGGTTGGCCCGTTTTTCTGGCCCCTTCATTCGCACATCTGAAAATCGCACACTTGGACCGATGGTTTCCGCTTTCGAGCCACGGATGTCCAGTCACAACTCTTGAATAGCTAACGGTATCAACAAGAATTGCGTTTGGACAATCAGAGCTAGAAAATTCCTCACAAAATCCGCGCGCACGATGTGTGCCACGTGGTCGTAAAACTGAATCCAATTTACCGAGAAAACACTCGAAATCAGCTGAAAATCCAACGGGTCGTAAAGCCAGCGCCGGAGCCGGAGATCAGCGTCGGCCATTATCGTTAGGCTTCCGGTCGTTTGGGGTACGCGATTTTTTGCGCGCCCTGCCCCGAGAAGGCTCTGTGTTTCTTGCGGCGGCAGCTTCTTCTTGTGGCCACCGTTTTATGGCACGTGGTGGTGGTGGTGGTGGTGGGCGCTTCACTATTCGCTCGTTTTACTTGGCCCATTCTCATTGTCACTTCACGTGCGCCGTGGAATGGACCGGCGGGACCGATGAAATGAAAATCCTTCTAAAATGGCATCCCAACGGCACAATCAAAACCACTCGAGCGCGATCAGAAGGCCCCTGGCCGTCGTCGTGTACGGTCCGCGCAATGGTCTGAAAATAGACGAAAAGAGAACGCTGTGTGTACAAAGTGGCCGGATTCGGTTGTTGTGACCCATTACAATCTTGCCCCGAAAAAATGAAAACGGCCTCAGGTGGAGCCCTGGAGGTTGAAGCCGTTCGGTGCCGTCCGTGGCCGGTGTCGTGCGGCGGTGGATAGAAAGGGGTTTCCACAGCAATAACCGATAATCCCTCTCTCGGAAAGCGTGGGTTCGGTTGACCCTTCCGGGGCGCAGTACCTGGCCGCTGTTGAACGACTTAACGTGGACCGGTGGAAATCTAGAATAAGAAAACAATGAACGCGACGCGACCCAGGGACTGTCGCACGAACAATCCTTCCCTCCACCGTGGACCGGACAGACAGTAAAAGGACTCCGGATGGGGTGCCGTCTGGATGTGTATGTGTGTGGTTATCTAAGCTGGGTTTGATTGCTTTTTCATTGTTGAGAAACTTTTGCTTCCTTCCGGGCCGCCTCCCGGACCGCAAGACCGGCACAACGCTTAAGAACGTGAATTGAGAAAGTTTGGTGCTCCCACAACCACCCGATGGGGTGGCCATTCTATTCCTGGTGGGGGGGTGGGCGAGATGATGAACGGAGCACTAAACTATTGCCTTGCCTTTGATCTTGCCTAACGGGGACAGTAATCTACGGAATAATTTAAAATTTAACACTTTCTTCAACGGCCAACAATTAATTCAACATTAATTGTAACCGGAACCGAGAAGTTTGTGGACGGGATCGCGACCGGCTGGCCGGCTGAAACACTAAGCTTGCCTCAACGGGAGTCGCTTCGTCTTCTGGTGTCGGACGCCAGAGTTTTTAATTACTCCCCGGCGCCAGCGAAACAAATGGCTCGCGTGGGAGAGAATTTTATTTTAAAATTACATTTCCTTTGCCCTTCACAGTTTCGTGGCGTTTTCGTCGGAGTTAGCGCTAGTTTAATGTCCATTCGTTGGCGCTACCCTCAAGAAGGATCCCCTCTCGGACGTCAGTCTTAAGTGCCTTCCGATACATTATATCAACGCCAGTGCCGTACACAAACGGCTCTCGGGAGGTGGCACCGTTTTTCTGCGGAAAACACGCCAATCCAGTCCAGGACTCAATTCCAATGTTGTTTTACTGTTTAGCGTTGTTTACTTCCTAAATCAACAACGCTTCCGGAGCGCGGCGGATTCGCCGGCCGGGCCGAGTACGAGCGTTTTACTGCCGGAAACGAGAACCACGGTACAATGGCGTGTCCGTGTATGTGCCCTGGGGGTGGGTGCGGTTTGTATTTAGAGTACTGCGGCCCATCGTAAAAAAAGGCCCGTCCCTGAGCCCGCTAGAACCGTAGCAGTGCCGCCGCACAGATCACTCTCGGAACCGGGCGGACCGCGACCGTAACGGAGCAAACAGAAATTTTAAAATGTTTATCGATGGCATTAGGCCGCCGCTATTTTTGCAATGTTTTGCAACGTCCGACGCGCCCATGCGCGTCCTGCGACGCGCCTTGTCACGTTGTTCCGCTCGCTCCCGCGCCGGTGTCGGAGACTGCGACATAGTGGCAAATGATGGTTGTGGCCCAGTTCTCGGAGCCCGTCCCGGTGTTGTGCGCGTTGGTAATGAAGTTTGCAATTTTGATTGCTCACGTCAAGCACGTGCTGTTTGGCTTTCTCGCGGCGCGGTGCATAAGTTGGAGTTGCCAGCGAGGACCCGGCCCGCCGTTGTGACGTTGTCCGTGGTCCTGTGGAATAGGATGAAAATGATGAATATAGTTTTGCTCGTAAATTTACTTATTGTGCATTGTTATGTAGGCGAACGGCGGACGTAACAGCGTTCGGAAAGGATCTTTTTCACGAGGAAATCGCCGATCGATCGTGAAAACAAAAATGCTGACCGTACGACTGTAAGCTGTGTGCCACTTTTGGTCCCTCCATCGGTGTTCTCTCTTTTCTTTATGGTCCCGATGGCCGCGGGCCGTTCGATTTGTTGATTTTAATTTATCGTTTTTGCCAACAATTTTTCCACCGGTCCGGTCAGCTGCCCGGGAGACTTCCTATTGTTTACTTGAGTCGAGGGATTTACTTCCGGCCTTCCGGTCGGCGCTCGGTTCGAAAAATATGTTGGGGCGCTGGAATATGAAATTAAGCTGCGAGGCCACTTGCACGACCGATTCGCGGCGCACCCGCTGACAACCGGCGACAGACGGCAAATTGGGAGCGAGATTAATTGAAGCGCAATCGGGAGACTGGAGAAGTAAATTGACGCGGCTCACTGACATACGGAGGCCGGAAGTGGCGCCTCCGGAAGAGCTGTGCTGGGTTCGGATGGAATTTCACGGAGAATTGTGGTGCAATTGTCGTCACAGGTGGGTTTGGTTCTGGCATGAAAGGGCATAACAGAGACTCGTTCCGTTTTGTCGTCAATTTGACAGTTCCACAAAAAGCCACCCAACACACAGACACGGTCGGTTGCTAATTCGCTTCGGCAGTTGTAGGTTGGGGCCAGGTAGTTAATATTGCTGTATCTTTGCTTACATAAGCACCCCATTGTGACCCGTTTCTGGATCTATTACCCGTGACACGTACCCGGGGCGCAGGAGCAGCAAGGATGCGAAGCAAGGATTCCACAGTCGAACAAAGTCAGTTTAAAACGCTTCATTTGTTGCCACGAATCCCTAGTCCGGATTCGAGTCCGGCTCGGGGTTAAAGTTATTTCTCTTCATCAAACGGTTCGGTGGGGTAAAGTTTTCCAATCATTGGTCGGTGGCGCTCGACTTGCATTGTTAATTAATTTCCTGCGTAGCGTAGGAATTTTTCGTCGGAGTGAAAAACTTGCACAACAATTGTTGCGCTTCAAACCTTTTGGTAGCGCTCTTGGAGCAGCACCGTGCATTCGAGACGAACGCCATTTTCCGTTGTTGTTGTTCGCTTAGCTGGCCTCACTTACCGGCTAACCTACCTTCCTCATGCGTGGCACAGCAATCATAGTCGCCATTCGCGTTCGGTGCACAACGGGCCAGTAATGGTATCCTTGACAACGCGTCCTTCGCATACTCTGGCCAGTGCCAGCAAAGAAGTTGGAGCTTTTTTCGGTTCCTCTTCGGCAGTAATTAATTTCCGACTATTTGTGCTGCAATGAAAATGAAAAATTAAATTAAAATTTAATTGTTTTTTTCTAGGTACCGTAGCCGTCATCTCTGGCAGGGGGTTCCGGGTTGTTGTGCCACGCTCGCCCTCCGCGCTACTTCATCGGTTGCCATGACAGTTTGCTCTCTGCTCACAGGATTGCGGTTTCCCCGGTTACCATGGGGATGGGGAGCTCTACACGTCAGGTCCTGCTGCTACGGATCAACACGAACTCGTTGATTATGGCTCTGTTCTAGTTTTCTTGCCTGCTCTGGCCCTAGCCTGGCTGCCGGGGGCTTCCTTTCCCCACCACCGGGCGGGCAGGGTTGGGTTAATATCTTCCACCGCACGGGACGTGCGATGAACGCACGTGCAAAGTTACGCGTGACTTCCGGCGTGCAGCACACTTTTGCGCCGGCAAATAATGCGTTAATATGGCAACGCTTCTCGGTCGGTGCAAAGTTGGCACAAGCGTTCCAGGAATGTTCCGGCTACGGTGGCCCGGCTGGACACACGCGTATCAGCTTCAAACCGACATCAAGATGGCGGCGGCACGTGACGCCGGAAATGACACGTTCAACTTTTGCAATTATTTATGCAGCCTTTTTTTGTTGGCGCCCCTTCGCCCCTCCCCGCGGGGGGAGATGTGTTTGTTTCGGTTGGCGTCTTTGCACTTTTGCAGCCGCATCGGGAGCAGCGCCCCACGCGGCCAGCGTGACTGCAGCATCGCAACGAGCTCGATTATCCCTGCACGGTGTAGCCTCCTCCTCGGGGTAGTGTCATTCGATTTGATGGTATGTGTGCTGTATGTGCACGGCATGCCAGCGGCTTCATTATGGGGTGCTGCGCGTCGGTGGTTGTTTTGGTGCCCGGGGACCGGGCCACGGACGGGGCATTAAATTTAAGAACCCAACGCCAGGATGGATTTCATTTACTTTTATTAAAACCCGTTCATCTGTTTTGTCGTCCTCGCCCGTCGGGCCAAGGGGGTTAACTGGGATCCCGGTCGGAGGTCACTAGATCTCCGGACCTGACACTTGGTGCGTCATGCAATGCCACAAAAAGAGAGCTGTCTGTTTAGCGAGTGCCGTCCTAATCCAGTGTGCTCTGTCTCAATCGAGTTTCTTACAGTCCGCGCCCGTTGGCAACGGCCGTACTTTAACTGCCACTTGGCACTCCCTCATAATGGGCCACCGGGAACCAGAAACGTCCTTCGCTCGCTGTAGCGCACGGTTTGATTTTAATCGTCCCTTTATGCAAACTGCGCACTGCAATAAAAGAGCTTCGTTTTCCGAGACAAAGTTTTCCATGTTTTGGCCGCCCCATTGTACCCCATTGTTATTTGTGCGGACATAAAAACTGCATCCCTCGTGTGTGGTGGGTGTTTTAGAAAATCGTTTGCTCAAAACTTCAAGCAGCGGAACGGTGGAAGTCGGAAGCCCCGGAAGCGGCACATGTTTAATACGGGAAAGAAGCGAACGGAGAGGTGTCATGCAGTCGCCACTCGAGCTTGGGCACATTGTTGCGGCGCCCGGGTCCTGCTGTCGTGCTGTCTGCCGCCCGACGATGGAAAAGGTGAAAGGTGCCGCAAAAAACCGGAGCCGGAGAAACTCCTCTCTGTCACAGCCATTGGTCTCACCGGTGACGCATTCGGGCGCCGTAGGAAAAAAGCAAACTTCAAACCGGAAGAGAAACTTTTCCTTGGAACGCTGGCACACCTGGGAAGGCTGGCTGGGTTCCGCCCCCGTTGGATTGGACCGCACACCCGAGACAAACTTTACCGTGCCGTGCGCACACACGAGCGTCCGTGGCAGAGGTTCACGTGTGGCCCCCGAATCGTCACCGTATCAAATTTGCATAATCCTTGTTTTCTTAATCCCTTAAGCTGAATGTTATCAAACGGCATCAGCGTCTCCAGGCGCCCCGGGTGCTCCGGACGCTGCCGTGTGTTTTCTCCATTCGATTCGTTTCTTTCCGTGGAAAGTCAAAGCGCCCACGGCAAATGCCTCGGCTCATACCGATTGCGAGTCGAGTTACGGAGTTTGGCAACCAATTGTTTGAGGGCAACCCCTTCCCGGGGGTCTCACCTTGGAACCGCTCGTAAATATGGCTTTACCGTCACCGCTGACGTTGCTGCGGTGAGTTGCGACGGATTCGGGCGCGAAAGCGTCGGAAGTTTTCGAGTGGTTCCGGGCAATCGATAAGCGCATTAGGTACGGGCCTCTGAAGACGCTTGAACGCTTCCGCCAGGCTGCTGGATCGTCCTGGATTAGAAACCCGGCGCCCGGTGTGTATCGAATGGATCGCCCTGTGAGGCGATCTCGACGGCACGGCACGGCACGAAACATCAAACCAGACCGGAGCCCCGGGGTCTGCGGTGTCTTACGGGATGCTCTGCACCGGCGCCGGAACGGCACTTTATCTTGCCTAAGGCGCAATCATCTTGCATGACTGCATTTTCACACTCGATTGTTGGCGCTGTGCGTCGTCGTCGTCGTCGTGGTCCTCGTCATTGTCTGCAGACAGGATTAGGGCATGACGGCCCAATTTTTCAACCGCCACTCGCCTTGCGTGGAGAGCAATTAATGGGGCTCCACCGGGTGCAGCCCTAGGATTTCTCGATGGCTTAAGTCGATGGCTCGGGACAGCGAGTCGGGATAGCGTGACGTGACAGCGGATTTGGGAGCTGCCAAATTTACTTTCCATTTAATTTAAATAATTTTTTTCTTCCTCGTCGACAACTGTAATGAACTTTTCGGTACGAACTTTTAAGGGTGATGCCGTTGGCGCGCCATTTAAAAAGCATTGACACAACACGGCTGACGGCAACACGTTCCGTGGTCGGCGGTTTCCAGCGCCCCACTCGCTGGCCACATTTTACTTTTAATTAGTTGTAGAGAGCCAGCTGGCCAGGTGGCCGCTGCGAAAGGTGAACTTAAATTTCAATTTTACATCCATTAGCGGTATTGTTCCATCGGGTGGCGTCCGAATGCGGACCGAGTGAAAAAAGTGGCCCGCCACCGGAAGGATTGTAAGGGGGGGTTATGCAAATGTTTCCCACCAACCAACATGTTGTGTTCCCCAACACACTCCGGGTGCTTCCGATGGTGACCCTAGGATGGCCGCACTCACCCGAAGGTGATGATGTTAAACAATTCTAAAAGCGTATTTCAATTAAGCTTCGCATTGAATGCACCGGATGGGGAGCGGCGGTGTGCATTTATGCTGACCGGAAGCGGCACACTACGGGCTCCGGGAACTCAAATGAACCGGGATTTGCGAATCCGCACTCGTCGGCGGGGCGTACGTGAGGTTCGTCATCCCGATCAAGCTCTCGGCTGCGGTCCTGTCCCAATGGCGCCGGGTCTAATGATGCATTAGAGCCGATATGGCAACATCCGAGTGCCCCGTGGCCAAGTTTAAAACGTCGGACACATTCGGTGGCAAGTATTTAACGCTTTCCATTCACCGGGAGCCTAACCCACGGCGACTCGAAAATGGTACTTTGAAATTAAATTAAACTTTTCAAATCCGTGGGTCCGTGTGTGGGTTGGCCCCGCCGCGGGGGTGGTGTTGTTATTTCGTGGTGGGTTTTTTGCATCCGAAAAAATCCCAGGGACCCACTTCATGCGCCGGGCACGCTCCATAATTAAGTGTGGATTTGAAAGCTGGATCCATAATTCATGTCCGCTCGGTGGCAGCAAGCAAGTTCCACGCTGGGGCTGGGCTTTCAATTTATCGCTCGTCCGAAAAGGTGGTCACACTTATGGTGGCTGATTTGTGATTAGTGGTCTTGTGGCGCGGTGCCATTCGAGCTGCATAAAATATGTTGCAACGCAAATGCAGCCGATTTGCGCGTTCAAAGCGGTTCATGAAAGGGCTTCCTAGATCTATAAAGTTTCCGAAACCGGCCATCCTGCGCCACGGAGTAATCAGCGTAATAACAAGGGCTTTGCCTCGTCGGTTGACGGTATTAATGGGATTTTCCCGGCACGGCCCACGGCCCGTGAGAAGCCAATCAATGGCCACCGGTGGGTAGCCCGCCGTGGCGCGTGAAATATGACCACACGTGAAGGTTATGTTAATGATTTACATACAGTACACCGTGAAGCGCCGAATAAAATGGCACAAGGAGGGCCAAAAGCGGACCAATCAGTAATCGAAATTTTCCACCAAAAGTCGCCCCACGGATGCGGGACGTGGGGCGAGCCGGGGTCGGTCCGAGCGCCTCGTTAGGCTCGGCACAGAGTGGCGCGAAATTAATGTGGGGAATAAAAATTAATCAGAAGCCACAAAATAGTGAATGAGTTGTAAAATATATTCATGACTTTCGTGGCGAGCCCGGTGGCCCTGCTGGTGGCGCGAACGACGCCTGGGGCGGCGGGTGGGTGCGGTGGCAGTGTCCTGCCTGCGAAATCGATTTATGAGCCCATTAAAAGCATCCGAAGCATCGATGCGCGAAATTGAGCCCGCAAAGGACATGGCGTGAAGCGAGAGAGAGAGGGAGATCGGCGTGACCCAAAGTAGTGGTCTTTGACCGCACGAACACACACATGCACGGGGGCGCAGGCCGTGGTCCGCGCGCCACTCTCGGGCGAAGATCCTGACCACCTTTCGCGATGAAAGTGTCGTTATAAATTTATTGAAACATTAATTACAATTAATTATAGATTTAGTTTAGCATTCACTTACACGGGGCCCTTACGGTCGGACCCGCGACCCGAGCGCGGCCAGGTGGCCACGAAACCCGGTTTCCCGACAGCAGCGACCATCGGTGGCCGATGTTGTCATCGATGCCACATGATTTAGCGGTGCTCGTGGCGGGCCCCAACTCAGTTGCGGTCGGCTCGTTATTATCGGTGTCCGCGATTAGTGTCCGCGCTCTTTCTAAAACGAAAACAAGAGAAACATGGCCTTAGCTTGTGGTGAACATCGCCCAGGTTACGGTGGTTAAAGCCGTGGAAATCACGGTACGATCTGTCCCAGAGTTCAATCCGAACCTGAACCGCCAACCGATCCGGCCGATTTAAAGCCGAGCGAGGTGAGAAATCTAGACGAATCGCCCGAGGACTTTGGAAGGACCAACAGGGCGGGCCCACCATCACCACCACCGCCATCCGGTGCGCGTTGTGTTTCTTTTAATAAAATTACACTTCCGGAACGTGCTTCCCGTGCGGAATGGAACCACCACGGAACTGTGAGCACCGAAGAGCGGCCTCGTGAGAATACCGGGGCTCCGGTATTCCGGGCACGAACGGCACCTGCACACGGCGGAGTCGACGCCGGACGCCGGCGTCCGATGTTTGATGATTTTGCCCAGCGAGCCCCACGGCCCTCACCACGCAAGATGCGTACGAATGGCTACTGATCCGTCTCGCAGGCAGCAGATTGCGCCATCCCGGGGGGACGTCAAAAGGTTAACAACGAACACGCGGCGGCGGCGTCCCAAGTGTCCTTCCGTGCGTCCGATCGATCGGGCACCGGGCCGATATGTGAGATGATTTAGTTCAAAGACTCTTCACTCCACCAGGGGGCCGCCCGTCACCCGGAGGGATAATGCTGCGGGCCGGATCATGTGCGTGCCGTTAACCTCGGGCGGAATCCTGGTCCGGGGGGCGCGGTGGCTTTTATGAGCTGTGATAAGATTATGTGCGAATGTGCCACTGGTTTATTGGCTTTCAACCTGACGCCGAGGTCCCCAGCGAGGGATCCACTAACCTGACCGGAGCCTTGCCGGGTGTGTGCCTGGGGTTGATTTTTCATGCCACGCTGTCCAAGGATGACGGGTTACGATGGTAACTTGTGGGGTAACTTTCTTCGGACGCCAGTGGATGGATTTTTACGAACGGCCATCAATAATGAATTCGGCGAATGGGCTCTTCTGCGAGTCGACTGGCGAAGTGATTTCTGTGACGGGTTGCCCTTGGCAACCGTCGCTGTCTACTGTCTGACGTTTCCCCGGCCTGCCTGAGACGCAGGGTGCGTTGTGTTCATGTGACGCATTATTATTCATTATCTACTTCCGTCTATTGGCGGTGGCGATGGGAGCTAATAAAGTGGAAAGCCGGCCGAAGCCCATTAGCAGCGCCCGGGGATGGTTCTCGAACGTGATTGCCGGGCGGTGCACGAAATTACAGCTTCTTTTCGGGGATCGTATTACAAGGTCTCGGAGAGGTGACGATATGGTAACGATAAATCAATCGGGAAACGACGTATCACGGCCACGGCCGTTAATGCCCACCGGATGCCCAATTTACGAGCGGCTCACATGGTAAGGAAAATTAAATAATAAAACGTGAGCCACGGCGACCACCACACTTTGAAGTAACCTCAACAATGTACGCCTATTAAAAACGTGCCCGTTGATGAGTCTGTCGTTGATTTGTGTGCCACCAGCGGAATCACGAACCGGCGGCGGGTATGTTTACTTTGGCTCGTGGCGGTACGTGGCGCCGGTAATAGAATCCTTTCCGGGCCGGGAGTTAACAGAGTTGTTCGACTGCAACGGCGCAATCATGCTGCGAGAAAATAAACAATGAATTCTAGTGTTTTTCGCTTCCTGCGAACATGCGGAGATCCTCGCGGCCGGCGCACCGGAAGAGAAGGATTATTTCCCTGGCGTCCGGCGTGACGACGGGTCCTGGGGCCGCCGCCGCCGCCGGGGTTTTCTTTTTTTGTTCCACTTTCATTAATCGCCCGTATCTCTGTCATTCGTGATGGGATTTTGTTTGCATTCGCCAAGTCCCTCGGCCCTCGGCAACAGCAGAAAAATCCGAAGCCACGGCGCGGGTGTCGTCTCGAGGCCGCCGTGGTTTTCGTGGCTTTTCACTTGCCGCTTGCCGGTAAAAAAGTGGCCCAACCCCGGCGTTCGGTTGCAATGTTTACGCTGCACACGATCGCGAAGCTGCAGCAGCAGAAATGGGATGATTTATTCATTTATGCGGTTTAATGAATACGACGATGTGGCCAGCCAGCCAGCCAGCCAGCTAGTCAGGGCCGGGTGAGCTAAGTTTGTGCTAATGGCGGACCGGAGTTTTTATCTCATTGTAGCTCGGCCTGCAACATTGGCCCTGCCGGTGGCTGCGAGCTGTGTAACAGGAGAAAAAGGGCATCTACATCGAATAAATTAAATCAAACAGATGGAAACGGCTAGCAGGGGGGCCTGCTGAAAGATGCGCATTTCGCTGGTGTGCTGGCGCATCCGGCGAGTTCTACGTTCTTTGCGTGATGTCAGAATGGAGCACAGCATTAGTAGTGTTACAACGCGGTGTTGGTGGAACAGCGACACGGAGCGGCCAGTGAGAATCTGCACAAACGGACCCGTGGTGCGTGGTTGAAAAGTTGCTCCGTAAATATTATTTTTATCCGCCATTTCTCATCACCACCTCGGGGAACTCGTTGCAGAGTGTTTGTAGACGTCTCGACCAAGTTTAAAGAAATTGCCATTTTTCCTTGTGCTAAACTGACGCTATTTATTATCGAAATATTTGCATCTCGCGTCGCCAATGGAAATCGCTTACAGCTCAATCAATGCTTCGCCGGCGATTGTGGCTTACGGCCCGACATCCTGTCGGGCGCTAGACCGTCCGGGGGCCAATGAAAATAAATGGCACGGAAAAAAACCCGGTCGGAGGCCAGCCTGTCGATTTTCCACTCATTTCATCCGGCCGGCCCATAAAAACCGGAGCCGGAGGTAAATTAGCTCACCTGGTGCGGTGCGGCGGCGGTGGTCACGTGTGAAGCAACGATGTGTTGACCAACGGTGACCACCGTCCGGGTACTGAGGGGGAGCCCGATCCCGAGCATGGCAAAGTGTTTAATAACGTGACCAACAGTAATTTATATCCTTCACCTTCTGATTCCTATCTAACCTGTGTACTTTCTCGCCTTTCTCGACATGAAACGTCGGCCCCACCCGAGCCGGAAGGCCACTCGCTTTAAACGGTTCGGAACGGCGTCGGAGTAGGAAAAAAGTCACTCGCTCCTTGGCTCGAGAACCGTTTTGCTCCATTCGGCGAGCCATTCCGGGAGCCATTTGATCTTTCCCCGTTTCGTGTCGGGGCACTGGTCAAGTATTTATCGTGGCCACTGCAACTCGCTCGCTTCGGTCGGTCGGGAATGTTTTCGCTTCCCGTTTTTTTTTGACATTTTTCTTACGAGTTTCCGCCGTTCGGGGCCACAGACCGGTGCTGCCGAACGTCCTGTTTTTATTTTCCTCCGAACGATCTTAAGCGTGTGCAGTCAATGTTTGTCGTTGGCCAAATTGGCTCAGCGCGGTGCGCTGTACACGGTAGTGGTCAGAGCACACGGTGGCCACTGGCCCAGGGATGATGAACGGGAAGTTCCGCACGGAACGGGCCGGCTTTGGATGGTTGCCAGCAGCACACTGAAGTGAGATTATTTTTATTGAATTTTTCGGACGCCACTCCTCGGAGTCTCGGCTCCCAAATTGGATCTTGACGTTTATGAAGAAAAATACTTTACTCTGAAATGGCTCAAAAATGAGATTCGACGCCAATCGCCGTGTGATTTATGTTGCTTTTGAGCAACCCTCTTTCAGCGACACTGTGTTTGGTCGACATTTCATAATTTGTGTCCGTGTCCGGCCGGCCGGCCGGCGGTAATTTGATCGGCGTACGATGATATCTAACCACGCAGCCATTATCATTTGCGTGGTGCCCGAAAGCGCATAAATCATCGCGCGGGGTGGCTTCTTGGCGCATCGGCGCCCGTCGAATGCATCGTAATCATGAATCAAATCAATTTACGTACGGCCGAAGGAGATCAACTGCAATTTGATTCGTGCGGCCCCGGCGGTGTGCGTGTCCGAATTCGTCCCTTTTTTACAACCCCCTCCCCGCAAGCCACCGACCAGGCCGTGGGGTCACGCCACCAAACGATACAATCTTCTGGCGCCATAAATCGCCCATTGATAAAGCGAGTCCCGCATCTTCACTCTCTCTCTGGACTCTGGATGCCACCGCGCGGCATAATGAACCGGCGCCCCGACCGGAGTCGATTTGAGGGGAATCCGCGCCGGTCGCCGTCGTCGTCGGGCTTGCAGTTTGGTCGGTCACATTAGGTAGTTAATTAAATAGGGCTCGTAAATCACCCGGGTGCTCGTGTGCACCCCGTTAACCTCACTCCGGCCCACGCGGAGCGAGCTCACTCTGCGGGTTCGTGGAAGATTTTACATCAAATTCCATTTATCACTACCGCGCGGCCCGGTGCCCCTGCCCGGTGCCTGCGTCGCGCATTTGGGCGGTATTTGTAGAACTCATAACCTCAGCCCGCCGCTCGTCCTGTGGATCCTGCGGGGAGTGAAACTGTCGCGCCCTCGGGGACAGTTGGTAAACCAGCAGCGCTGCCAGCGCTGGCTTACCACGACAGATCAACTGTCACATCAGAGCGCGCCAGGACACGTGGGGGAATTTGGCGCATTTAAAGCGCTCTCCTTGTTAGAGGGACACCCGACGGTGGGTGATGCTCGTGGCGCAATTTATTGGCCATCGACTCGGTTGACGTCGGTTGACCGATGGGAAACGAGAGATACCCGAGATTAGTGACATCGGCGCGCCCGGTACGTGTGCGCTTTGCGGCCAACGGCACTGCAGTTGGGAATGTTCGGAATTACGGCCCTCGGGAGCTCCAGGTATCCTTGAGGTCCTTCCCAAAAGAGCACAGCATTGTGGTGCGCTCACGTAATTTGGTTTTAGTGAAAACAACAAGTGTGGCGTGACCCCCCACAGAAAGGAAAGTCCCCCTGGCCGTTGCAGGTTACGGAATTAAATCAAATCACTATTATTTATCTAGTTTGGGACAATAATTTACGGTGGCCACTTACCCACGGCCAGCTGGGCCCCACGACGCACGTTCACGGCCACAGTGTCACCATTGTCACCCAGCGCCCCGCCACGTCGAAAGGCAAATAAATAAGGCCCAGGGTGGCCGGACCCAGGGTGGCCGGACCCAGGGTGGCCGGGAAGGCCATTTTATAGTGCCACTCTAATCAAAGATCAACAATTGCTCGACCGACGGGCGCAACGTGCCAGCCCTCTCTCTGGCCGCAGCCCTCCGGAAGGGCGCGCGGTGTTGCATATTAAGAAGATCCACCTGATGGTGGGCCGTTCATTATGTATTCTCTGTGGCCACCGCTGCTGGCACCGAGAGAGAGAGAGAGACAGAGGTGGTTTGCTTTTGATAAACACCTGCCCCGAGGACTCGACCACCGGGTTAGGTGGGCTTTCGGTACACCAGAGCCGGCGCGATCGCTGGTCTAGACTGTCTGCCACTGGCGCGTTGGTTACTCGGTGCACCCGGGCCAGGGTATCGCTCCTGGAGCAACATAAACATCATAATCATATCAAAATACGGAAAACAAAATATGCAAATTTGTTCTAAATTACTAAATCAAAATAGAGTAAATATTCATATCCCGGCCGATGAACGACGATGCCCCGGACACGGGCAGGTTAGGTCGGAGGGGACGAGCAAATATTGGGCAACGTTCGGATCGTGTTTCTGTTCGGCAGTTCGGCTGACTGATGGAACCCCCAGCTCGAGACCTCGGCCCCGCCGGCGGGTCGTTCCGGAAGGTTCAGGACACTCGGGAAAGCGCGGCAGACAATCGGAGCACCGTTGGTTTAGGGGTCACACCGGCTGTCCAGGTAAACACAGGCGATGGCCATCGAAAGGTTAATGTTTGGTCCGGGGGGGAGCGAGGGTTGAAATTGATAACTGCCGCTGGAGGACACGCGCACACACCTTGCGACTTATCAAGCCCTTTTTGTGTTTTGTCAACCCCCCGTTCTGGTGAGGAAATGTTTGCTCAACCCGTGCTACAGATTAACCGGGACGGATTGTAGTGCCAATAAAGACCGACAAAGACCGGGCGTCTCCATCCGATGATTCGTTTGGAAATGATAAACTACCGAGCGTCTCCATCACGCGAATCTGGCGCGGCACAATGGCCGGCCGAACTTTCCGATCTGTCGCGCACCGGATGGTTCTTTGACTTCTGGCTGGCTCGAATCGGGGGACAGATAAATTCAATGCTTAAGTTTTTGATTGATTAATAGGATAATGTTGAGCCCGGCCATCCTTGAGCGCGGGTTTTTTGTGGACATCACAGGCGAGGCGATTGCCTTTGTCGGTTCGATTCTTTTCATTCCGGGACCTGCGGGATCGACATCTCGCGGCGTCCGGAACAGACAGCTGGAAAAGACACCGGCGGGCGCTCGGATTTAGTTGATAAATTCTTTGAAAGATGGCTGCCCAATAATTTTGCCGTGACAATGGATTTTCCACATCACTCTTGGGATGTAAGCCGGTCCGGGTTCCCGACCGAACCGTGTTCGGGAAAGCGAGCGAACGAGCTGCTCATCCGTGCCGCGCCGTGTGAAGGATGTTCGGAGAAGCGCATTTGCATTTCCGGCTGCTGCCAGCAGCTCTCGGAGCCAGTGGCTGTAAGACAGCAAAGCCAGCGTGTAGAGTGACAAGAAACTTTTTAATCCGCTTCCATAAATAATTCTTAACGTTCCGCCGCCGGCCCGGCGGACCAAGTCAGGGGCTGTAAGTGAATTCAGCCGGGGAAGGGGCGCACGATGATGGAGTGACAAATTCCGACGGAGTGCGCGACACTAAAACTATAATTAAACAAGTGAATTTATTTCCCGGCCCGGGCGAGTGGGCTGTAAATATTACCTTTTCGCGGTACCGAAGTTGTTGACGATAACAGCGTAATGGCGGCGCAGTCGGAAAGAAGTTGCGTTGCGCGTCCCGCCCCGAAACGCTTGTTCCGTTGTGGTCCGTTTCCGGTCCGAATGGTCCCGGGCGAGGCGGGGGGCGGAGCGTATGTATGTTTAGCTTGTAACCGGGGCCGGATGGTGCCCATTTCTTATCTTGGCTGCCGGTTGGTTGTCGTAACGTTTTTTTTTTGTTTTGCGTCCGCTTCCGAAATCGCTTCTCGCAAGAGGCTGGCGGGGCTGGAGTTTGACAAACATTTTGCATCGGTGCTCGGCCCGGCTGGAAGTGTGTTTACCGAGCGCAAATAATCAGCTACCGGGGCCCCGGTTGCTGTCGAGATGGCAAATAAATGCGCAACACAAACACTAGCTGCCGGGGCTGGGACTCGGACAAAGTTGGGACGACGGAGCCTCAGCTCGGCTTGGCTGATAAATAAGTAATGTTGGGCCCACATTGCCGAATGATCAATGCGTGCGCTCCCGGCGGGGATTCGGGTTGGCTTCAAAGACATTAAATGGAACAGATTCACGGCCCGGCGTCCCTGGTAGCGGCGCGTCCAATTTGTCCGGCGCTGCAGCCAATTTTCAGTGGTCGCATCGATCAGCTTCGAACTCGTGTGTTGGGACAGGTGCAAAGTTCGGACCCACTGTCAACGCTCTCGGAGCAAAAGTGATGAATTATTAACTACCGTGGCCATACTGGGTGCATCGGGAGTAATCGATTTTGGCCCGTATAAAAATGTCCAACCGAGTGCCGGGAGTTAGTCGGGCGCTGACTGAGCACCGTGCAAGTTAAGCTCTCCGCTAATCGAATCAACCGATCCGGTCGGGATGAGGGCTCCAACGTTGCTGTTGGCACTGGTCATTGCGGTGGTGGCCGAGGCTAGGGCGGACTTTGCCGTCCCGGCAAGGATGGCCGGTGTGGCGCGGGGAAACCTGGACGGTACCGGGAACGTGGTGCAGAACAGTAATCGTGTGCTGAACATTCTGGACCAGTTCCAATCGATCACCGAGTGGCTGTACAGTCTGCAGACGCCCGCCCTGTACCGGATGGCGACCGGCTTCCGGTCCGTCATGGACAGTCTCGTCGAGACGGGGAGCCCCATCTTCCAGGCCCTATCGAACGCGGCCCGCCTCTCCAGCGGTAACGTTTCGTCCATCTTCGCCGGCATCCGGCGGAACATTGAGGTGGCGGTGGCCCTCGAGGACCTGCACCAGTTGGCGATCAACGGGACGGTGCCGTTTGTGGGCGTGGACAGTGTGCGAAACTTTAGCGCCGTGCTCGAGCTGCTGGTGCGTAACGTGCGCAATCTGAGCGCCACGATGGACGACGAAATCGAACCCGCAATCGTGGACATCCAGCGGCTGCCGATCCACCCGAGCCAGCAGCTCGTGGACGCGCTGTACCCGCGGGAAGGTGTGCGCCAGCTGAACCGCGTCCTGCTCGACTACGTCAACATTGGGCTGGCGACGGTACCGCAAATCAACGCCGTTGTCAATCGTGTCCGGTTGATGGATGGTTTCATCACTCGCCTGGACTCGGTCAGCACCACCCAGCAGCTCTATCTGAACAACTCGCTGAATGCCGTCGATGGCACGGTCAGCAGCGCCATCCAGGGCCGCCTTCAGGCCACCCTCAGGGCCCTCGGCGAAAGCTACAACCGAAGCGTGACGACACTCAGCGGGAAGCTTCAGGCGTTCCGTGGTGAGTCGGACTTTCACCGGGAAGCGCAAAACTCCTCGCTTCTGCTGGGCCAGCGATTGGCCAACGTTACCCAGACGCTGGAAGGACTCGCCAGCGAGCGTGTCCGGGTGCGGCTTCCGACACGCGGATCGCGAGTGGTAATGAACCTCACGATCGCTGCCGTCAACAGTTTGGCCTGGCATCTCACACTGGCCGTCACGTCGTCCACGGCCCACGCGGACAGTTGTTTCCGGCGGTACAACTTCGAGTTCGACAAAGTTCCGCGACAAATCTATGGCACCCTGTCCGGGTGTGGTCAGGGCGAGCTACGGGCACTGCAGACCGTCACGGGTGCCCTCACCGGGTACCTGGGGGTGCTTCAGACGCACCTCGATGTGGAAACGAGAAACTACGACCAGTGCCTGGGTGGGTTGGGACTGAACCCTTCGGAGGAGCTGATGCGCCAGCGACGCGTCTGCCTCGAGGCTGCCCGTCACTTTTCCGTCCTCCTCGGTGGACCCGTGTTCCACGGCCAGCTGGCCACGTTCTCCGGGCTGCTGCAGGACGAGCAGGTGAACAGCTACGATCGGTACAGTACGTGCGTCTCCGGAGCCTACCGGCTGATGGCGACGGAGGTAGAGTACCTGGGGAACTCACTGGCGACCTGTATGAATCGAACCACTTTCTAGCAGGCCACAAATAAACCCTTTTAAACGGCTCAAATCGGCCAACAACAATAGGTAATTAAATTGTGAAACTCGCGTGAGTCCGGGCACGAGACTCCGAAACTGGCCACTGTCGCGGACGCTGCAAATTTGCTTGATTGTGTGCACTTTGTCCCGTTGACGATTGATGGTTCACTTCTGGTTCGCGTTTTGGAGACCGTCGCGGCGCCGGTAGAGCCTTTCTATAGCCGTTCGAGTCGTTGCCGGTGAGTCGGCCGAGTTCCGGGAGAGGTTTAATCGATTTAATTTCCCGCACCTATTTTATTCATCCACAGGTTGATGAATTGAAATTGGAAGCAATCAAAATTTAATGAGCACTCGTCTGGCTCCGGATTGTGCGGATCCAGGATCAGGCGATCGGGCGTTTTTGCCTTCGCCGGCGGTATTTAGTTTGTGGTCAAGCAGTGGAGCAGAGAGGCCTGACCGTGCCCCTTGATATCGGCCTTGATGGCCCAAAGCACACCATCACCGTCGCGAAGCGTCGTTGTATTGAGTTATTAAAAGATCGTTATACGCAGACGCAGACACGGGGAAATTGTGATAAATATTGACAGCAATCCGATAAACCTCGCGGTGGCCCAAACACGCCCAATCACATCGGCCCGACCAGATTATGGCGGTTAACCAGTTAATTGTTATTGATATGATTTAAACTCGAAATGGTTGGTAGTAAAACGATTAGCGCAAATATTTATTGCAACCCGTGCCGTGGCCATCCGTCACGCTTTACGTGGCTGCCCGGTTTAATTGGATGCAATCGGTCAGTTACGATGCGCTTAACAGGACGCTGCCTATCTGCCTTTCTGGTGGCCGATGGGTACTCATTTTTAATGGCATCCATTTCGGGTTTAACGCATGGCCGCGTCGCTCCACTATTTAGTGGAGACTAAAAATGGAAAATTGGTTTTGCATTTTTAGCGGCCAGTTTTAGTTTCCCAGCAAGCTAGAAAGCCCTTCTCCGGGGGGTCTACAGGGTCTTAAGCCACGATGACGCCGGCGACGGAAAAGTGAACGCTTCCCCGACGGATGATGATGATTTCCGTTCAATGCGATCATTAATCACGTCACCACACACGGAACAGCATTCAGTGCAGCATAAATAACGGACGAATGCCTGGCACTGGCGGTGCACTGCTGCCAACCGCTGACAAAGGTGTACGAACCGTGTTGGAGTTGTCCTTCGTCGTCGTCGTCGTCGTCGTCATGGTGCAACACCCGCCCAAAAACAGCTTCCGTGCTGTGGCCTTTGATGTTGCGTCGGTCCGGTCGGTCCCGACGGGTTGTTCGGAACATTGATGATTGAGAGAGGCCCAGCCCAGCCCAGAGGAACAACCACTTGCTTTGACCACGGCCACTCGTGCCCCGGCGCACATGTGAATGTCATTAATTTTCTCACTTCCCGGCACGGCAGCACGACCTGGTCGGCTGGCTCCGTTTGGCAAAAAATAATCCACACGCTTGACACCGAGTTATCGAGTTCGGGCTTTCATCGTAAACTTGGGCACCAGGACTAATGTGCTCGGTCAGGCCAAAAGAAAATGGGAAATTCATTTAACCCCGGATCGGGCCCTCTCAACCATTAGCCCGCTAGGGGTGGCCAAGGGTAACCGGTGGCCCACAACACTTGTGTGGTGCACTTCCGGGCACTTCCGAGAACTCACCCCAAAAAGCGACCCCGAGTTTGGGTTGAAACCCCACAGTCCAGCCCAGCTCCTGGTACAGAAGCTATTCTACTTAACTCTTTCCGGTGGCCGGCAAAGATTGGGACAAATTGTATTGTTTCTACCACATCAGGGTCACAACCACCGACGGTGGCCAGCACAACAAGCGGACTGTGATCTTTTGCCCTCCGTTCGGAACGGAGTTGCCTTTCCTTCTATTTATTTGCAGTTGTTAATAATAGTTATGCCCCGGACCCGGACTCGGACACGAGTCCAGACCAAGAGCTGACCACAAGCCGGTGCGGGGTAGGCCCTCCGCATCTTTGGTTGCAGCCATTTGCGCTTGATTGGACTCTGAGGTTGGACCCGTTGGGCTCGGGGCTGGGAATTTAGAAGATTTCAGTTTTTATCGCTTCAGGTGGCGCTCAATCGTGTTCGATCGGGACACGCACGCACAGTGGACCCGCTCTTCCGATGGGTGACCTCTGGTGAGCCGTCCCTGGCCGTCCATTTCGGCGAAGAATGGCATCGTTTGTCTCAAGGCACTCGTTTGATTTTCTTATCTATATTTACGAGAATGGGTTTTATGTACCTTCCCGAGCGCCTCGGTGTGTTACCGGGGTTTTCTCCCGTCGCCGGGGTCCTGGCAATCGATGCAAGATGCATTCATATATTTTTATGGGATTGTAAAATTTTACCATCGTCCAACCGGATGACCGGATGAGGTCCCGTGCCGTTCGGCCACTGCAAACGGTGGCTGCTACTTAAAGGCTGCCACTGCGTGTTTGTTCCCGGCCCCGGCGTTCCGGTTGAGTTGGTTTGCATTTCGGTCCCGAATCCCGAGCGTCCATCGATGTCCATCGGGTTACGCCCCGGGGGCGCCAACACCGGTGTGTATTGAACGGAGGCAGCTGTAAGATTATCGACGGAACATTTCCAACAACGCCATGCGTCGTTCGGCGTTATGAGTTTTACGATGGACAATGGAGCGCCATACTTTTGTGCCAAATTTTTACACCAGGTCGATGGCGTAGCGTTAAACGGTTACCGCTTCGGGGGACTCCGAGTCGAGTCCGAATTTGTCTACGTTTACTACAATGTTTACTGGCCCATGTTGGGCCAGTACATAAGCCAGCGCTGGACAGGCACCGGGGGCCGCCGCCAGTGTGTTGATTTTATGTTGAACTGTGAGTGTCCTCTGTCGAAAGTGCACAATAGACCGTGCGCCAAACGATGTAGCAAGTCAAATAGCGAGAAAGAGATAAAGACCCGCTGAAGGGGCCAAAGTGTTACAGCATGATGTCGCTGTGATGGAAACGGAAATGTCTTATCCTTCGGAAGCACTCGTTCTCTTCGGGGAGTAAGTAAATAGTCTCCCAATGGCAAACAAGTTTCAAGTGGCCCCGAACCCGGATCAATCCGATCCGAAATTCTTCGAGGGGATGTTAAAGGATTCTCGGACGGTCTTTTTGTGCTTCTCTCGAATCGACTGCATTCTTGCACACATTCTCCGGCAACCGCCCGATTTCTTTGCCCTTGCCCCCCGAGGAATCTTCCTTCCGTCGTGGCCGGAGTCTCTGTTTAAAGACTATTCAAGCCGAACATTCGATTAGTGGAGGAAAGTTTTATTCTCACGGTCGGCAGAAGCAGATTGCCAACAGCACACACAGTGCACATCACCAACCCCAATTGGGGAAGAGTGCAATCGATTGCGAACCAGGTCAGGTGTGAAGATATGGCGCCGTGCCGCAGGATCGTGTGCCACCTGTCCGTGATTTGACGTGCCATTCGCAGGGCTTCGTTAAGGATCCTTCCCGGGACACAACCTGATTGATCGTTGTGCGGTGCGAAAAGAGTACGAAAGAGTGACACAATGTCCGATAGTGGAGATGAATCATGCAGCCTACCACCTTAATGCCGGACGGACGTCAGCCGATGTGCTGTGTTTGGGGTGTCGCGTCCGAGACGTCAGTTTTATTGGTCCGTCTGTGCCGTGCCAGGGACTGGACTCGTGGACAGGAAGGTGCTATTTGCATACAACATTGTGCTTCTGTTGCCCTCCATTCGAGACAGGGCCGCTCGAGGGCCACCGGCATGTCACAGGGATCGAAATTGAAACCGCTTCCCTCGGCACACTGATTGAAAGCGATCGCACGGAATGCACCGACGACGATTTTGATGATGGTGGTGGCGGTGGCTACTTCTCGGAAGTGTTGCATTTCTGCAGCCCTGGACGGGGCCGGACGGACAACGGAACATGAAAAACTCATCTTAAGGCTCATTGTTGCCAGTGAGCTCGGAGCCGGGGTGATGGCCAACAAAGAAAACCGGACCAACCGAGCACGGCACGAAGACAAACAATGAAGATATTGAAGAATCGACAATTCTTTGCACACACAGGGACACACTGCTGGGTTCGGCAGGATTCAGTGAGCAGTAAGTGTCCGGTGTTCG
This sequence comes from Anopheles bellator, assembly GCF_943735745.2. Classification (NCBI taxonomy): domain Eukaryota; kingdom Metazoa; phylum Arthropoda; class Insecta; order Diptera; family Culicidae; genus Anopheles; species Anopheles bellator. The sequence continues at coordinate 58,925,687 of NC_071285.1, read as the reverse complement.
TTGGCCCCCGGGCGTTGATGGCTTAAATTCAATTTCTTGTCCTTTGTTCGCCCGCTAACAGTGTACGTGTCCGGTACGCTCGAGATGATCTCTTCTTCCCCGACGTCAACCTGAGGGGGGTGACCGTAAGACACTGGCTCCCGGTGTGTGATTGTCCCGCACCAGCCGCAGAAGCAGGAAGGATATCATTTGAATCGGCACAGTACGTCGTCGTCGTAGCACATGTTTCTTCATCTTCAACCTTCACCCGGACAACAACCGGAAGCGGCGAGCGCATGTCGCTCCGGTGCTTCTAATGTGCCATTTCCGGTTCCGATCCGGTCCGGTCCGGTCCGGGTGGGGAGAGTGCGTAGGATGCGGGACTGCATTCGGAATGAATTTATGGCCTGTCCGTGGGCTTTTCACACCCTCCGGTTTCGGACCGCATAGATGAGAGAACCGTTTTTCGGAACGGACGAGATCTGCAGACTATTTATGAATTCAGTCGACATCTTTTATCCGAACCGAAGCTCGTTTGGAAAGGTGTTTCTCGGGGGTGCGCCAGTAACACTGGGGCTGGCAAAACGGAATTAAACATTCATTCTACTGCAGCGCCGTACGTGTGGGTGCCGTCTTCTTCTTTTGCCACTTCGCATGCGAGCATTCAAATCCCGGGTTCGGTTTTGTCCTGTGCGGCCGGGCCTTAATGGATTGTAGGCGATGTTATGCTTCCGTATCGCTGACCGGCCCGACAGTAATTATGAACAGATTTTCTTCGCCCTTCGCCCGCCCGGGGAGACGGCTTGTCCTACAACTATGCCGCATGTTGCCAGCATGAGTGGCATTTGCACTAAAAGGGGGAAGCAGGATTCTTTCCACCAGTCCGAGCCATGGAGAGTGTCATAAGTTTTGCCAAGGTGCACAGAGAGCAGCAATTTGAGGTTTGCCCGACGGCTTGGGTATGGGTTTGCCACACATAAAATGGTGGATTGCGTCCGGAATTAAATGGGCGCATAAATACGCTCCGGCGCAATGGCTCTGCAATTGGCATTTAATACGAGCTCCGGCCGCTGGGAGCTGCTGGGTCCATCGAATTGGGCCCGGAGCAGGCACAAAGTGCACACTGGCAAAAAAGGGTGTACTTATTTGCCCTTTTTAGGGGTGATAACTCGCTTAAAACTCAAGACACTTCCCACCTGCCAACCGGAGTGCCGCTCATTACCGGATGGTGATGATGATGATGACGATGACGACGGCGGTGAAAGTGGTTCTTCCTTTGGCGCCGTTCACTCCAAAGCAGAGCACCTCATAAAACATTCAACAACACCGCCACCGTTCGGAAGGCTTCCTTCAGCGGCGCGCTGTTGACTGGCTCTTTTCGGGAGTTTTTCCCTCCCCAGTGCCGTCTAGAGTCAACCTCGCAGATGGCCTCGCAGTAAATGGGTAACAGGATGAGCGCCAGCGAGGGCCAGGATCCGTGCCGCCGCGGGAGTAAATGATTTCCATCGTCTACACGACCAGGTACACGCCGCCGTGCGCCGTGGCCCTTCCCGATCGGTGAACCAAGCCCGGTGTGCCTTGAAAATTGCTGACGGTGGTGGGCCGACAGGGCTTCCTTCGGAAGGGCCACAAAAAATGGAACCCTCTCGGAACGAGGTCCCATAAAAGGCAAATTAAACCATTTCACCGAACGAAGGCTGTTTTGTGTCGAAGGCGACGACGGAAGGTTCGATGGAACCAGCCGTTTACAGCCAGCTCCTGCAAGACGTGTCCCATCGCTGTGTGTTCGATTCGATCCGACCCCGATTTCAGCCCCCCCCAAAGTCAGCCGGTCTCGTTTACCGGTTTCGGGCACATAACAATAATTTTCGAACGATAAACTTTATACAACGTTAAGTGATGATTATATTCACTTTTCAGTAGCAGCAGCAGCATCACCGTTGTTTCTTTGTCGGGCGTTTTTGGGGCACCGCTCATCAGCTTTCCGGGCCAGCTGGCCCCCGGTTTCCGGAATGGGGCGGCTCTGGCTCTGGCTCTGGGCAGTGCTAACGAGTGCTCCGTGACCCGTGCTTTCCATGCATGATGATGGACGAGAAATTGCAGTTCGAATGAAGCGATAACGGATGTAAGGGGCACCTCCTTTCGATTCGACCGTTAAGCCGTCTGCCGTCCCGGTGATGATGGGCCAGGTTTTATGGATATTTGAGGTCGTGATGCTTAAGAATCCTCCATTTAGTTGAAGATAGATCGGGGGCGCTCTAAAAACACGACACGCTCTCTATCTCTCGGGTGGGATGGTTGCGTAACCCATTTTCGTGACGGGTTCGACCGGGTGAAGAACGTAATATGTATTTAATACGAGTTACTATTTTTTAACGACAGTGTGGCCCACGTAGCAACAGTCGAATCGAGCAACACCGTTCGGTTGCCATGGAGATGCAACTTTTTCAGCCCTGCTCGAGATCGAAGCATTAGGCTGCACAGTTGCCAACCAACCACAAGAACCGCACTGCGGAGTGTAGTTCTGATTTAAAAGTAAATATGTTCTCGTTCGCTTTTAGTTTCGTTTGTTTTGCGAATGCAAAGAGCACCAGCGTCTCGAGTCGAAAAAAGGCTGAAGAAGTGTAGGGGCGCTAGATTTGTGGTTGCTGCGATTCTACGAATCGGTAAGACGCGAGTGCAACTTGAAGATGAACTTTCGTCTGGTAGGCGCGCTGTGGCGGCGAAGGACCAAAAGTCAGAGACGAGCCCAGACGAGCGCCCGAATCGTAGCAGTGGCCCGTTATCACCACCATTAATACCATCATCATCAGGCACCGTGCTGGCACCGATGGCGGGCGCGGGCAGCATAATGTATGGCACAGCCTGGCGGGGTCGGAACTATAATTTAGTTTCCAGCAACAGCAGCAGCAGCAGCAGCAGCAGGAGTACGTGCTGACGAGCGTGCTGAACCGGAAGGCGCACCCAGAGAGACACGCTTTTATTAAATTATGCAGCGCGGTGCAATCTGACTCCGACGATCCGGGGAAGTGCGCGTCTTCGAAGTTTTTCTCCTCCTGCCGCAAGAAAAACTGTCAGCGGAATTTCTACAATCGCTACGCGAATGTCATAAATTGGACGACCCATTGCCGCCCGTAGAGCATTGCTCGGAGCCTTTCGGAAACACTTGCACCGATTCCGTCCGTCGCAATGCCGGGCTGCGAGTGTAATGAGTGTTAATCTTGAGCAGCGCCCGAAGTGCGTCAAGATGAACCCCCGCGAGGGCACCAGCAGGAGCGACCAGCACTCAGGGAAAAGCTCATAAACCAACAACATTAAGCTTTCGCGTGCTGAATCGCACCAGTTATTTGCTGGCGGAAGTACGGCAAAAGTGACACGACAATGAGTCAAGGGGTCCTTCCTTCTCGCCCCGGAACCTTAGCTCGCGCCTTACGCGCTAGTTTAGTGAACTTGTCCCGAAGATGTACTGTTCCTGGCTTCCGGTAAGTGGAGTGGAAAACTCATCAGTTACGATGCTTTATGACGTCAGCGACCACGACAAGAGCACGAGAACGAGTGGTGATGATGACGTTCACGGTGACGATAACGATGGGCCAACCCGGCCGGGATGTTCTTGTAAGTAAGTTGAACAAACTGGCAGTGCTAGTGGTACGACTTCCCGTCACCAGGCGGCGGGCACATAGTTTATGTTTATTAAATGTGAATAAATGACTCAAGGGCGAAAAATTAACGTTGTTTGTCCTGTGGAAAGGGGCCAACGAACCGACCCGCCCCACCACCCTCTTTGTGGGCGTCAGCGCGTAACGATGCATCGCGCCGATGACTTATGGGCCGCTCCTCTCGTGGTGGTGTTGAATGTGGCGAATGGCCACACGAAGAAAGCGGCGAAATCCCAGAAACGGCTCTGGGGGTGTTGGGCAAATAACAACAAAAAACGGGAGCCATATCTTTGTGCACGGCGGAAGGTATACCATTCAGGCGCTGCTGGCGGTCTGAGAGAGAGAGAGAGAGTGAAATTATCATCATCGTTGCGGAAACCGCCGGCGTACGGTTGGATGGCGCACGGCAATCGTGTAACGACGATCCCAAACACCCCGGCTGTTGGGTCCGTGGTTGCTGCTGAATGCTGACTGTGGCAGCTTATTTTGGAAACCAACCAGCCGGAGGCCCCGGAACCCGGAACCCGGGGCGCGTCGTTGCCATGACGGAAGATCATGAACACGCGGGGCCCATAAATGCTCAAAACGGAAGCTACAAAGTGTGTGAGGACGGTGAGTCGCACAAAAAAGCCGGGAACCGCTCCGAGAAGAGGGTTTCATTATGTTGCCTATTGTTTCAGCTTCAAACGGCCCGGCGACGAGGCCCGGCGCAGGAAGGGAAGCTCGTTCGTCACGAGGGAGTTTGGCGAAAAGCGGCTTTTTGTGGCCATCTCACGGGGTCGCTCCGGGCTCCGGGTGGCTGCTTTAATGTTTTATGCGATAGCATTAGATAAAAATGGCGCGCGGATGTAACGGCACTCCACATCCGGCCGGGATCACCGAGTCCGGCGAATTGTGTCGGGTTGCAGTGTGGCGCGTTGTTTTTCTTTCCCCCGCTGTGGCTTAACACGGGCCATCTGAGGCAGCATCCTCTGGCTAACGGGCTGGCTTTTGGGTCGGAACGCGGGACAAGACTGACCCGAAAGAGGATAATGCGTCCCGTGCGCCCCAAAACGAGGCGTTAAGCTGTCTCGCAGGCTTATCACGCGGCCTCTTCACGCACGGCCACTCGGCGTCGAAGGCAATTAAAACTAACAACCTGCGACTGCAACTGGCGCGCGACACTGCCCACTGGAACCGTGGCCACTCCGGTTGTTCCGTTTTTTTTCTTCTGGGGTTCCAGCCCCGGTTTTGTCCCGTGGTCATTATGGTGGGCCATTGTGTTGACAGTGTAAAGTTGTGGGTTCTTTTTGGGGCCTTTTCGCAGGAAGTAAATTGTGCCGGGGCCTTGTTTTGATTGTCGCCCATTACCCGGACGGCTCAATTGATGTGGACCCGGGCCGGTGGTGGGTCGGAGAATATCGAGTTTTATTGGTGTCAACAAAAGCGGTGACCGCGCGGCGATGCAACCCACATCAAACGGACCCGGACGTGCGAATGTAAATAAACCCGCAGGCGCCATTTTGTTTTGACTGCCAAGAATCGTAAGCAGCTTTCGTTTGTGGCACTTACCGTCGCAACTGAAACTGTGGTTCGTGGCCGTCGGGCTTCGTTTTGGGGGGCATTCCCAGGACTCCCCGGAATCTGGGCGCCGGATTTCTGTGGGGAAGGAAAAACATCGAACGAATATCATTAAAATTTGTTTATGAGGCTTTACACAAAGGCAGATTAATGTGTTTTTCCTGTTCGGCGCGAGGACGATTCTAACATCAAACGGAGCCCCCAAGCACGGGGACAGGTTCAAATGGCGAAACCTCGGCTCCTCGGGGAGGATTTGATAATAAATTGGCAAATGACTCGAAAACGGAGCGAGGCCGGCGTGGCAACCGACCGACGTGTGGGGACCGGCGTAAAGTGATCACTAATTCATGAAATGATAATATACTTACAGACACATTATACAGATTCGCCGTTTAATAGGATTAAAAGTGGGTGGCCCCGCCTGCAAGAGGGGTTGGGGTGGCCGCTGACGGCTGAGGAAATTGATGAGGACGTTTAGACGCCCGAAGGCAACCCGGAGACGGATGGTGATGATGATGATGACGTCGACGACGGTGGTGGCGTTCCGCAAGGTCTGCCTGTCCCACGTGACGTTAGACGTTTTGCGTACGCTGTCGTCACGAGATTTATGATTTATTTAGGAGATTAATGAGTGGCGGCGGCGAGACACATACACAACAACTTGAGCAGCATAAGTGATGAGCGAAAGCTCGGCGAAGGAAAAAGTTTCTTTCGTCCCGGCGCGGAACTACGCAAATTGAAGGAAGTGAAGTTGTTGTGCCGTGACTGTCTTGAGGAACCCATTCCGATTACACGTGTTGCGAGCTGTTCCCTGCGGTCCGCCGGGAAGGGGCATACTTTCCAACAACCCAAGTTTGGGTTGATTGCCTCACGGAGCTTGAGTTAGCCGCAAATTGTTTGACGGCCCTCCAATAAATAATCATTTCACGCGCATCTTCACGCGGCCGCCCGAGGCCCGATGCCGGAATGGAGAATTCAAATGTCTGGAAACGTGTCCATCCTGTCCGGTAGATTAATCGTAGAGCCTCTTTTTAATTAATCCATCGGCTTCGCCGGGCCAAAGTCGCCATTCGTAGACCAAATCATCCAAAAACTGATTGCCAATCAATCCGGGGCCGGGGCTTGAGTCAGCAAACACTTTCCCGTCACGGGCCCCGAGAATTGTGATTTCCGTTCACGTACTTCACGGCTCACGGCCTTCGAATTCCACCATTCCTTGGGCGATGTGCGTGTCGCTGTGCCTTTCGGATGATATCGTAATCGTGACCGGAAATAAAGTGGGGCCGCGTTCCGCTCCGTTCCGAGAATATGTTTTTAATCCTTTCGAAAGTTTAAATATGCGGCAAACTTTTTCCATTTCCCAATCGCGGCGGCGGCGCCGGCGACGGTTCGTTACGGTGTGTTGTGGGTCAATCGTTCCGGGCCCGGGGTCCTGAAGGAATTCGTTCTAATCAATAGATTTCATCAGTTTCAATTTGAGTTGTGTGTGGGTCGAGGAGGGCGGCCGGAAAAGCATTCCCCCGGGGAGCCCGGGGTGGCTGGCCGTTTTCCGTGCCCGGGGCCGTGTTTGTCCGGGTCCTGGGACTTTGTGTGTGCACTTCACTTCTTCGGCCGGTGCTGGGAAAGCATTTTTGGACTTTTCCGGAACGTGGGAGCCCGGTGTAGTTGGCAGCTGTTTGAAGAGGTTCTCCGCCACCCTTTTTGGGGCAGTGGTTCCAGTCCGTTAGTGGCATCCGAGAGGAAAAAAAAAGAACGGAAAAGGCACCTCTAGACCTAAGCGGGGAGCGAAAAAAGGGATGATAATATCATCCGTGATAAGGATCATTAATAATGGCAACCCCGATCTCGGGCGAGCTCTAGGAGCTAAAGTGGTCTCGGACAGGACGAACGTTCGACAACGGTTCCTGACCCGCAGCGGACGGTTGGGGATGCAATCAAACTCCCGGAGCAACGGGTTGCTGCTTGCGGTCGAAGTGGTTCGTTACGGCCATTCGTCCGGACACACAAAGGCCGGTGATCGGTTTTCGGGGCGAAATCGTTTCTATGCGATTCTCGGGTGGGGATTAAACTAACGATTGATACAATATCTCTCTGGCCTCTGGCCGTTATCTGCCGGGGGTTGCGTTGATGGGTTTTCGGGAAAACATCGATCCACCGATCCGCGCATAACGCGCGACGCAACGACAAGTCATACATCGGGCAGGTTTATGCACGTGCGGTGTAAAGCCCGGCCCCATCCGGGCCGGGCGATGCTCGAGACGCCGACGACTAATTACAGTTTATGGAGTGCAGATGGAGTGCTGCTGGCCGGCCAGATTGGAGCGTGTCCAATAATGATCGCGATAGGCCGCCTTGTTTATGCCATCGCCATCGTTTCGGTGTTGAAATAATACGGTTATTATCGGACCCGCGAATCCAATTCCGGACCGCTGGGGACCCCACCGAAGAAAAGGGACCGCGGCGGACCCTTTGTGCTGCGGCTTCGCCTGTCGGCTGCATCGTCGCCGTATCGGGCCGCTGATGCTATTAGTGGGCACAATAAATGTCGTTAATATGACAACGCGCAGCTCTCGCTCGCCGGGATGGGACGAGTCAATCAGGGAGTGCGCCGGGCCGGGCCGGCCGTTTTTATATTCCACCCCGAGCCTCGCTGCCGAAGCGGATTACTCGCATCGATCCGCCTGGCCCGGACCGGCCGGGATTATAATGATGAACACACGGCAACAACGACCAACGGTTGCGAGTGCAGAATAATGTAGTATCCTTCCTAATGGTGGCCATTTTCCAAGCCAGGCCGTGGTGTGTGATTAGAAAATGCGTATCGCGCGGCGCATTAGCGTCAGCCGGCCACGGGGACGGTTGGTTGTTGACTTGATCGCTCCACACTGCATCGGATGCACCGCTGCCGTCACTATCTGGGTATCTGCAGTGTCCCGGGCGGGTCGAAATGGCAAACTTTGTCGGTGAGTTTCGGGGGCTTCCAACGGGAAAGAGTCGAAGCACCACACGAAGCCACGGGAGACTGGAGCACGCAAACACGGGAAACTTTGTCAGGCATAAACTTAATTGTTTGTTAATTTTCATAAAATTTTCATTAAATTAAGGCTATCGTGTTGGCGTGCGGTGTAGCGACCGAGTACCGTCGAGTGTGGGAAAACTTTTCGTCCGGACTCCGGTCCGGACGAGATTCCGAGAAGCACCGAGTTTGGCACGGATTAAGGTGGGATTTAGAAATTGTTTCCTTAGAACTGTTTGAAGAACTCTCTGCAAATCTCGCTCGAAAGTGTTTATTACAAGGTACGGCGAAGGGAACTAGAACCGGAACGGAGTGGTGTCATCAAATTAGTGTAACTTTGTTCGGACACCTCCTCAAACCGGGGACCGAAACATTCCTCTAATCCGATAAGAAAATTATCATAAATTCCTGTCGTTGTCATTTGGTTGAGCCAGAGACAGTGATAAGGTCGACGACGGTACGACCACTCGGGTCGGCAGCATAACATGACACCTCGGGAGAGTTCAATTGTAAACAACATCACCATCTGTCACGAGACATCCTCCTTCTTGGCCACTGCCAGCACACCGTCGGCCAGAATCACACATCAGATCAATCAAATGGCCCGACTGCCGACAAAACGGGGAACCAGCGAAGAACCCGAGAGCCCACACGAAAAGAAGGACCCTCTTCCCGGGGCCCCACCAGATGAACATCCATCACAATATTCCTGAGGCGGAAAATTTGCCCAACGCTCACCGAGAGCGTGAAAGGGAAAGGCTACAGCGAGGGTTCGTACGTGGCCAACACACGTGGCAGCCTGTGCCGCACGTGTCCTGGGCGCCCTATCCTTCGGAGCGTCTTGTGGGCTTCGCCGGGCGAAGAAAAGAAACCTCAGCTCCCAAAGGTGTACTTAATTTTGAGTGAAAAATCTTTTTCCAACATCCTTCGCACATACACCGTGGGGTCGTTACGCTGTTGACCTCCCTGTCGAACCCTCGTCTGCACCGGAATGTGGCGTAGGACGATGCTACATACGACGGTGCTCCCCTCGAGTTTTATGGACGTTGCTGGGTTGTGGCGCATTACTTTCGCCCGCCGCAGGAGCCACGCCACGCGCCGTGGGTGAAAGAGGTTCCTTTTTCTTTATTTATTTACACCTTCCACTCGGCCGGGCCGGGCCACCGGGCACCGGGTACTTTTAGCCGCCTCCCGGGTTATTGCTCCCCAGTGTGTGGGAACAGGGAGTGAGCGTTGAAGGGCTTTGCGAGCCCCAAGATGGCACTCGCGGATCCAGAAGGAGGGCCCTTTCGGTAGCCGACTCAACCTCGGCTGCTCACTTATCACCGCCGAGGCCGAGGACAATCGTCTTGCGGCCCTCCAAACCGAACAGCGCTTACGTGTGGCGTACGCCGCAGGGTCAACCCGCCTGAGCCTAGGCCTCCGAACGCCATTTCGTGAAAATCTGGAAAACGTCAACATTGGCCCCCCGGGCGGGTGGCCGTGATGTTGTCAGCAGAGTTTTTTCACCATTCGTTTCGCCGTCGCCGCGTTCGGTGCGTTGTTTATTTGTTTTTCGATGTGACGATGTGGGCCGCCGGTCGGTAAGGAACTGCGTAGCTTGCCTCCGGGCGTAGCTGAAGTTGTCCTCGCGCAAGGCGACCGCACCTGGGCGTTTACTGGAGCGACTTAACGCGCTCGACCCGGGCTTTTCGGGACACGCATTCCGGGAATCCAATCAACGATGCGGCCTGATATCGGTTTGGCGAGAGCCAGATTTTACGACGGACCACCCCGCCCGCCCGGAACACATTCAATTCACTTTCCGGCGACCCGATGAAGTGGCGTTCTAATGAAGTGCCTTTTTTGTTGCGAAACTTCTTGCCCGGCCTAAGGATGGCCGCCTCTCTAATGGGAAGCTTTTTACGAAATTGCGAAACAGTGGCGAGCTGGCCCCGGCCAAAACAAATGCGATACTCATTACCGGGTAACGGATTAGTAATCGGAGCGCCATTTTGTTGAATGACACTTTTGAAAGGCCGGCCGTGAAGTGGCCTTGAGTTTTAATTGGTCTGCGCCAATTCCGTGAATTCCTGTCGTTGCGTGAGGCCTAGCGCAATGTAATCCGCTTAGTGCCCGTCCCCCGGGGCTTTGTTTCGTTGGCAACGTCCGGGTCGAATATTTGAAGAGAAAACATCACCTGTTGACACGATTTCGCAGCAAATCGTGTTCCACAGCATTTGCGCCGGTCGACCGGCCGACGACACGACGACCAGGACGCGCGTATGGCCGCCGCCATCTAAATGGCCACTCATCGGCGTCGTCGTCGTCGTCAGGCTGCCGGATGGCTCTACAAAAGCTTGGCACACACATTTGCATTAATCACCGGCTCACGGCAGGACTCACGGCTGCAGGACTCTGCGCTGGCCATCGATGCCGGTGTGTTTGTCGACTTTGTGCTTCCGTTTGCCAGTCCGCACACGGTTGCCGTTGACGGAATGTTCCTTTTTTCCCGGTCCCGGGTCTGTGTCGCCTTGGGTTTGGAAAATGGCACATCCATCACCCTGGTTCTTGGTCGTGGCCAGGAACTTTGCCGGGTGCCACTACGGGTGACCGTCGGAAGGTGGCCAGCAATTAGACGCGAGATTTGGGTTCGCCAAAGTTGGCCCGGACCCCGTTTGGTTTGATCGATCGTCCTTTTTTCGTTCCTTGGCGAGTTTTCTTCCGGAAACAAAAACGCCGGAGTTTGGGGAAAGTTTTTGCTAAAAACATGAACTTCACGATAGGATGGTCATCGTTGCAAACGGGAATTTTATTTACTGATTTGTTCGCCTAACGGATGACGCGCCTAACGGATGATCTTCAGAAATCACAGGCCGGGATTCGCCGAAGGCGCGCGCTTCCTTTCTGGCGAGTCACTAATTATATGGATAAAGTTTCGCCTTCTGGTGCACTCCGTGTCCCGAGGCACGCTCAAAAGCCACGGCCAGCAGCTGGAGCCGGTGGAAATGATTAAAACATGAAATTTTTATCACTCTCGTCGAGAAAAATTACATCACATTACTGCACCGACTTCGCACGAGGAGTGGCTTTTTATTTGGTTCGAAGCATTAAGCCGCGGTCACGGTGGCTGCTTCGTCCTGGCCTGGCGAGGTGGGGCGGGTCGTAAAACTTCACCGTAAAAATATTAACCTTCCGCCGTGTAGCCACTTAACCTGCGAACCCGGAAGAACCGGCGCTCCGGTCGCTTCGCCGGTCTGTTGTAACACGAGTGCGGTTGATTACAATTACACCGGGCGGGCGGTCAGGCGGTGTGTCTGTGTGCGTGGTGTTGTGGTTTCGGAGGCCCAGGAGCCAAGCGCACGCTCCACATCATAACCGTGCCACGTGGACTTCGTGCCTTTCATGTGGTTTCGCCCGTGGAAAAGTGCGTCGAGTCGAGCGTCACACTTTATCTCCGCGCCACGACGGGGCGAAAACCCGGGGGCCGTATGGGCGGCCAAAAAAAGGGGGTCATGAAAATTCATTGCACTTTCGAGAGAGTCCACCGAGGTGAGGCGGGCGCCGCCCGCCCAGAAGAAGTTGTTAGAAGTCGTTAGCTTTATGAGCCAACGAATGGCGCCGACGACATCGTTTGGGAGCCACCATCCGCAGGAGCAGCAACAGCAGAATCCGGGGCCGGCTCACGAGGGGCCACTGTGGCCCGAAAACTCATGTTTTCCGCAACTCGCCCGGTGGGAGAAATTAAAGGTTAGCGTTTGAACAATTTGTTACCCCGGCGGACAGGACGACCGTGTTCGTGAAGGATCTCGCGGATTCGCGGTCCATTTACGCGGGCCAATCCGGGGCGGCCATAAGGAACCCATCATCGGATGGGTGTAATAAAAAAAGTTGTTTTTTCTGTTGCGTGATTTGCATTTAATGTGCGCCACCCCCGGATGTTGATGGCCGGAAGGAGAGTTTTATTGCACAAAATCTGCGCGCGCGCGGCCGCAAAGTGAATGTTTCTTTGAAGTTTCCGCGGCCGCACATCGAAGTCCTTCGGGGTGATTAATAATTTTATTCTCCACTTTATGCCGGTCGGCACCGGCACCGGAAGTGAGGATAATTCGCCGGCCACGACCACAAACGCGTGTGTCGCGAGCGAGCGTGGCCATTCGCGTCGGATTTTGTACTTTTAATTTCACTCGTTCCTTTCGCGTGCGGGAGGTCCTTTCTTTCGCGAGAAAGTGGATCTTAATCCGCGGCGTAAGTGGTGATTTGGGGCCCTTTGCTTTATGGGATTTGTTGGCTAATGGGTTTGCCGGGTGAACGGAACGTACCGGAGGGGGGATGTCGTGTCCTCAAGTGTCCTCCCAAACAACAATGCAGCTGCCATCGTGTTTTGGAGTGAAATCGCTTTGTTGGTCTTTGTTTCGGTCTCATGCTTGGAAGAATTGGAATGATGATGGAACGGGATCCGGATGGACAGTAAAAGATTGTAAAATAGGTCATAAAATCGGCACGCTTTGTCCGGGCGGTCCGCTCCTCCCGGCGGCTGCTGCCATATTTTACTGCCGACGATCCCGACGAACTCCGGGAACCAGCAAATCTGTCCTGCGCTACTCTCTTCCTTGCGATTGTTTTGCGGGGCGGCTCGTTCCGCTGGATTACGTTGATTGTATCCCGCTTCCGGGTGTCATCGTTCGATTATTCGCTGCCAGCCTGCCTCGGTGCTAAGCCACTCGCCACCCCGAGCCCCGGCCCCGGAAGCCACAGAAAGGAGATTGTCATAAAATGAACACCGGAGAACTACAAACAAGCCCACAATTGTGGTGCCTGGTGCCTGGTGCCGATAAAAGAAAGGAGAAATCCTTGAACAAGACCCGCAGAAAGACGGGCTTCTTCTCGCCCTCGGAAAACAATGCCACCCGGAAGTGGCTGCGGCCCGGGGGACGTAATAACACCCGGGCCGGGGGCCGGGCCCGTTTCCGGACAGTAACTGCTTATCCTTCCGTTGCTTCAGCAGAAAAAAGGCACACGCACCCATTTTCTTCCTTGGCCGGCTCCGGATCGATCGGGAGAAACAAAAGCGGCCTCGCCTTAAGCCGTCGGCAGCCTCTAAGGAAGACGAAATCCTGTCATCGGAAATCGTAGGCAATGTAATAAACCAATCTAAGTCCGCTCGGCTTCTCTCTCGCTCGGTGGTCCTTGGCGCCTCCGGCCAGCTCGGGGGGCGTTTTCGCTTTCCCGTGCCACGGTTGATGGTTTCATTCAGGGCAGAAAATCGAGGAAATAAAAGGGACTCCACTGTGCTCCCGGCGGCGGTGGCACGAGGCACCGATTGACAGCTGGGTGCTGGGTGGATTGTTTCTGCGATTGACGCGCGGTCTGTGTGGGTGTGCGGACACCTTCACCGCACGGATGATGAAGAGAGTGGTTGGCACCGGAAATCGATCCCATGTTGGGGCATTTTTTCCTCTTTCATATTTTCCGGCGCTCCGCCAGCAAGAACCCGCGGGGTTTTCATTTTCGCCTGGGAGCCTGATTTATTGTCCCCGAAAAAGGCGACGAGACAAACGGAATCCGAGAAGAAAATGTCACCGGCAGGCGACAGCTCGCAGGCATTATCGAGTAGAAAGCGGATCCCCGGATGAAGGAAGCGGACGCTTCATTCAGCGGCTCGTTTTCGAGCGGAAAACGGATCTCCGACCGGGTCCGCCCTCTGCCGGGCGGCTTTCCTCTAATTCATCGTGTTCTGTTCGGGGAAATAGGTAGCACCGAAAAAGCACTGACCGATTTCTAAACGTTCAGCGGCAACTCGAAGCTGTAAGGCTTTGGCTGAGGCCGAGAGATGCACCTTAAAGCCTCGGGGCATCGGGGCCAAAGAGCAAAACTATTTCATTTCCTTTCGCACGATGGCAGCAACGAGTTTACTTAAAATTCAAATCTTCCCCACACCACCGTCGAAGAAGCAGAATGCTCTTTTGCACGGCCACAAACGGAGCGCGGGACAGGCCATTCTTGAGCCTCGGTTTAAAAAGCGGGACATTCCAGTCCTCGCCCATCGTCGACTTCCAGTGCCTTAAGAGAATTTGTTTTGCGCACGAAAAGATGTCGCCCAACAACCGTTATTGCCTTTTCGCGACGACGGCGACGACGACGAAGATGAATGCTGCATATCCTTTCTCGCCGGGTGCGCCTCGTGATTTGGTTTCCATTTCCTATCTGTCGTGTGGGTCTCGTCCCGGGGGCTGCATAAACCGTTCGCAGCGAAGGGACTCGTGTCCTGTGTGTGCGCCCGTGTGTGTGTGTGTGTGTTTAGATTAGCCTTAATACCAATCTGGGTGTGGGCAGGAAAGTGAGAGGTCGCCAAACGCATACTCTCTCGGCACTCGGTCGTGTCCTTTTTATCGCAGTGCCTTACACTTTTCCGCAGCATATCTTTTTTTTCCAGCGGCGATCTTTTTTGCATGGCCACTCCGGTCTCCGGAAGCTGTAAGAAAATTGCCTCCTTACGGGAAGGACCCCGACGCTCCGTTCGTTCGTCGTTCCTTTGTTGGCAACGCCACCGACTTTAGGTCCTTATGGTCTTATTGGCTCCATATTAAAGCCATCCGCTGATGGTGGTCCAGCCGAGTGAACTCTTCCTAAGCAGCATTTGGCCGGTGGTGGTTGATGATGTGGAATTATGTTCCATTCACGCAGATAAATAATATGTGTTTGAGTTGAACCAACCGAACCGGAACGGACACTGTCCACCGCGTGGAGTACGCACTTGAAGATTACGTGCACCAAGCAATGGTTACTACTATCTTTCCGAACATACAAGATGGCCGTCGTTGTTAGGGGCAACTACGACTCGGCTATTAATATTGCTTAGGAGAGAGAGTGAGAGAGAGAGAGATGCTCGTCCTCCGTCGCTTGCTGCGCCAGGCTGAAGGCAATCCTTTGGCCAGTGGCGGCCAATCGGTGTCCCTTTTGCGCCGGGTCATGCGTTGGTCCCTTATTTTTCTTTGCATTTGTGATAAATTATGGTTCCGCCCGGGTGTCCCATATCGAACGTGTCCGCTCGCTGGCTTGGCTTATCACAAAAAGGGACACCAGTCCCAGGGCCCCCAACTATTTCACGTTCGACGGGTTTTGTGGCCCAATCGATCGGACTTTTTGTGGTACAAATACCGCGTCCCTCTGGGGTTACTTGCAAACAAGATTTAATTAAAATGTCTATCGGTTTCGCTCACAACCACACAAAAAGTACACAAATAATGTTTTTATAAAATTTTCTTATTTTATAAATCGCTATAAGAAAACCTTGGGACCTCTACGTCAATTTTGCGACCACATCAGACACGATTGAATGGAACTCCGTGTGCCTGGGATGAGCTGCCCTTTTTCCGAAAATGATATAAAACCTTTCAAGAAGATAGGCTCCGGATGTGGAGAAAATATGACCAAATTAAATAAATGTCCCTCCGGCAGGGTAGTGCCCAGCCATCTGACAAGCTTCGGGATCCTTCGAGCCGGACTTGACATTCGCTGTCAGTCGCTGGCGCTTGGAAGGAACTCTTACCGCGCCAAGTGGCCACGCAGCAGCAGCCCGTTGTTGGAGGAATCCCCGTCACTTTCTGCACCGGAACCTTGGTCTCCGCTGCTGTGGGACGGACAGCATCGAGTGTCAAACCAAAGTGAATGGTTACGACAGGAAAGGAAATTTATGCTTGCACTTTGCACACATACACACACACACCACGGGCCATCGCTGTCGTCGGCGTGGTCGTGTCGCAAATCAATTCTCATTTTATGCATCGTCAAAACGGCAATTTGTCGTCAACGTCGTCCGGGAGATGCTCCCGAGAGCTGCATGTAAACCCGACGGCCCGAAGAAGTTGGATCTTTCCGACCGTCCACAGCCGGAAACGGAGCATCGTCTGGGCTGAGCTGTGGAGGCAGCCAACCGTGAAGTGGCCGTCTTGGGCGGGCGAAAAACTGATGCTCGAATGTTTGTCTTTCTGTCAAAGCCACTTGCCCGTCCGGGGTGGTCATTACCTTCACCGGGGAAGGAACTGGCGCGTCGGCCACGTTCAAAGGCAAAACGAGACTCGGTAATAGACCATGTCCTCGGCCATCAGCGCGCTCGCGAGAGAGAGAGAGAGAGAGGGAGAGAGAGAGAGCGGGTGAAGATGGCTGTGGTTTGGTAAAGTTTTCCTTCCGCCGGTGGCGATGGCTGACGACGGTCGACTTTGCAGTCGCTCGACTCTTTGGCCACGAAACCACGAGCCGGGAACTCTTCAAGCCGAGGACTTCAAGGCTGCCAAGGAGGGGGGATGGGGGAGTTTGTTTGCATTGCGCTGCTTGCGTTCACTTACGAGGCCATCCTGTGGTCGGCTCAAGTTCCGGAAGCGATGAACATTGAAATTAGTTTTTCTTTGATTATGTCCGCCCTATAATCTCGCTAGGCGTTTCAATTAGCCTTTGGCTGCGCCGTGGCAGCAGATTGATAGCGAATCAGTGCAACTATTGTGCCAACGTTGCGATTTATCAAATCCCAGACCTGCCACCGACAGGGCCCCCGGGACAGTGGCCCCATTTTCATCAAACTTTGCGTCCGTTTTATCAACAAAGTCCCTTCCTTTAAGGCAGCCAGAATGAGAGCGCTGCCAAATGAGACGGTAAAAAGCTGGCGGCCAAGATGCTGATTATCGCCATCCCGGATTACCATCCGAAACACACGCACAGACCGTGTCACTTCCGGCGTTCGGAAGTGTCACGAGTCTCGAAACTCGATTATGAGCACAGTCATCCGCAAATAAACAACATCATTAATTTGCATTTTCGCCCCACGGGCTGGGGCTACAAAACAACAGACCCGGCAGCTGCTGCTGCATCCGGTGGTGCGTCCTTCGGCGCGTTTTTCTCCGCTGACGACGTCTTATCGCCCGTCACGGCGGACTGCTAATCGTCTGAGGCGTCTTTGCCCCCTTTTGCGCAGGCGGCCTATGCCGCCGCTGGAAAGTGGGATTTATGTCCTTGGCATAAAAAAAGGACGCCCCTAAGCAGCCGGGCCGAGAATGCAAATGACGGTTGACGCCGACGAAAAAGATGGTTTTAGAGATTTTCCAAAATTGTCCCGCCGTGGAACCGGCGTGGAAAATGCGGCAGGCGGCAGCTAACTGGGAGAGCATAGGAACGTACAACTCCCGGGTTGTTCCCGGTTATCGGTTAAGGAACCGGGGCGCTCAATGGGGCGTGACCAGCGCACGGAACGGAGTTGCGATCCGAGCGCGTTCACGCACGACCGCTAAACACGAGATCGTCCGGATCCGGGGTTCCGGATTGACATTATGCTAATGAATTGAGTTATGTCAATTTTGGGGCGCCTTCGAATGAGTGTTCGCATTGTTTGCCGAACCGAACCCGTACCGGGATTACCGTCCGGCGCCGTCGGTGACTAATTCAATTTGGGTCAATGAAAATTCCATACCGCCCCGGTCGGTGGTCGGTGAGCCGAAATCGTTGCATTTGTGGGATCGAGAAACTTTCCGTCGCTTGACGCTTTTTCTGAGGGATCGCGCCGTCTCTTCAAGTGACCGAATTTTAAAGCCGGGTGGAGAGACGCAACCTTAAAGTGAACAAGAAAGAGCACGGAAACTCTCTTTTAAAATGGAAAACTGCAATGGAAGCGAGCAAAACGCAGTTCCGTGCATTTCCATAACAAGTAATCAAATTTAGCGTTTATCGGTGGTTGGTTCTTTTCTTCACAAACCACCAAACCCGGTGGTCGGGAACGGGCCGGCGTCGAATCGTTACGTCGGAAACTCCTTCCCCGGAAGCCGGCAAACAGAAACAATATAATGCACGAAACAATGCCTTAAACCGGCACGGCACGGCACGGGCTGTGTGCATGGCGTAAAACATTGAAAATTCATGGAATGGAAATTGTACGCGGGAACAAAACTAATTGCGCAGCGAAGCGCAGCACAATAGCGAAAGTGCAGCATCTCGTGTTCGCGGCGAAGGACCGGCGAAGGATGGCGCACGGTCTGTGGCGCCGGGTCTGCGATTGGTTGGAAAATGGGCAAATTTTCCCACTCCGTGAAGCTGTTACTTTGCCTTCGGGCGTTGTCTCTGAGGAGAGGGCTCTATCGATGATCAAAGCGAAAGCCACAGACGTTCAACCCCGGTGCCTCGGTGGAGATGTAACTTTGAAATGCACACTGCGCCCGTGTGCCATCATTGTGATGATTTAATTTTTTTGTTGTTGCAAAATGCAACTCTCGAGCCAGCCAGCCGTCCCGGTGTTACTACATAACATCCGCACCGTGACAACGATTGGCCGTTTGTTACTTCGCGGATCGGAACATCGGAACATTCCACAAACATATCGAATGGGGCGACACTTTGGGGGGGAGAACACTCATCGACCGCAGACTGCAGTTCGCTCGTCCACGGGGCCACAGTAAACTAGTTAACCATGTGTCTTGCGGCGGAAATGAAAATATGTTACGAGCGAATGGCAGTTTTTTGCCTCGTCCACCGAAATGGGCAGAACAAGGGAATGTTATTTTCCGGCTGGCCAGTTCGCAATTAATGCGTGCGGTAATGCGAACGATGCTCGCAGATACCGGGACTCGGTTGTAATGAAAAACCCAGCGGTCAGAAGTTAATTTTTCTTTACCATATCGCGGTCGCGCTTTCCGCCGGACGGTGACCAATTATCGAGTGTCGAGGACTGTGGAATCTGTGGAAGAACGAGAAAAAATCCTGTTAGTTAGGTGACACAGTTACCGGAAATATTTTCAATGGAGAATCAACCAATGGCTACAAGACTCCTTCATGACCACTTCAACCGTGAACCGAAATTGATAACCTTGCCCTCGGACTTGCCAAGCCGAGCGCACACGATTAAGCATTATGGGCCGGGTGTCACAACAACGGGCCATCATCTTAACCCGGGCTGCCTTTGCATAAGGCCGGCCTCATAAGAAGATTCCGTTCGGTCCGGTGGACAGGACACGTTTCCTGTCAATCGTCACCGTCGTCGGCTGGTGTTTGTACCTTCGTGCCCCGCACTGCGGTGGTATTGGTGTTGGTTGCGCAGCGAAGAAGGATGTAATAGAAAGCCCATTGAGCGCTCAAGTGGCCATTCGGTGGAATCCTTTAATCCTCGGCGGAGGGCGCGGTGGCCGTGTCCGCTGCAAAGTGGATAAATTGAGTAAAAAACCTCTTCCGAAGCGGACGAGAAAGCCGACCGGACTGGGGCTGGGCTGGGCCAGAAGAGATTGATCGAGTCGATTCCGTAAGAAAGCGGACCACATTCATCTCTCTCCGGCTCGGGAGTGAGTTCCGGCGGCGGATTAAAGGGGCCGGGCATCCTTAAGGCTCCGGGGGCCTGCTGTACAAATTGATAATCATCAGGCAAGGGTTGTGCGTCTGGGCAGCGCCTTTCGCCGTGTGGTCATCAAGATGGATGAGTCTCCGTGATTGAAACACAAATCTGAATCCGGACCGAGGCCGATCCGATCCGGTAGGCTCGCCGGAGGTAATCCCGAGGCCCACCGAGCGTAAGAGGCGTAATCTTCGCCGGACCGCCGAACAGTAAATCACATTCCAAGGAATCCCGCTGCCAGAAGGAAGGTATGCTCGGGCGCTCCGAGCAACGGGCACACCGGTAAAAGTGTGCCGCAGGGTCGGTGGTAACGGCTGGGATCGGTGACGACACCCGGGGATGAAGTCACTTAATTTGCTCCGAATGTTCCCGGCCGACTCCCGGCCTGGGTGTCCCGACGGGCATAAAAAGCATGGATTTATACATTTGCATTAATGTTTTATGGGAATAGTTTCGGTGGCCACATCGAACGGCGGCCGAGTGGGGCCGTTGGGGGGGCCCCGGGGAAAATTAATGATAATTTATACGACTTTACGACCTCTGTCTCGGGATTATTTTTCCGGACCCAATTCCGGGACCGTTGGGCAGAGGAACGTGAGCATAAATATCAACTAATTGGTGACCGCCAACGCGTGTCGTCGCAGGACACTCGTTTCCAACATCAATTAGGTGTGTGGGGTACAATTAACTTTTTTCCCCCTTTCGGTCCTTCCGGGGCCCGGTTCCTGATAAGGCAACCCGCACACACATGTGCACACACAAGGATCGAGCATGTTCTGGGGTTCGAAGAAAGTTAATTTTTAAAGCAACATCAACCCGGAACGTGTGCCGCAATCGGACCGCCGAAATTTACACGGTCACGTACACGTGTTTGTGTTGCTTAAGCTTGTCGCACTCACGAGAAACACGGCCCGAGGTACACCGTTTGACCCCCTTCCGGGCCACACACACTCTAACTTCGCGTTGCGATGCGAATTTCATTATCCGCGAATTGGCAACCGCGCAATTGTGCGTGTCCCTGTAATGTGCCGGTGTGTTTGTGCCCGGTTCCGGCATGTTTGCAACTGCCGCCGTTGCATGCCGTCCGGGTTTGCGGTGCATGTTTGCGTTTGCGTCGACCCAGCGAAGCGCAAGCGATCGAGGACCCGGACGCGGACCGAGTGCTTGTACCGAGGGCATTATTAATAATAGATTTTCACTTATTTATTGAGCATTAACGTCATCGGATTAGTGGATTTACAGCCCGATGCACAACAATGGCCAGTTTATGGTCGGTATCGTGTGGCCACCACACGGTGGCCAGGATTCATTCGGCGGCTGTGATGCTTTGATGAAACGGTTCCACCATACATACACGTCACCGGTGCAGGATCCGACGGGAACTACGGAGAAAAACTACACCGATCTGCAGCAGCCACTGGAGCAGCCACTTTCATCTTCTGTCTAATAAAGAAGCTATCCCGGGTTTGTTTTCGGGCAATCAAGCCGCCATCAGTTCCCGCATCAAAAGAACCAGAACGGGCCGCGGATGAGCGTGGAGATTTATTTGCATTCGCTCGCAGGACATGGGAGCTGCCGGAGCGGAACAGATTGTGTCCCAGATTGCCTAAGGGACCGACGGTGGCGTGTCAAGTAGAAGTGGTGCACAGGTTGAAGGTTGGTGCCAGATTTTTCCACTACTTCCTGACTGCAGAGGCACCGGGTGCCTTTCCTTTTCGGCTGATTGCAAATGGATTGGAAGATTACAGTGACGGTGTTTGTTTTTGCAGGCAACTCCCGGACCACCAGAGGACATGCATGATTGGGAAGCGATCCAGGTACGTTCCGGGCGCACGACAATGGACCGCCCGAGGGCTATTAGGTGAGCGCGCCACTTCATCGAAACCGATCGAGCCGGCCACGCGAGCCGGCTGGTGTCGGGCCACGGAGCGTCCGTAGGGATATGAAGGTGATTATTGGCGTAGCGACTCTCGTGAAGCCGGCCACCCGGTGAACCGGAAGTGGTGGTTCGCGGTTTGTCGGAGCGTCCACCGAGCCTAACGAATGGCTCGCGGGGATATGCTTCCGTTTCGGAACGGGAAGTAAAACCGCGAGGCTCGCTCGATTGCCGTGTGCCGTGTTTGCTCGCTGAAGCGGAGCCGTTGCAGCCGGCTCATATTCATATTCCGTGTTGGCCCAAGGGGTTGGTGGCCAGTGGCAGCTGCAGTGGCTTTAATCTTTAACTTGATTTCGATTTCCGATCTGTGGTGGCACCAGGGACCTCGTGGAATCTCTGCGCGAAATTTGCGCCGACCGGAAGAACCCGGCTCGGCTCGGTGGCCGAAGAATAATTGGTCACCCCACGCTGGCTCCTATGCTCTGGCGTGGTCGCATGCAATTTATAAATAAACGCATGAATAGGTCCTAATCACGTCCGATTACGGTGTGTCGCAGGCCGCAGTGCCATTGACGGGCGACACAGCGGCCACCGAGGCCACCGCAATTTATGATGCGTGTTAATATTTCAAACCGTTCGATTGGCCGTGGCAAAGAGCAATCGTTCCGAGCCAAACATCCGGCCGGCCTGTAGCCTGCATGGGGGGTGCATTTTGATGCAATTAAAGTTTAGCCAAAGAACCTCGGCTCGGGAATGTCGGCTCCCGGCCGGTGCTCCCGGCGGCTAAGCTGCTGTGAGAAGTCTCGCACACCGCCGAGGTTAATCCAATTGCCGGACTGCGCAGAAGAGCGTCCTGTGAACGACACCCTCCAGAAGTGGCCTATCGAGAGGTGCAACTCCATGCCGCGCCGGCAGCATAACGTGTCGAGCGGGTCAATAAAATGAATATGATTGTATTGCAATTAAATCGATTGATTTTAAATTGCATTACCGACGGCCGAGAGCTCGACGATGCCCAATGGCGGAAATCGAAACCTACCCACCGGCCACCCGCCCGCCCGCCCGGTCGGTGTCGGCTGCGAAATTAGTCCGATATTGTGGGGCAATCTCATCTGCATAATCGATGCGAGAGCGTAGCGAACGCGCGGATTCTGGCTGCTGATGTTGATGGGGCCATCTTATTCCGATTTTCGGTGTGCGACGCCCGACGGTGGCGTTATGTTTTATGTGCGCCGATGTGGTGGTGCCGACCGAAGATTGTGCCATAGCCTCGCAAATGGCATCGTCAATGGCGCACGGGGCCGTAATCGGCAGTAGGTGCGAAGGAATTAGCCGACGGTTAATGGAGAAGTGAGTAAAATTCGATTACAGGGTACGCGTCTCGGTGGCCCGGCCCCGAACTGCTGCCAATGTTCATTAGCAGTAAGCCTACGGCGGTTCGGCGGGGGCCCTGACAGGACCTTCCAGACAATGAAAGTAGCCTCAAAATCAGCCAATAACCCCGGCACCACCCCGGTGAAAAGAAGTCAGCATGGCAGCATGATTATCTTTAGCAGCCGTTCGTAATTAGATTTATATTTAGCGTGCTGGCGCGGGCTTGCCAAGTGAGTGCTAAGGACTGTGGCGGCCCGCGTGTCCTGGAGGTGTTTCAAACAGAGAGTTTCGCGCACACGAACGCCAACACACTAATGCCGACAATCAGCAAATCAGTTATCGTTTTTCAGCAAACTTCAGCCACCCAGGGAACTGGAAAATAAGTTAATTGTCGCATAAAGTTGTGTCGTAAAAAAGAGAGAGAGAGAGAGGGGAAGCCATTCGGTAAACATCAGGAGGTCGCCGGGTAGCGCAACAGAGCGCATATAAATCGTATGCGATCGATCATCTAAAGCAGCGCGCAGGGCAGGACATCGCAGGGCATCAGCCCTACGGCATCCACCCGACCGGCACACGTCCGGAATCGATCAAATTTCGGTTTTTATTGCATAAATTTGCCATACATACACAAACGCACGTGGGCGCGTTTCAGCCGTCGGCAGATGAGCCATATTTATGAGATTCGGATTTTTTATGTCTCTCTCTCTCTCGTGGTTCCGATTCTCGTTTTTTTGGGGGAGCCACTGTGCCGGAGGTGATCGATGAATCGGTCGTACGGACAAAAATGAGCGATAGGCGAGATTTATGAGAGGCGTTCCCTCCGTGCTGCTGCCGCCAACCGATTGATCCGCCCGAGGAGAACGCACACCCACCCAGGCAGAGTGGCAGTAATTGTGATTTAACCCATGCCGTCACTCGGAAAGGGGTTCCTGAAAGGGGGGTTTATTCCGAACATTCGCAGAATCGGCTCCGGTTCCGGTGTCCCGGTCAAAGTTAACTTGCGAAGAGAGAGAGAGAACGTTTTAAACCTTCACAAAGCTTCGCAGGTTAATCCGGATGTGGGGGTGGGATCAACCACGAGCGGTCGTTAAAAAATTGCCATCTCATCCCCGTCCGCCTCGGCGGGGCTCCCCGGGAAGGGGGCGCCAGGAAGTTCCGAGCCGAGCCCACCGCGCAACGGCAAATAAAAAAACAAATTTATCATTCAGTGCAAATTATGACGAACGATTTATCACAAATCTGTAATTTATCAAACGGGGTCGAACGGGGGAGGAGGGGCTTTGTCAGTCCGCCCTTCCGTTTCTCGGGTCTGAAAATTGGTCGCTCGATGGATAACCGGAACTGCGGACGAACCGAAGACTCTTCGACAGCTTCACGCTTCGGGGTTAAGCGGCGAAGAGTGATGATTTAGAAAATTTGGCTCGCATCCTGGGCTAATGTGCCGACACTGGATGAGGGTCCCAATTGGCTCGCTGGGAATGGGGAAACGACGCGCCATCTTCCGTCGCTTCCGGTTCCGGGGAAGTAATTTGTTTTTATTGCATCCCCCACATAAGAGAGCTCGTGCCTAGCTCTGCCCGCAGCCATTCCGGGACACTTTCTCATTCGCCTCCGGAAGTCGCCTGCGAGCAACTTTCTCAACTCGCGTCTGCACCTTCGGGGATCGTCACTCCTGCCCGGGGACGACGTTATATTTACGTCTCATAAAAAGTAATAAAGAAGAAAAAACACAACGACGCTGGCGCTGGCCAAACACAACTCGCCCCTCGCCTGGCTTCGGCGGCCATGGGCCGGTGGAAATAAACAAAATTATTACTTTCTTCGCCCATCATGGAGGGTCCCAAAGGCGCCACCTACAAGCGCTGGCTCCGGTGCGCCTGTGCGCCATAAAATCGCCCCGAATGGCGCAATTAAATCGATTGCCGACAGTAAACTTTCTCAAGTGCCTCCCCGGGTTCCTTTGCTTGGCCTGGGCTGGCTGGTCACGCAGCCCGCACTTGCCCGGGGAGATAACAAGAGAGCGCGTGTCCATCCGGCGGCCGCATGTCGTGTCATGTTTCGGACGGAGGAAAATCAATCACCCTCGGCCGATGACAATCTCCGACTCATCTCACCGGGATTCCGTTTTCTTCCCGCTTTTTTTCGTCCCTGTTTCGGTTGTTGCTAATACTATTTGCTTTGGCGACTCATCATCAATTAGCGAAGGCGGCTCTCGGTGGCTCTCGGAGGCCCATTTATTTTCGCACCAAACTTCCCGGATGATGGATAGAAGCGCCGCGGTCAGTCGGCCTCGTGTCGACCGCAAATCGCGCGATCGAAGTCACACACGGGATGCCGATGCCACGGTTCACGCTTCACTGCGCCGAGTGCGGTTGCGCCTGCGAGGTAGGCAATACGCGCAGCAACGCGTGTCGGATGGGCGCGCGATAATCAATCATTTTGTTGCCCGTTTTTGCTTATTATTTGCTCGCAATGCACGGTTCCACTATTCCTTGCGCCGACTATAGTTCCCTCCGAAGGCCTAGCGGTGGCGAGCGATAAAGAAAATTCGAAACGGACGAAACGGGCGCCGTTGATTGAACGGCGGCAGACAAGAGCATTGCGGTACCGGCCATCATTATCATCATCATCACCATCATCTTGCCATTGCACAACTCATTGAATGCTGCAGCTACCCGATTTCCACGCGGTGTTACTGTTGGTGCGCCAAAGTTGTTGGCTTAAGGACATCCATTCCCGTCCAGCGGCCGTCCATCCGATTATCTGTAGTTTCCGTCGGCTCTCTTTTCCGGGAAACCGGCTCGGCGCTGCTGAGTCACCGACGACCGACCGGGGTGGGCCGGACGATGATAAACCGAAAATCTGCTCGAGGATTATCGGACTGGAAGAAACTCATTCTTGCGTCCTCAACCGGCAGTGCCGAGAAACGTCATTACGTTTATTTTGTTATTGAAAAAGTTTTCTTATAATCAATACGCTTGCCTCGCCGGGCCGTCCTGTGCATCGGTTTTCGTGGTATCGCTTCGTTTTGTTTTCAATGGGCTTTCTTTTTCGGCACGGTGATAAGACTTCGATTTTTCCACCTTCTTCGGTGCTCGTTTGTACATTGTGGGGCCCGTTCCTGAGGCTGAGCACCGGTTGTGATGAGCTGTGGAGAGAAGTTCCAGTTCCTCCAAGTAACTTGCCGAGTTCTGCCCCGAGAGCAGTCGAGGTCGGCCCAGGTCAAAAGGCTTCGTCTCGATAAAGACTCATTAGGAAGTTGGTTCGTTAGGACCTGCGGAACCGATGGGCAGCTTCTGGACCGTTTCCTCCGAACCGTGGCCCAGAAAAGGGAATAGGATCGAAAATTGATAAACCTCAGCGGAGTCTCGGCCCGCTCGGCCTTGCTAATGTGCCCCCAGATACCCGCAGGAGCGTACGGAGTCGTTGTCGGCGAAAAGTCATCGCTTGGTTCGCCCTAGGCCAAAACTTTAAAACTGAGCATATAAACGGCCGGGATCGAAGGAAAAAGTGAATTTGGAAAATCGAATTCGTACACGGCCGCGGCCCGGTCTTATAAACTTTGCAAACCGAAGAGCGGCGACCTCACAGCGGGCAGGTTTACGAAAGTAAAATAAAATGTTTGGTTCGCGAGAGAGGGATAAGTTTTTGCCCGTCCGAAGCGGTCCCTCGGGTGGGTTGCATTTTTTCGACGCTTCCACAACTTACTGCTGTGGCCCACGGGCGGGAGAGAACTCCGCTACAAGCGGCAACTTGGAGTTGAATCCTCTGGTCGACGGGTGGCATCGTTAACTGTCACTGTCAGCTTGTTTGCCTAATTTATGCAAAGTTAGCAAGTGCGAACTTGGGCGCGAAAGAATCGTCGTAGATCAATACAAAGCCGCCAGACGATACTTGACACGCGCCACGCGAAACGTGGACTGTGTCCTTCGGAGGCCAAAGGACGATTTTACTTTGTCTTTGTTAGCTTCGTTGTTGGTCGAATTGTCTTCGTTTGGTGTTTTTTAAGCTTCACTGTAGCATCTTCATCCGTTTTAAGTAAACTGTAGCCGATGGTGAGCACGTAACATACTGGAACTGATTAAAATCAAACACAGCTTTCCATGGCCCTTAGCAACCCTTCTGCGGGTGTAACTTCTTGAAAGAGTTCATTCCGATCAGCCACAAAAAAAGTTCCGGGCCGACTCCGACTTTGGGGAGAGTTCAAAACAGGCGGGCCCCAATTCGTAAACTTATTTATTTTCAATTACACGTACTCTTTCATCTCGGTGTGCTCCAAAGACTCGTGGCATTCATTTCATCCCGTGGCGTGGCACCGGCAAACCCGGGGCGGAAAATCGCTCGGCACCCCTTTTGCCCGCACCGACGCTTCAGACTTTTCTTTAATCGTCTTACAGACGCGCCACCGCCGCTACCAGTGTTGCTACCAGAAACGGGCTCTTCTCATCTCGGGCAATCATCTTTGGGCCATCATCATCCTTCATTTTCGTTCGCCCGGGCACGTTAATTGATTTTGCGCCCATTTCTCGGAAGCGTCGGAGCGTTGAAGGGTTGTGTTACACGAGTTCGCTCGTTAGGGTTCAGCTGGTTCAGCCCCTCCGGCTTCCGGCTGGAGTTCTTCGTCGGCCCGGTTTCGAAGGCATCAATCAAAGAACCTTGGTTGGGTGGCTTGGAAAACGAATGCCAGCCAGTTAATCATTGCGGAACGCGTTAAAAGACGCCAATCGCCCGACATTGGGAATCTTATTTGGTCACAGTGGTCTTTGGCCACTGGCTTTGAAGCTGCTTTAAAGTCGAAGTCGTGTCGTTTCGCTTGTGCCTCAGCAGAGCACCACAAGACGCTGGCCAGAACCGGTTTGCAACATACTGACGCCATTCGCAGCACCGTACCGTCCTGCTCGAAGCTGTCATTCGTTTACGACCTACCGACGGACATGTGTCGTTTTGTGCACTTCTTCGGGCTACGTGCTTTGAAATGGGCATCTCGGCTTCGGTTAAAGTTCATCCCGTTTCGTGACAGGTTGCTCGGAAGCTGCTGAAACCCCCAGCATTGATGGCCCTTTGTCCAGTTCGGCTACTGCCTTGGACCACAAAATTCGGTCTCGCGTGTGGACTGCTGAAAAGCTGCTTTCCATGACGATGTGGGGCACGATGTTTTTTGGAGCTCGTGTGTGGAGGATTCGGCCACCCTTAAAGGGACACCGAAGCAGCTTCAGTTGTCGTCGTCGTCGTCGTCGTCTTCGTCACCGCAATAAAATCACGGCCCGAGCACGAAAGCGGAAATAACTTTCCATTATCTTTCATTTATCTTTATGGCTTTTTTCATTGCTCCACGAGTCGGATTTTGGATGACATTTTTCCAGTTTTTTCCTTCGCCGCACCACGGGCACGCGCAACGTGTGCGTCTCCACCGTGACACGTCCTGATTACACGTCCCGTGTCCTTCGCTTCTGATGGGTAATTTCGACACTGGTCACCGTTTGCTCATGTACCGGGTATTTGGGTCCGGATGTGTGAGGATCAGGATCGTACTGCTTTTTTCCCACTTCAGCCGGCGAGTTCTCTAATGTAGGGACGTGTGGTGCACAGGATGACAGGGACAGGGGTGGGCTTCGACAGAAAAAAGACGGTCTTCGCGCCACGTGCATCTGCAGGGGATGTATGTTTAAAGAAATTACGACGACGACGATGACGGCGAGGAGATCTCATGACACGCGATAAGCAGCCGGCACCGGAAAAAGGAGTGCACTTCGGTGGCCGAATCCGAAAACTCATCTTCCGGAAGCTGTGTAACATCCGCGGCGAATGAAATCGGAACGATCTCTCTCGGTGGCTCATCGCCATTTCGTCGGACGCAAAGGGGGAGAGAGAGCAAACGAGCCAGCAAATGAGCAACAGTAAGGCAAAGTTCTCGGGCCAAATCCGTTCTTGTCCGGCGGTATTTGGAAAGTACAATTTCCGGTTGGAACGATGAAAGGGAACATCGGGACGGTCTCGGTTGTGATTTAAATGTCAGCCACAGTGGCAAACCTTGTTTGCCTCCCGCTTATGTCGCGACAGTGACATAAGAGAATTATGGCCGTTCAACTGAAATGATTCTCTTGGAATGTATTTTTAACATTTTCTCCTCAAGAATTCAAATCAAATATTCGCGCAAAAGCCATTACGTGGCTACCGTTGCGGCTCAATCAACTAAATAGGATCCGGGCGTACGGCGCAAAATTGTTTACATGTTTCGATTCCCCCGGGGGTTCGGTTGATAATTTTGCGGCCTTTTTCAGAAAACACCGGGAAGAAACACAATACACATTACACAGCCTTGCGGTTTCGGCTGGTTGTGAGCGTTTTTACGGGTTTCCGGTGAGGAGGGTTTCCTTGCAACCTTTTTTGCTTAACGGTTGCCCAACGAAAACCCGCGGCTCCGGGAGGTTGATCGTGATTAGATTTTGTGGTTTGCGCCTCGGCAACGGAAGGCCGTGGCGAGCCTCTGCACAGGAACTGGAAATACCACAAAAATCAAATATCGAGTAAATTAGTTCGCGGCGCCGAAACATTCCCTTAATTTAAAGTTTGGCCCCGGGAGGAAAACCGCGCGGGCACGCGCTCTTGAATATTCATCATGAAAAGCACGTACGGTGCGTGCATGATAATCATGTTTTTCAACTTGCTTCACCGTGGCCACGTTTCAGTTTGTAAACGGACAGGGTTCGGGCAGTGCATGAAGCAACGGCTCATCGTTCGCCCTTCGACGCCATTCGTACGAAAAATGGAAAACACGTCGCAACTGCAAGCGGAGCAGAAAAAACCTGGTCCAGGAGAGTGTG
The DNA here is from genome assembly GCF_943735745.2 of Anopheles bellator. Taxonomy (NCBI): domain Eukaryota; kingdom Metazoa; phylum Arthropoda; class Insecta; order Diptera; family Culicidae; genus Anopheles; species Anopheles bellator. Next base: position 58,896,052 of record NC_071285.1, on the reverse strand, counting down.
CAGCTGCAGCTGCAACCAAACAGTTATTACTTCAAACAACGAGCAAACGGCGCAAAACCCGGAGTTGCCATAAGGCGGCCATTGCACAAAGAACCACGAAACTCTTCTATCCAGCGTGCGAAAATCGCTTTTTCTTTGCATTTTCTTTTCTCCCACGGGGTCGTTGTTCTCTCGGATGGACAAAACGGTGCAGCCGACGGGGAAAACAATTCGGTCCGAAAGCTGTGGTCAACGAGAATGAAAATGGATTTTTCCTCGCCAGCAATAAATGAGTTTCTTTCTCTTCACCGGTGCTGATTCTTTTGCAGCATGAGTTCTCGAAAACCAAAAAGTTACTCGAGTTACGGCAACGGATTCAAAAATGTGCTTGTTTCATTAACTTTAAGCTAAATAAAAGGTATGTGTGCTTACCTTGCAATCCAATTATTCGATAAGGACCTGTGAATAGAAAGAAAAAGAGAAATTAATTAATCAGATTGTGAACAAGCGATTTGGTTTTAAATTCCGACTGGGAGGCTGAGAGGTCCTGAATCGATGATCAATCTTTCGTGTCCAAAGTGATCCACACACAATTGGAACCGACAAACTTCCCGATTAATTACAATGTTGTCAATTAGCCGCCCCGGAACGCGCCGTGCGAAACGCCACGTTTGATGGCGTCAACTTTGGCCGGCACTCCGGAGCGAACGAATCAGAGCCCGTTTGAGCTGCTCCTCCGGCTCATGCGGATGATAATAGCTGAGGTGTCTATTAATTACCGGAATAATTAGAGACATAATTATTAACTGCCACTCTCAAATTGAGCACCGTCATCGTAATCAACGGCGGCGATCCCGTGCTTAGGAGTTCCGGTGCTCCTGAGGGCGGCTGGCAGATTGCCCTGATTTGTATATCGTAACACCGGTCTCGTCGCCGTCGTCGTCGTCGCTGTCGGTGGGAAACAATCAGGCAAATTAATATCCGAATCCTCTCAGCCACCACCGGTGTGGGCCTAAACTGACGCCCAAAGTGTGATGTCATCCACTTAATTTCTACATTGATCCAATTGAAATCCCGTTTGGCGGATGGCCGGTTGCGTGGGGAGTTCGAGTTTGACTAGCAATTAAACTCAAACACTGGATCGCGCGATGCGTTTGATGCCGTTGAAAGGATTAACGACCAACAGTGGCCATGTGAGGAAAGACCAAAACTTCAAATTGTACTTTAATGCATACCCGACAGACGGGGCATAAGAGATGGCCACATAGGTGCATTAGGCTGTATCGAACCGAAAAGGGAGTTAGTGCTCGTGGCTTGTGCAAGAAAAACCCATCGAAGGTACCAAGCACGGAAGTAGCCAAGTCCGAACAAAGATTCTCTTCTGGGTGCAATTTAAAGCATCCTTCTGGAGGGGGCCGATTCGCCAAAGTTTTCGCCTGCGCTTCTGAAGAGTCTTCGTTGCCGTCATTTTCCGTGACCGGGAGTGGCTCTCAACGGTGCGGTGCTACGCTCGGAGTGCGCGCTGGAGAGGAAACACGACACCATCGCAATCGCTTCCCCGCTGACCCGCTTGGCCCGTGCCCGTGAGCCAACAATCTTACCCGGCTCAGGAAAGGATGAATATTGCGAAAAGGGTCGGAGCCGGGACAGTCGCGACAAAGTCACGGTATCGTGAAAGACGTCCTTAAACTCTGCTGGGAGTGTCCGTTGTGAGGTGCGAGAGAGGAGAAGTGCAGGATATGGACGTAATATGGCGCTTAAAACAACGCCGGAAAGTACCACTTTCAGCTCCGGATTCACGCCACCGCCACCCATTTGGACCCCGCTCGCCCAGCCCTCGCAGTTCGTGTTTGGGTAATTGCTTCAAATTACTCAGTTTGGTTTTTCTTTTTTCCCGTGCGCGCGATGTTGAAGTGAGTGGTTTTGTGTTTCCCTCTATTGTTTCTCAGCTTCGTTCATCGACGACCGCCATCATCATCACCAGCAGACCACCGACCGTAACCACCAGCGGGAAACATCATCATAACCCGGCAACGTCTTCGGGACCCCACTCTTCCTGGGAACGTCCGGTCTGACTGGTCGCCGGCACCGGTATCGACCATCCCATCGCTTACTGCCGCGTGGCCGCTGGATAGAGACTGTTTGCGTTTACAATAACCATACCAACTTCCGGCCACTTCGGCGGAAAAGTCGGGACGGGATATCGGGTTTTCTTTCTTCCAAAAAATTGGGATGACCCCCATTGGTCGCGCTGTGCCAAGCGCCGGATGGCCACCACTAGACGGATAATGGCCGATGTATTTTTCTCTATTTTCGGTCAATCTTTGTTCGTTTTTCTAGCCCGTTAAAATAAACTTGCGTACGATGTTTTACCATACACTGTCGACAAATGTTGTTTGAAACAATATGAAAGTAGAAAGGTCGAAACAAACGGAATTTGCCAGTTTTTCACCAACCATAAAGGGATTGGTTTGACTTCTCGAGAATGAATGTCCATAGATTGAATTGCTTTCCGTTTTCGAGTCGAAGAATCAACTTTCTGTAAACATAACATTATTTACAGACAGCTTCGCAGAAGACACAAAGCGCTTTGGGTGTGCGCTCTTCCGAAGCAGCCACTTCGAGAGCCTCGAGATGAATGGCTTGAGGTCGGCACTTGAAAGCCATTCCTGTTCTAGTGCAATGAAAAATTTACACTTCACATTTCAATCTGGAATGTAAATATCGTTGTCAGTACAGTTGCAGTCTTGGTCTGCAAACACAGGGCTCCGGCGTGCAGCTTCTCCAGCGAGTGCCAGAGGTGATACTATTTACTGTCGTCTGTGTAATCGACATCGAGTTCGGGTAAGATACCTTAGACACGATGAAGGAGATAAAATCACAATCTCCTCAAGAGCTTACCCGACGACAATAACGACAAACGGCTCTTACGAAACCAATCCGATTGTTGTCGATAGGTTTGATCGAACGTACAGAACATAGATATTTGGTTCCACCCTTGCGGACTGGTCAGTGGTCGATTGCGGCAAACGGTTCATCGTTGTCTCGTCCAGTAAATCTCGGTTTTCGTCATCCACCGCCCACCGATTCCGGGCGGGCTAGAAAGAAAGATGAGATGTGTCCTGTCCGGTTGTCCGGTGATTGGTGATTTGTTGTTTACATTTATCGACAATCCTACCGCCGGGACGAAAAAAGGGTTTACAACTTAACATCGCTTCAACAGAACAGCTACATTTAAACTCAACGAGAAATCGGTTGTAGGCCCCAATCTAAATTGAAGAGAAACCGTGAAAAATTCCATTTAAAATGCGTTACAAAACAACTTAAATTATGTTGAGTGCAGGGCATATGATTCAATTTGTTGGTTTGTGTTCGGAACCCGGACCGATGGATCATAAACCACGAGCACAGAACATAGTTGATAGCTTCTCATACTTCGCGAAGGAATAATGGCCATAATAGACGGCCATATTTTATCATCGAACGAATGGATTGCAGGGCAAAAGGCCCCGAGAGTCTATCCATATTCCTGGGCCCGTTCTCTCCATCACCTGAAGACCCAGTTAACAGGCATATTGTTTCTGGTTGATAAATTGTTATGTATGTAATGCTGCAAAAAGTTATCACATTGCCGGCAACACACGGCCGGAGATTATCACGGTTCCCATTGCGGCGGCTTTTCCGTTGTCCTGTGGCGTGTGGCCCCGCACGAGTTTCCTAATGGCAATAATTCCCCGTCCCAATGGCCCTCTCGGGTTGGATGCTGTGTCGATTTCTTTTCTTTATGAGACGATGTTTCTCTTAATGCAGAAAGTCAAAGTTTTATGAACCTTGCCACACCACCGAGGGATGTCTTCAAGAAGTCACTGCACGATTATTCGATTACTGTCAATTTATTACGTCAAGGAGTGGGACACGCTCCATCCACACTGCTTGACTCCGTTTGCTGAACACGGTTCAGCTATTGCAATAAGGTGAAACCGCCGTCCGGAGAATTGATTGCATGTTGAACAATCTTCTATCTATCATCGTACGAGAGCTTGTCAACCTGTAACAGGATAGTTTAGTCGCTACTGTGGAATGTCTTTCGTGTTCACATCGTTTCGATTTGTTCTACATTTTTCGTAAAAGAATGAGGAAGAAATCATGTTTACGACTCATAAAGTGGTTCATTAATGGTCCAGATTAAACATTTACAAACATCGTCACGTCAGTCAAGTTTTATACCGAATCCGATCGAGATGATTGAACCTGGCCGCTCAATTGAAGACTTTCGGTGCGGCCGAATCGTGGAGCTCCAAGAAAACAACGAACAGAAGGCCAGCAAGTCGTGATAAGTGATCTGATCTCGGCTTACGATTGACACTTGTCCCTGGAGTCTCGCCCTCTGGGAGTCTCGCCGGGAGATTTATTTCGCACATCTTCATTTCGCAGCTGGCCTTACTTTGCCCGCTGCCATCGCGATATCAAGCGGCAAACTAAATTAAATTTATCCTTCCTGTAATGTGCCCTTAAAGTTAAGCTAATCGTGCCCCGGGTTGCTCGAGGGCATAGCTTCTTCGTGTTCTTCTTCGCGCTCGGCAGCTAACGAGCGGGTGGCAGAGTCGGGTCTGACTCGCCTTTGTAGGATAAACAAAGGCACCGAAACCCACCGGGGAGTGCCCCGTTTCGTAAAACTTTCCTGCCCACCGGTGTCCCATCGGTGGAACTTTGCCATAGGAAGAGTTGCCACTTTTCGGGGGAGTTGCTGGTGAAGTTTTTCTCCTTGATTTTTCTCTCCTTTGGCTCACTTTACAATAAGCTTCTTCGGTGTGCCACCGTTGCCATGGGGACCCGAGTTGGCAGCCGAGCAACCCGGATGCTGTTGCTGGTAAAAGGATTAACAGGCGCAAGTGCGGTGCCTGCTGTGGTGTTGATGAAAACAGCGCGCCCGTTGCATTATGTCACAAAGGACAACTTGAAAGGAAAATCCAGCTCGTCAGTGCCGTCCTTCGGCATGTCGGGGCACACGGTAACACGGAGCTTATCTCGTTTCTAATGGCGAGGAAAGGATTTATTGCCAGAGTGTTCGTGTGCAGCGCCCTGTGGTGGTAGTGTCGGTGCATCGCAGGATCGTTAGTGCACCCATTTACGCAGCTGCCGGTGACTGCGGCACGCCTCGTGCGAACTCCGCGAATGCACCCGACCCGGGGGAGACGACGTTATAAACGATTTCATAAACAACGGCCCGTGTTGCCAGGAAACTTTTGTACTGCCATCTTTTATGCTCTCGAGGAATTTGTTGCCGCGATAAGAAAACGTAAGAAAATAAGCTACCGGCAATTGTGCTATTTGTTTTCACGGAGTGGGCGTCGTCGTTATCTCGTCGCTAGTGGGCCGTTTTCGGGCCATTTTTCCATTCATCAAAAGCTCTTCGGTTTTTTTTTTCTCGGCAAAACGAACCGTTTTGGCCCCAGAAAGGTGCTGTCAACCGATCTCAACGAGCGTTGCTTTCGAGCCCGTCAACTGTAGTTAACAGAAGCACCACTTTTTGCTGACACGAAAGTGGTGGCCGAAAATGTATAAAGTTGATTCGTGGGCAATACAAATTCGAAACCGGAAGGTTCGCCACTGGGCTGGGCTCTACTTTCCGCGGGTGGCCAGGGATTAATGTTGAAATCGGGGTGAAAATTGGTGTGGAAAAACAGGCCGGTGGCTGGTGAAAAATTGTGCCCGGAACTGTGGCCGTAAACAGAAATGAACGAAACAAGGCCATCGTCGACCCGCCTGGCGACGCAAACAGTTCAAAGTCATTAATCATTTTCAATTGTGGATTTCCGGGATGTTCCGACTTTTGGGGTGGCCGTCCCCATCGCCGGCGCGAACAGTACGCCACGGTAATTGGAGCCCTTTTGCCGGGCTCCGGGTGTGTTGCTTAATTAGATTCCTGGAGCCCGTGGGCGTGAAAATTAACCCATCTTTCATCTTTAAACTCTCGTTCAAAGTTAACCGGTGACCCCTTGCAGCCCGTACGGGAGCCGCGTTTTCCGTTTCTTGAGCCAGAAAATAACGGATGAGCCAACAGGCGGCAACAGGAAACCAATGGCAACCGGAAGTGTGCCTACCGTTGGACCGCAACCGTTGATGGCCAATCAGCCGCCTGTTCAATAGTGCGCTGAAGACCTGGCCATGATTGGCATTTCATTTGGATTCGAAATATTAAAGCTGTCGAGAATTGTGAACATCGCCACTCGCGCGAGCGTGAAATCGAACAAGTGAAGCCGCTCGACAAGACGTGCCGACAAAAAACGCGAGAATGCATTAAAGCGGAAATCCTCGGCTGAGACATAAAGGATAATCATCGACAGAGGGGCGGCAGAAAACGGCAGAAATGTCGTCTCGAGGCAAGAAGGAAAGCACACACAGGATATTGCTCAGGCCCCAGCTCCCGATGCTATCTGCTTTTATTTTTTTCGAAGAGAAAAAGGAGTGAAGTGAACGTTTCGGGTCCGACACTTCAAGCGGCCAGCGGCGAGGGTGCCGAGCCGTAAAGAAGCGCGGTACCTCTCGTTTAAGGATTCCATTCACCTACTTATCCGTTTTCTTTCGTTATCGGCCGAGCAGAACGAGTAGCAGCCACTCACACCGTCCGAAGGACCGAAGATCTTCGGAACGAGTGATTGTGACTTCTCATGCTGCAAGATCCGCCGCCAGCGGACACACATAATGAAGAAAATTAAAAAAGTCATAATCCTTTGCGACTGCCTTGCGGTGGCCAGGAGTGTTATGCTTTCTTATTCATCTAAACCACGTTTCTGCTGCAAGACTCTACGGATTATTTTCCCGATCCCAAAGTCAACCCGGCCAGCTCGTGGTCGGCAGTGGAGTACCCATGTTGGTACATGAGCTTTGTCCACGCTACGGACGGTGCAAGAATGGCGACCAGAAGGAAAAAAATGGTGCAGTAGTGGCCCTGGAGAAGTTCCGGCGACTTCACGAGTGTCTACTCTGTCGTCGGCCAGTCACGGTTCGTTGAGCTGGATTGGATTGCACCGGGGACGACACAGGATTTGGAGCCAATATCTACTGGAGCCGGCACAAAAAGGACCAGCGGATAATTGTAGGTGGCAAAGTGGACGTGACAAGTCGTCCATCGTTTCGTTGGTACGACTCTCCACAGCATCTCGCCCCCGGCGGTCGCTGAATGACGTGGAATAATTAAACTTGGCGCTGGCGCTCCACGGCAGACACCCCGTGGCGCACGTAGACGTGGACTACGGGTGCACTAAATTGAGATTGGCAATTTTTAAAGCATTATCATCTTGTATCAGGTGTTTCGCCATGTACGAATTGGGCAGTGGCCGTTCCATTGTCCGGATTTTTTTTTTGCTCCACAGTCTTATCGCCACCCGCAACACCCGTTTTCTTGTACCACGAGAATTACGACGACCCACGCGAAAGGCCACCACCCCGAAGCTTGGCGGAAATATTTTGTGGCGTGGATTTTCCGACTGTTTATGGGACCAAAGGCTGGGCCGGGTGGCGCCAGAACTTGCTTATCTGGTCGCGAAACTTGGCCAAAAATTCCGGCTCTATGGGATTTCTAGCATTCGCCTACATGCCACCCAATTCCACGAATGACACTGGCACACTGCTTCGAAGAGTTGCCAGTGTTTTTTGGGGCCGCCACCACGAAACTTGACCGTTTTTGGCGAGGTTTTATCGGTTGAGTTGGAAATGAGCAGGAGAATGAGCGAAAAACGAACTCGTGGAATTCAACATATCTGACAAATGGCCGTGAGGGCCCAACGGATAAGGAAACAGGGAGAGAGAGAGAGAGAGAGAGAGAGGGCGCGCGAATGAGAGAAAGAAGGAATAGGGCATAAAAAGCAGCATCTTATTAAACGCAGCCCAACGGCGGATGGTGCACGGTGAATGAAATATTTCGAAAGTTTTGCCCCAAAAGATATAACATTAATTAAAACGTCATGTTGAAGCCCTATCGCGGGTGGCCGTGGTGGCGTTGGGGTCATGCGGTGGAGAAAGGATAACATGGCGCAATTATCCCAAAAAAGAACCACGGAATATTAAGGATGAATGGTTGGAATGCGGGAGCAGCGCACTGGCGCATTAACTGAAACGACCAGTACTTGAGATTACCCGATTTTGGTCCTCAATGAATGCGAGCCTTTGTTTGTTTGCGACTCTTTTCGTTTGCCTGAGGAATGTTTTGAATTCTCGTCTTTTGTCTAAATCTGAACGTTGTCTTTTAACGGTCATACAATCTATAACCAAAATTGTTTTCATTCGTTAATGTCCTGAGCCTTCTGTCAACCTATTTGGAGTTTATGTACACACATATTTCGCTTGCCGGAAAATCCATAATTGCCACCTGGGCACTAGGCCACTTTTAAACGGCTACAAAACACCGTCTGGAGGAGAAAATCTATTGAATGTCGATGTAAATATTATCCCATCAAACCATCGGCCTTATCTACTGTCGGCTGCTTCGAAAGCGGTTGGTATCACGTTAATTGAGCAGCCCACTATTGACACTATGTTCCGATGTTTTGGCCACGACCACTTGCTTCGTGACTGAGTCAGTTGGTAAAGTTAGCGCCACTTGCTACGCATTTCATAACTTCCAAAGTTACAATATTTGTACATGAAACATCAACATATTTATTTTTAATATCAATAGCAACCTTCAAAGTTGCCTGCTCCGTAGCAACCTCCGGTAAACGGAGCCCGAGGGCACTTCCGGCACTAGTCGCACGCAGTTTCCAGTAACGACCAGACAGACACTGTTTGGCCAACTAATGCAGGGGTCCTGGGGAACACTATTCCCAATCGAGCAACCCGACCCAATCGGGAGCACGTTTTGGAACAGATTTTTGGCAATCGACCCGCAGCGCTCTACCGCAGCCCGGTTTCGGGGTGTAGTTTTCCAATTTTCCATCCAAATGTGTTTATTGCGAAAGTAAACAGTGTGGCCTTGTTCGGTCTGGCTGGCGGTCGGTCGGGTTGGTTGTTTAGACGCTTGGTTGGTTAATAAATTGCTCCAACCGCCGTCACGTGGCGTTGTGTCGGCATCGACGGCGTACGCTATTAGTGAAATTAGCCGGATCCTTCTCGATGGCGAAACCCATTGCGTGCGCCCGAGAAGATTTCGCTAAAACTTTGGATCATTTCACTCCCGATCACGGGGCGGCGCAAAGGTTGCCTCCTTCCCGGGATGGGATGCCGAACTGAGAAAATAGAACCACCCGTAAGTACCCCTTTCGTGGGGTGGCTCTCAAGACTTACAGCTCTCAAGCCTTTTTCCGCTCTTTTACGAAACCGGTTGAACACACTTTAATGAACGTTCGACAAAACATGGTGCTGCTTGTTGGGGAAAGTTTTCGTTTGCCACGAGCTTCGTTTGCTCGCCGATGTAATTATGAAGATGTAGTAACTTTTTCTTAGAACATTCGCAATATGTTGCATAAGGGTCGTTGTTAAACACCGAGCATTACTTTACCATTGAAGCCACGAAATCGTCGGATGAAGCTTACCTAAAAGAGAAAGGAAAACAAGGATTAATTAAAATACTTACAACAACGTTTCGAAGCTTAGCAATAATGTCGATCACCCCAAACGCGGACCCCCTCTAACCATTATCGATGACTTCAACAGCCACAATATGGCGTCGCACGAGCCATCTGACAGCGGGCGAGCCCGGCCATGTTGTGCTGCGTGCCAGTGTATTGGCTTTGCCGGTGATCATTAGTAACGATTTGTGCCGCGACAGTGTTGTTGCCGTGCTGGTGGCGCGTTGCTCGACGCTGCAGTTCACTGCAGTGCGGAGCACGAATTTTATCGCAGCGAGATCTCCCGTCGTCACCCCGTCGAGTTTCTATTGTGTAACTGTCGCCTTTGTGTGGATCGAAATGTGGTGGCTCAGCCGGGAGGACACAGCCACACGTTGGCCCACAGCAACGGAGAAAGGATGGCGTTTCTTCGGCTACACTGCGTAGCGTGTAACGTAATGATGTAGCGAAGCAATCGTGGCCATGGCAACGGTTTGGAGCAAAGTGAATGCAGCAACCAGAGAACGAAGCCAAGAACTCCTCGTTACACAACCCGGGGACCTGGTGACAGTGAAACAATAATTTCCTTCGCCGACTTTCCAACTCGGGGCCCGTCCTGATGGACGAAGCCGAGTGTGTGATTCAATTTATCAACGATGGAGGCGCCTGGTCGGTCGTGACATTCGTGCCCGATAAGAGCACTCCCGGCTGGATGTTGCTGCTGCTGCTGACTGTCTTCGCTGACGACACGGGAATATTGAAAAAGAGATTGAATAACTCGTTGAAGGACTGTTTCTTCCTGCGGAGTCGGGTTTCAATTGCTTGCCAAGAATGTGCTGTAGGCTGAAGATGTTTCAAACATGCCACAAACGATTGCACATTCAAAAAGTTCAAATTGAGCAAAGGAAAGCTTTGTCAGAACGGATCGTACGTTGGGCTTAGCTGCACCAGTCATGAAGTTGCGCTTACATATTTATAAGTTACACAGCTTATAAAGTCGTGCTGACCGTTCTGAAGGCCTCCGTTTGTCCGTTTCGAAGCAAAAAGGGGGAAAAAACGCAACCCAACATTGCAGTGAACCCTCTATCATGGTCATCATGTAATGGTGGCGCGATTTGTTTCGCAACGGAACCAAACGGTCCGTTCGGTCGTGCTTTTAACGATGCTTTACTCGGTACCGCAGGACCCAAAGCAGCGATACGCGACACAATCTTCGGGCTCGACGGCTCACCTCTGATAGTTACGACCCCGAACGCCAAAAGGGACACTGCTAATGGCGAACTGGAAGCGAAAGCTGAAAATGAATGCAATTCATTTCCGACCGCGCTCTCTACGGCCTCGGCCCGCGTTGCATTCGCTGCAACAAACTGTGAAACTGCACGCAAAACGAAGGCGAAGGCTGCCCGCCTAAAAAGGAGTACGCGCAGGGACAAAAAAGCAGTGGATGCGAAAACGACGGAAGCTTCCTGTCTAGACCAGAAGGAGCAGAAGCGGCGGAAAAATCGGCCTCTCCAAGCCGGGCGTGCTCGGTCTGCTTTCGGTCAGCCGATGGCCGAAAAGATGGCGAAGCAATATGTTTCCCTAATTTATTGGCCACCGAAAACGGAGTTATTGCCGCTGGCTGTTTTAGGACCAGCCCGGGACCTCCCGCGGGTCAGGCCCGAGCGAGGGTGTAGTTTTTCATTTCGTGTGGTTTTTTCCGAGCGGACGCTTAGAAATACCGGAGTTCGGAGTTCGCTTTTTGTTTCTGCGGTCGCGGTAATTCCGTGGTCCCAAAGTGGCCCCCTCAAATCCGACGGCGAGGCTCGAAATTTATTGAACGCCGTGCAATTGTGCATAGCGTAGCGTTGGAAAGTGCAGCTCGTTGTTAAAGCCCGTGTTCTGTGTTTTGGGGCCAGCCGGGCATCAATCGTGCGAGTTCCGGCGGGCACGGTCGATAAATGACCGAACGATTCTTTTGCAACGCCCCGATCGTGGTCCGTGCGCCCGTGGGAAGGCAACAAATCTTCATTATTTCGGCAAATTTAATAATGTCGCTTGGTTGAAGTAATTGCACCACGTGTGACCGGCCACTGCTGGGGATGCTTTCACCGTCCGTTAAACGGCTTGATGATGTAAACATAACCTCATAAATCTCTAACTCGCCCGAGTGACCGCTCCGAGTTCTGGTCACTTTTTTTCATCATTCGCCTCGCTCTTCCATCTCACTCGAGTGTCGTTGGACCAGTCCATCAAGTGCGGACCGTGGGCGATGTCACTTTCAATCCGGACACGGCCCCTGGTGACCGAGGCTCTCGGCGGGGACACTCGGGAACATTAGCACACGAGATTGATTTACTGGCGGTGGAATGTAATAAAGTAAGGTCGGAAATTTGCACCTCACCAGGACGATGCACTTCGGTCGGTCGCTTTCCGGTTTCGAACGGAACACGGCCCTGCCATCGATCACCGTGTGAGATGGAAGTCGATGGAGTTAACTATCAATTGACGTGCGGCTGAAGATAAATCCTGCGAGCCGAGTGCGGCCGTGTGATTTTCGATTTTTTTCTCATTGTTCCCATATATTTTCAAACCCACTTTTACCAATCACAATAAAGTACAGCTCAATTTTATGCTTGCTCGAACTACACCGTATGCTGCAATGTTGGTTTATGGTTCGTTCTTTCGGTTCTATTGAAATCGCAACCACAAAATGGAGCCGATAACAATTTTTATCTCTCTTTTTGCGGGGAAGACTTCACTCGTAGTGGTTTAAAAATTTGCACCAAATTCTAGAACTGATCGGGTGCGTTCATTTAGCAAATTGATCGCAAACGTTAAGCAAAGTTTGATGACATTCAATCATTCTGTTCGGAAACCAATGCCACAGACGAAGGTCAGTCGTTCCCGGTTTGATTGCTACCGCCGGAGGAGCGACAATAGTTACAATGCGTCAATTTTATGGTCTCCGGTTCTGTTTGCTCAGACGTCTCCGAGCGACGACCAGACCAAGAAAGTGGCGTTTTCCATTCGCTTTCCCAGCCATCGGAGAAAGAAATCAATTTGAATGGAAATGTCGCTGCATAATTCCAACCGAGCACAGGGTCCTGCTGTTCCCTATTATTTCCATTCACTTATTATTCGCCTTTTTCTAGGAGCTTCTTCCAAGCCCCGAGAGAAAGGAGCGTCCCGAGCAGTGTAAGCGGACTGGTGAACTTCTCTCTCCGACAATAATGCCTGACACTATCATTTATGAGCGACATTCGTCGTCGCGAACTGTCACCGTCCGTTCGGGGCGACATTTCTCATTCTCGATGGATGGCCGTCGATCGCTGTGTCGCATTTGTGAAGTCGTTAGAAAGGGCCCCGAAAAAGAAAAACAGGGAAAGCAACTGTTTTTTTCACATTCCTTCGCCTTCGACCCAAACGATTGATGCGCCGCCGTTTTGTTTGGGTTCCGAACCCCGCGATCGGTGCGACCGTCGATTGGGGTGGCCTGCAGATACCGAGAAAATGAACTTCCCTTTTGTGATGTGCAGTCAAAGTTCTTGGGAAGCGAGCGGAAAACTTTCTCGCCAGGAGTGAGAAAAGTAAGGACCCCTCGGCATCAACTAGAGCGACAACTTTATTGAGATTCGCTCTCGTAGAAGTGACACTCGTTGACGCACTTCTAGACAATTGCATTACCACCAGCCAGCGAGCCTCCGGACAACAAGGGCCGGAAGCAGATGGGCCGCTTTCTCGGTTCACGGTGCTGTATCTACAAAGAGATCAAACACCTTGTCCGCCCGCCTCTCGGTCGTCTTGGGCAACTTTCTTCCCCCCGTTGTCAGCCGATAGAGCCGTCAGCTGGTGAGCACATTTTCGTTCTCTTGGCGGGCAAACAAGCCAACGAGAGACTCGCCCGTTTAATGGCGCTCTCGTTTAGGCAACACAAGTTTCAATTCTCGGCCGTTTTATTTTAATGAAAAATTTCCCAGTGACGGTGGTGGGATGGAGGAAATTCGAGCTTTTCTATGCGCTCGTTTTGATGTTTGATTAAAATTCAATCGCTTTGGCGCGGCTGCATGGAGTGAAAGGTAAAACCTAGTTCCGCGACGAGCGAGTTGCGGAAAAATGTTGCGTCAGGCGAGGCGGAATGGATAGAACGCTGTCGATCGAACAACCGGACGAACACGTCGGCGGCCGTAAAATGGGAGAGGAAAATGGAAAAATCGTGCCAAACCATTCGGGTCCACTTTCGTCGTCGTGCCAAAAAGGCACGCGGCCACCAGCGGGATTTGGTGCGTCGTCGTTGTTTGTGATTGGGAGTCGGTACCGTGGCATTTATACGTTTTTCAGCGAATTTTATACAAAACTCAATAAGTAGTAAAATTTACTACCGAAAAGTGAAATTGTGGCCTTTTAAATTGTAGTCAAAATATTGAAACATAATTTTAAATTTTCACTCTGCAATCATTTGTCCGGACCGGCACACTATTTCAAACATCCTTTCGGAGCGCTTCCGGGATACTTTTTGTGGCAACTTTACTTGTTGGGTTTTTGTCAGCATTTCCCGGACAGTTTGTGGTCAGTGGTGTATGTGTGTGGCTATACTCGGAAGCATAATTACTGCCCATCAACCTTCAGTCAACAGGCCAACAGGCAAGCGCGGCCGAGCATCCGGTCCTGGCAATTAATGTTCGTTTACCGCATTTAATGAGCCGCAGAGCAGAGTGCAGAGTACCAAGTTTTGCGCCACTCGCCACTGTTTTTTGGACTTGTTTGAGTGTGCAAAGTGCAACGGCGATGGCACTGCTGGCCGTGGCACACCTCCCCGTCGGGTCCTTTGTTTCCCCCGATCGGTTGTGTAACTTATTAGCGATGAAAATCGTTGCCATGGGTTTGAGAGTGCACTGTTGCCAACTGTCGCGGTTGGCTGACCGGAAGTTGTGACCAGCTCGAGCCCGACCTTCGGCCCGACGAGCGACCACGGAAAGATGGTCATCCACTCAAAGGACCACACGGATGGGGCCACAGGAAGTTCGTAGATCGTTACTTACACCACACATACACGCGCGCAGCCGTGATGCAGGCTGCGGTTTTCGGTCCACACGGTGGGTCGGCCGCTACGGAAGTGGACCATCGTCACCTTGTCCCCATCGAAAAACCGCCATCTTGTGGGCGTGGAAGGACACAAAAAGCCCTAGCTATACTGCAGGCCCGGTCGGTCCGCAAACAGTATTATGCTCGAAGCCATAAACCATAATTTGCGTATCTCTTTCATAGGTGTGGTGCCCGCCGTCGTCGGTGCGCGAGAAGCTCGCAGCTCCCGACGGTGGCCGCGTCCGACCACAAAGTTTTCCCCACGCTGACACTCACTCCTCTTCAGACGGAGAGGCTTCCCGTCGCAGTGTATGACACAGCAGTTGGTGACACCAACGCTACCGAGGGTCATTACTTTGCCCATTTTACAACCAGCCCTCGGAGGACGATATGTGGCACCCTATACTCCATATCCGTTCGCGTCGAACCCAGCGAGTGTAAAGAAAAAAATCGAACTCATCGAAGACAAATTTCATTATAAATTTAGATTAAGATTTCTATCCGACCCTATCGGCGTCTTCGTCCACAGGAGAAGCAAGTTTCAAGAAAGAGCATCTCCGCTGCACGCCGTCACGTCGCCGTTCCGCCGGTCGGCTGTCATCATCTTCGCCATCGTTGGCAATGATAATTTACGAGCTAGATTGGATTCACCCTGTGCTTTGTGAAAACTTTTTACTTTCCTCCGCTCGGCCAAAGTTTGACAAGCACTGCACTCGAACCTGTCAACATGTTGCGGCCCCCTCGCCCCCGACTACTCCGGGAACTCCGAAGTGCACTCGTGCGACGGTTGGTTTCAGCCACAAAATTAAATGTTGCCCGTGGTTTCGGTCCACCGTGAAAAAGTTGTTGAATCCGCACGATTTTCGGTGGAAGTGCATTTGTTGTGCGAATAATGGCGAAAGAATGTGAACGATGCACGAACTACATTTAATGTGATTAAAGCCATATCAGCCGCATTATCGGGCGGAAGCAGAAGTAGGTCGCGCCCGGAACCGGAAGGACCGCGACAGTGCGCGTGTGGAGTTCATTGTTCGCATCGATTTGCATTTCATCCCCGGCCCGACTGGGACTGGGCGTGTTTGCGATAAGAGTGCATTGATGACGATCATCGCGATGCGCTGCTGATAACTTCATCAGCATAATGCGCGATACAACAAATAATGGTGCAAATAATAATAGAGATCGGCTTCCCCAAGCGGGGCGATTCAACGGCCCTCTGTCGGTTTAATGTTTTCGGTTTGAATTATCGTCATCGTTAAAGCTGGAACTAATTGCACGGACACTATGGATACCGTTTTTTTTGCTACTATTACATTGGATTGTTTGCCGGACGCAACTTTAATCCGATCGACCAAAAAGAGAATGTTACGAAAAGGTTGTTTTGAATTGGCGCACGTTTGATAGTCTTACACTAAGACCTCGCCAGGGTAGCGCCAAACGCCAAACTTGTAAAGCACTTCTTGAACCTTTTCTCTGTTTGCCCTGTGAGCCCTTCCGTGTCGGGACCGGGAATTCCCAACCCGCTGTTTTTGCGTCGTTAATGCCGATGCGCGTGTCAAATATGTAGCCGTTGGTTAAAAGTAGCAACATAAACACTGAACCAAAACCAAAAGAGTTTAGACGAGTGATGGGAGGCAAAACAGAAAAACGTGGCCACCTCTCGAACAAGATTTCACCTTGGCCTCCCACCCGGAGAGGCACGGGACTGCGGAAAGTTTCGAAGCCACGAGTGTGCTTCCTCTTCTTGTAAGCACTGCGAGGAAAAAGAATTACAAAACATGGCGCTTCAAAAAAAACTTTACCAACGACTTCTGCCTGACGTCGAACACGCGAACGGTATTTTAATCAGCCAACTACAGCATAACGGGCGTAACCGGGGGTGTTTCTTATGTTTCTGGCCCACTTTAAGATATCCGGTAAACAACTCTGGGAACAACTTTGCAGAAAAACACAAAAGTTACTTTCGCAACCCCGTGGCACCCTCAAGTGCATTCACCGAGCCGTGCGAGCCGTGTCTTCGGTGGGAAAACTTTCGCACCCGACTCTGAGTCACTCCGAGAGTGGCTCTTGGAGGAGTAAATAAGGAGTGGAATGTGAAACAAGCCTCCCCGTGGTCGGTGTGGTTTATTAAAAAACGAACTCATTCCGACACGTTGATACGAGCGGGCGCAAAAAAAAAAAACCCGACGACGACTCCGCAGAGAGATATCTCAATTCCTTCGAACCGGGACTGAGGGAGATTTCTTTGCCGAGCAAAATGGCGATGACAAAAGGGTTCGTAATTAATTTTGCCTCAACTCGGCGAATCGGAACGCCAATCTGCCGAGCACGATCGCGCTGCCCTAGCACGCCTCTCATTACATGATTAATGGTGTAATCGAATGTAAATGGAGCGCTGGAACGGGCAAGACTACCACGACTCTGGATGCCGGGTACCGGGCAAGGGATTCGAAAGGATTGTGATTAATTTTTTCCACGCCTCCAAGAAGGTGGTAACGATTACGATTTAATGAGACGCGATTGTCGCGGCGTTACCGAACGGCGATAACTGTTCGGATGAAAGTGTTCGATTACGAGCCGAGACTTCGGAGTTGGAGTAAATTAATTCTCCTTCAATTCACCGGGTGCCAGTTCATTTGCTGGCACGTTCGTTGTTTTAAAATATGGTGCCCGCGGTTGGGAAAATAATGTTCACACCAACGGCAACGGCAGTTGGTGCGATGAGTTGTGAAAGTTCCGTGGTGGCGCCATCAATCAATTTCAACTCGGCCGGCCAAGACCGTTTTGTAGCGTTCGGTTTAATCGGAGGCGACCCGAATGGATTATTACACATTATTCTACGCCGAGCCGAGTACTGGGGGGCCTTTGGCTTAAAACCAACACTGGCGGCGGAGCAGCTTGCAATAACATTGCCGGTCGCCGGTCGCACGGACTGCTCCAAATATTAAAGCGCTCCTATTATTGCAGATGCGCGAAGTAAATCTGCTTAAGTCCTCCTCAGGGCGACAACCGAACGCGGGTCCTGCCGTTGGCTTTAATAGAACTTTACCGACTTGTTTGTTATTGCCCACGGACTTCCGACGACGATGGCGACGGCGCGTTTGAAGGCGTTTATCCGTTCCAGAAGGCAACGTGTGGCCCGGAAAATCTCGCACCGGCCGAAGTGTTATGACAGCATAAAATCAATTTTATCCTAATTTTTACGACCACCGCCGTTCGGTCGCCGGAAATTGGACCGGACGAGCCGAGCCGAGCTTGTTTGCCGAGGCGGCCTCGCGGGCTCGTGGCGCTTGTCACTTGAAGTGTTTGAAGCTTCTTAATGCCTGTCTGCGTCTCCACAGCGGAGACGTAGAGTTGCTGTCCGTGCCCGGGGAAAAATAGATTCATTTCCCTCGCCGGGGGAAGGATAATAAAACGGGCTTCGCGTAAATCGGCCACCCGAACGATCGACGGTGAAGTAATTTATTGTGTTTTGTGTGCGTTTCTCTATCGGAAAGCGAATTTTTAATTGTTCTCCTCGGAGGAGAATGCCTCGCCAAGAAGATTTTCAGACTTTCCCTTTCCCGAGTGACGCCGTGGCGGAGAAAGCGAATTTTCTTTTCGCCCCAATCCGCCTTCCCGGCCCGGCCGCAGACACGGATGGAGGCTGAATTTTATTGACGCCATAAATTTTCGCTCCATCCTGGCGCGCCGTTAGTTGATAAGACGAATGCGAGACGCAGGAAAGTCTGCGATCGGACCGGCCAATCTGGGCCGGAAAAATTAGGCCTCGCCCCACGCGGTGATGAAAACACACTTCAACACGTGCGGAGTTAGTAATTAATTTCCGCCTCCGTTTTCAACTTTCCGAAAGACACATCGGGCTGTGATTGCAATATTTGTCAATGGAAGACAAACAACCGCGCGGGCCCAAGGATAACCTTCGGGCGGGGGCTCGGCCGAGGGTGGTCAGCGATTCTCGATGGCAGGGAGTGTATTAATCTCATGAATTTTCCAGCAACTCCGGCCCGTACGCGGATGCCAGGGGAAACATGAGCCTTTGATTAATTATGCTCAGTGCCGCAAATATTTTCGGGAGCTTTCGGGCGTTTCTGGGAAGCAATCGAATCCCTGCAGAGAGGCCGTTGGCTGGGTGGCAGTAAGGGCGCTGCATCCTTCAAGCAGATATGGAATGATTGCCACTTGAGGGGTAGAGAAGAAAAAAACTAATTAATTTTCTCGTGTTCCCCGAAGAGGGTGAAACAGTTTTCGTCTTCACAAATTACTGAAAAAGCCTGCCCACACGGCGAGGCACAGCTCGGGGTTTCCCGGGCAACATCCGGGGCATCCGCAAAACCTCTCGGCAGCATTAATCCCTTCACCGGAAGGGACCGAGGCGCAAGATTTGTTGCGCCTATTTCGCTCCCGTTGTTACCTTTTTGTGCTGACCGTTTGTTCTCTGGACAATCCCGGTCCGCGGGTCTTCTTCGCATACGTGCACCAATGTCCAGCCCCCGATGGTGAGAAGCTTTATCTTTGGAGTTTTCAAGTTAAAAGAAAAACGTGACGCATTTCTTATCGTCGGCAATTAAATAAAGCGCTCCAAAGTTAAATTGAATTGAATTTCTCGCCGGTGTTTCGGGTGTCAACCACCAGCATCCCCGACACTCTGGGGATCGTGACCCTGTCCTGAACACTATCAGTTTTGCTCGATCTAACGCCGACGGCCAAAGTTTGTAGGGCGCCCAACTTGCCAGCTCGATCCTTTGTCGGCCCGAGCTGATCCGGAAAGATTGGCCAATGATTTGGTCCATTCACAAACTGCTTCCGCCGACGAAGAGAACTCCAAATGAAACCGAAATCTTAGTCGCGATCTAACTTCAAGATGAGCATCAACTGGAAACACTTTCAGTCGGTGGCGTCTTTGGCTTTTCGGCTTTCGTAAATT
Source organism: Anopheles bellator (assembly GCF_943735745.2). NCBI lineage: Eukaryota > Metazoa > Arthropoda > Insecta > Diptera > Culicidae > Anopheles > Anopheles bellator. Next base: position 58,876,534 of record NC_071285.1, on the reverse strand, counting down.
AAAAGCGCGAGGACCATCGCTTGGCCACGTCCCGTCCCCATCTTTCGCCCGGCTACAGTGGTCCGGACTGGTGAAAGATGAAAGGACTCCACGAATGCGCGTTCGGCCGCAAGCGTTGGAACTAGGACTGAATTCGGCGGCAGCGAAGTGAACGAAAAAGAACAACAAATTGTAGCCTTAATTTAATTATTCTTAATCAAATTTAGCACCGTAACTGATCCGATATCCGGGTTTCGCACCGTGCCCACAGCCATGCCCCCTTTGGTGAACTTCGGTGTCGGCTTTAAGCTTCCGATTCCACCGGACAGTTTAACAAATCTAATAAATTAGAATCTGCACGGTCGAGATTCGGGCAAACACTTTGCGCGTTAAGTGCACATCATTCTGCCACAAAATGCCTCCAGATTCGTGAACGTAACGTGACTATTACCAACAGAACGCAGGTTGGATAAAAGTCAAATTAACCACGGCTCTTTCGTGCGGCGCAGACGGACGTATCGGATATCGAGCGTGGGTCGCCACGCAAAAGTGTCAACCACAAATCCTGCCGGCTCACTTTTTGTGTGTCACCACTCCATCATCAGCAGAGCCGTGTCAAGCAAAGGCGACGCAGCGACACGCACCGTGTCTTCTTCTGGAGCTAATGGACATCTCATCGATCCTTGGAATCCGAGCAGGGGCGCCGTGTTGAAAGAAGAGGAAAAACCGAAAATCCATTTCGGCACTCAAACTAGTGCCGGGCCTACCGAGCGCACCGGGGTATTGGTGTTAATGGAGACAATGATCATCATCACCAACAACCACCAACGGCGAACCAACCATCTCAAGATGGGCCCTTAAGGCCGGGCTGAGGCGTCAGTGGCGCCAGGCGCGACCTCGAATGATAACGATGATAAAGATGATGAATATGATGTCATCAGGCCTCGTTATGCGTTCATCCTTCTTTCTTTTGCGACCAACGAGGCCCATAAAGTATCATACAGGAGGTTGTGTGTGCCAGGATTACGGCCTCCGCACCGGGAAGCGTAATTTCTGTCTTCCGTCCTTGCCACACGTAACCAAATATCCTTCTTGAGTCGCCTAACGCCGGGCCCCAAGTTGCGTCGTGCGGCATTGTTTCCCCGCTTTAAAATTATTACATCCTTGTGGATGTCGCCCCCTGTTCGCTGATAGAACACAGGGCACCAAAAAACCATTTCCCACACGTTGCACGGACCATTTTTCAATAGGTTGGCTCCAGCCTCGTGGCACGTTCTCAGGGTGTTGTCGTTGCCGACAGCTCCGCAGGTCGGCGGGCCACAACGACCCACCCGAAGAGGTGTCCCCAAGAGCGATGATTACATTAACTCGCCGACCGACCGAGGGCCACGACCAAGAGGACTCTTCATGAGCCCTATCATTCCCTTCGGAAGAAGCAGCTCCACCCTGTTTTAGTTTTTTCTTCTCTCGCTGGCCCTTTCATCCGATCCCTTTGTTGTGTCGTCTCTGGCTCATCATCCTCATCACCGTCACCGTCACCGTCATCAGTCTCGGCGGGGCTCCACACGCAGCGGATATGTTGCTGGCTTTCTTGCATACTCATCAGCCGAGAAGGGAAGATCTACCATTAGGTGGGCCACCAGTAATTCCACGTCTCGTCCTCGATTTTTCCATTAGCTTTTTTGGCCCCTCTGTTCCCGGGGTGAACGTGCATGTGTGTTGGTTCAAGGCTTTGGCTTTGGCATTGTCGACTGACGTCAATATAAAAATATCGGAAAAGTATCGAAACGGAGAGCCAACGACACAATGGCGCAAAGTGCGACCTTCACATGGCACGACTTCGACTTCGTCACTTGGCTCTCGGTGAAGGGCAAGCGAGAAGAATGGCCACCGTGACTTACACATGGTTTCCTCTGTCGGAGCCTTCTGGCTCAAGATGCTGGCGATGGCTGGGCTCTCTGGGTCGGGCGGGCCGGGTGGAAAGATACATTAATATTCCCCGACAAGTGCGCCTATTGTAATGCGAGATCTTACATGTGATTATGCGGGCCACGGAGTGAGGAAGGAGGCGGTGCCACCCACCCATTGTCACGGCCCGTGGTGACGGCAACAATATTGTGTGGTGTGTTTCGCCAGGACAACAACAGCTTCCATCGGGCGAGAAAAACCTCGGCAACACACGCCAGGCAGGAAAAATCCATTTTTCATCCATTCTTGTAACGAGACGGACGAGGCAGACGAGGTTCGATCGGTGGCGTCAGAAATTCCCGGAAAGACACAATCGCCACCCCCATTCCTGATGAGGTAACAACGTATTGGATGACGAAATTACATCTTCGCATCATCGCCCCTGTATGGCTGACCCATTTGCACCCCGAAAAACGCTTTTCTTTTTGCTTGAGCGTAGCCTTTTACCGGGTTGCAAGCGGAGTTGGCCCATCTGCAGGAGTGGACCATATGGTACGCTGCTGGCCACTAGGTGTGTAACGACACGGCCGATCGATGAGTCGGCATAATTCGACCAAACAAACAAACCTCCGAGCCGCCCAGCGATTCGATGCCGACGCATAATGCTTCGGCACGCATTGCACGGAAGAGGTCCCCGGACAAAAGCGAACGACCTTTGTGTCTTGTGCTGTCCTTGGCTGGAGCTACGCTAATTACATCATCAAAAATGTCGTTCATTCAATGACGTTGTTCGTTGAGTGGGCAGCAAACGAGTGGCCACTTCTCTATTGGCGTGCCCAATAATGCCAATATGCTTGTAGTTTAAGATTTATTTGAAAGCATTCGAAAAGTTGGACCCCGAACTGTGGGCCCAAGTTTTCATAATATCGTTAGGGAAGCATCAAACATCAAAACGTCATCTGCATTGCTGCAGACGCCACTCATAAATTGTTGCAGCACGCTCCGGAGCATTACTGTGAAGCATTGGACGGTCCCCGGATGATCGCCGAGTACCGGAAAAGGGGGCTCAATTTCCATTAGCGATATTGGTACACGACATCCGGCCGTGCACAATCCAGGCGTGCCGTGTAATCCATCCCGGGATTGCCGACAAAATTCAAATCTTTTCGGCACTTTTTATCCGCCTCGGGCCACCATTTCGAGTGCGCCCACCATAAGCCCTCTAACGACATGCTGCAAAGCGACGAATCCTAACGGGGGCGCTCCCCAGGAAAATATGCATCCCAAACATGCGCGACCGATAAGGGCATTTTTCTCTCCCAGCCACGATGCTCCTCATCGCGCAGCAAAAACCGGCGCATGGCTCGGATTCCGGGCCACATTCGTGACGAGCTCGGCCCGGAGGCCGATGCTCATCGATCTCAATGGCAGCCGTCAACTTTTGGCACGTTGTATTTTCAGCGGCGGAAAGCCACCTTTTTATGCTGTCCCGCCGACGAGGCTTATGCGCTATGCGAATATATGCGCGGAGTCCGGCGCGCGGATAAGGGTTGTTATCGCGCCCCAGCCAAATCCCGTGTAGCGAGTAGAGGGAGGAAAACAAGTCCTCCGAAAGCACACCTGCTGCTGCGGGCACGAGAGCTACAAACACGGAGAGAAACAATCACAACTGATGTTGGGCGCGTTTGGAACGACACGGAGAAAAATATTCCAACATGCAGCGGGTGAAAATGAATTTCCTTCGCGGACCGGCTTTCTCGCAAGATGAAGGTGATCCGATGACAAAGTGCAGTTTCTCGAGCTGCAAGTTCAATTTATCTGTCGTCGGCGGCTGTCGCCAAGTGTCGTTTCTCACCTTCTCTACACCACGCGACGATTGCATCGTCCTCGCTGCCGTTCATGGCAGGGCAGGGCCCGAAAAAGATAAATTGTCACGGTTCTTCGGACGGTTCACCGCTGAAGAAGACACCCCGGAACTCCGGAACTCCGGAACTGTCATCGTTACGATAAACTTTTAGCAGTACAACTGTCACCTTCACATTTTTCTTCGCTCTACTTTTGCAGGACACTGCCGGCAGGACGAAGCTTGCTGAGATTCGCGCGCGGCCCCCGGTGGTTGGCGGAAAGTGTAACGATGGTTGGCAGAGACGATACCGGACTCGGTGTGGAGTGACTGTGAATGAATGAAGATTAACTACCAAAAGTGCCCTCCGACTTCGCGGGAGGGTAGAATTTGTAGTTGGCAAGTGCTACACGTCCACGTCGAGAGAAAATGAATTGATGATCACGCGTTACAGCTTGACGTCTTACGGAAAAGGTTTACTTTAACGCCGATTAAGAGGTTCGTGAGTGGTGTTGAGCAGTCATAAAATCGAAATAAGGTGATTTTTTTTGCTACCCTTGTCCGAGCGCTTATGGTGAAAAATGTTGCACACGAACGTGGATGTTTTGGCAAAATGGGTTTTTGCAAGATTCGTTGATGGTGTTTTGTTGATCGAAATTTATCACTTACCACAGTAGCCATTGAGTGGTCGGAAAGTCGCCGAAGCAGCGGCATCGAAGAGAACGCCTTTCCTTCTTCGATTTGAGCAGGGTTTCGGTAAGTATTTTACAACATAGCCTTAAATTCTGCTCGCGTTTGGAGATATTTAGTTCATTTCGCACACAGTCACACACGCCACAGGACGTTTTGTGTACTTTTCCGACGACGTCCTCTGACATTCGTTGCAATTTCATTTTCAATGGTTCCCATTTTGTTTTCGTTTAATAAAATCCTTTTTCCCACTAACACACAAACACGTACACGAACGAACACCGAGTGAATGTGCGATTTTCCACCGTCGTCGGTAACGGCAGTTTGTTTAATGTTCCTTTCGCACCCATGTCCGGCCGCGCACTGCAGTTGAGCGCACAGTTTCCTGTGCCGTCCGTGTCATCTGGAAGAAAAAAGCAAAAGGGATCGCAGTGCGCGTGGAAAAGCTTGGTTAAAAAGTGACAGTTGAAGTGTGAGGTTATAAAATTGAACAAAATTGAAGTTTTTCTGTTCTCCCGTTTTTTCACGTTGAAGGGGTCGGCGAATGTGACTGTTTCGCGCCCACGACATTGCAGGCCGGCCGGTTCCCGTGTGACAACATTGTTGACCACCATCGCACATACCGCTTGGTGTCAATTGCGGGCAACACACGCCTATCCGCGGCGAGTGTATGTATGTGTCCTTTTTTGTCCCAAAGCAAACATTTCCCGCGCTCCGTGTCGAGCGAATAAAAAACCGACCGGCCGACTGATTGGCGGTCGAGTCCTGGGCTGGCTCGAGAAGGGCTCGGAAATCGTAATATGAATGTAAATTTGAAAACTTGTTTCCGGTATGTGATCGGAATTGGATTTTTGCTCTTCCTTCGCACCTCGCAACTCCGGGGCACCCCAAACTGCGGGGACGAATGGGGACAAATCTCGCGTGGTTCGATGGGGAAGCGGACGTAGCGTTCAAACCCAGCGAACTAGTAATTTCACTCTGTTTGACGCCCCACGAAAAGGAATGCATTTTTCCGCCCACCGCCGGGGTTTAGATTGCGGATGACATTTTAATCCCCGTGCTTGGCAAGGGGATTTCGTCGTTTGCATGCTTCTAATGATTTGCGATGCCTGTGTAAGCCTATTTTCTTTTATGTAAGCGCCCCTAACTAACCCCGCGCTCAGGGAATGAAAAATGGCGATCGAAGCCCGGTACTTTGAGTGGGCAAAGGAATCCACTTTCGCCACGGACTTACTTGTAACCGTTTCAGTCCGTTTTGCTGCAAAGGGAAGCAATAAGGAGCTTCGACCGAAAGCAGCGAAGCAGAGCACTTGGAGTGGTCTTCACTCTGCCACTGGCAACTGGCTGCAGAGTCGGTGAAGTACTTCTTCGCTGAAAGCGGCGAAAGACTAACTCGATTATGGGCAGATGCGCGCCAGTAATAAACAAGAGCCAAACCCCCGGACTAGCGAGCACTTTGGACGCGAATGGCCCCAAAATTCCGGCTTCCGCTTGCTGGAGTCTTAGAAAGCGGGTTCCTCGAATCGGGAAGGCGCAGTGAGAGCACTCAATTTATCACGCTATTAAGTAATTTTCTTTTAACCATATTTGAGGAACCATTCGTTACGATCGGCCACTGCATCGCTCTTCCTGGGTACGGTCCCGGTCGGCACTGCAGCATTCCGTTTCGCAGACCATTCTCGTAGGACTCTACTGGTCGTCCGCACGGGGGGGACTGGGACTAAAAACTGGAAACTGCTTTTGCTGCAAATTAAGATTAAATGAAATTGAATTCGCTAAAAGAAAGAAAGAAAAGGAGAATGGTGCAGGGCGAGCGAAATGCAGTCCGAATTCCAGGGCCCGAAAGATTTGTGCCCAGCCACGGCCCGAGCCCTTGGTGGGTTCATTTTCCCAGGCGACCTTTCATTCGTAATTGTTTGGCGAGGGGAACGATGGGCTCAAAATTAACCTGTTTTCTACCTCGGTGGCCGTTTTCCACCTCGGTGTGAAGCTTCTCATTTGTACGAAATGAATTTTCGCAGCATTATTACGAACCGGTGTAACTTTGTGGGTGACAGGAACTGCGGAGCTCGACCAAAACTTGGTGACGACTTTCTTCGGACCAGTTTTACTGGCGAATGTAATGGTCCTCGTGGTCCTCTTGTCGAGCATTGGCAAGTAAAGTGCCACTACCCCGTAGTGCCCTTTCGGTTCTCCCGGTGCATTATGTTGCTCGCAAAACTAATTCGTCTCCTCGGGCGATGCGATGCAGCTCCGCCGGTCTTGCGGAAAATTGTGGGTAATCTTTTGCGGCGCCAAGACGACGGCGTTCGAATCATTCCGAACGGATGAGAATATTGCACACATGGCTCTTAGCCGCCGGCGGTGGCCAACTCACCCACACGACGGGAGACGATGAATAATGATGATTGTGCATCCGACGGTAATGATGATGATGGTGGTGGTGGTGGTAATGATTCGGGCGAGATGTGTGTGCGGGGTTGGTTTGCGGTTGATGCTGTTGTTTCAGCAAATGAAGAGCGCACGCCAAAGTCCCACGGTTGTCTCAACGACCCGCTCCAAGGCAGTCCTCGTGCGGCTCAAAGGAGACATCTTGATGTGGTGGGGAGCACGTTGGAGCCCTCGTATCGCCTGTCGGTTGGCGCAGGAAGCGGAGGAAAATATGTTTCAATCCAATTCGCATCCACTTTTTATCCCAACCGAAGTTCCCAACCGAGTTTCGAGTAGCAGCAGCAGCAGCGAGCACTCTCGAGTGCAACTTCCGGCACAAACTTTGCATGCTTCCGGGCTGCACTCACTTCAGCGATTCGGGGGAACCGCCGGCCGGGACGGCCGGGCCCCTTACAGACGCCGTTTGCCGTAATAAGCGTAATAATAAATGGATGCTCCTTTATTTGATGTCTGCCTTTTTTGCATATACCTTCTCGCATCACACAGGACGTCTCCGTTCCCGGGGCTTACCGGGCGAGCGCGTGTATTGGGCTGCTGTGGCGGAGGGTGCATAATTTACATTTGTATGCGAGGCGAGCGCCTTGCGGGATCAGGGAGCCAACCAAGAGTAAAGTTCTTCGAGGAACACACCCGAGAACCGGTTTCGGTTCGTTCGGTGAACGGTGCGTGCGGTTCGGCGCCACTTTTGGCAACGTGCGCTAAATGCGAGCCCCGATTGGTTGGTCCCGCTCTCGAGGCCAATTGGACGGCTCGATCTCGTTGGCAGAAAAGTGTTGGCCGTTGCAGTGAAAAGTGTTGACCAGAAATTAGTCCAAAGCAAACCAAAAAAGTGGCGAGCGTTTTTGGTTGATTGGTTGGGAAAATTGCTGACGATCCGAACCCTCGGACGTTAACTGCCTGCTCGGAGAGCGCAACGTTTCATTTTAATCGCCTCCATCCGGCCACCGTTTGCTGGCCCGTTATTTACAGGATGGCGTCTGGACGACGGAAGGAAGGAATCGCGGAAATTCACCCCAGCCAAGAGGATACGGACAATTCCGACAATCAACGCGCGCCCCGGCCCGGAGCGAATGAATGGCCCATAAAACGTAACATTAAAACGATGTCGCTGCAAAGCTCCCCGAAGGAGCAACGTGATCTTGTTCCCTCTGTCCGCTGTCGTTATTTACATTATGCTTCTCGCGCGCGCGGCACCAACATAACCTCTACGGCCGCTGTCCTGGCCAAAAAGTGGGTCATTATTGGCGGATCACAATCTTTTTGGACTTTGAAGCACTTCACCGCGAACCGAGCCGCTTCGCTTCGATCGCGCACGGATTGGGCGCAATTGCAGATTTATCGACAGACCGGAATGATGTCGTTATAAATTGCGCTTTATCGGCCATCCGATCTGAACGTCGGGCACGTGTGAATCCTTGGCGCGTTCTCGAGGCTGGAAGCCATCGAGTGAGGGATTGCTTCTTACAAAAATGGTATCAGGAAGTTTGGTCTATATTTGGGCCATTTTCTGTGTTGATTCGCGAGTTCGTTCGAGTGCGATGCTTTTGTCTCTAATAGACAAGGCTGGCGAGAGGCAGCTCATGTAAATGAGTAATCCCTCGGCGTGAGAACGGATAACGCAATAGATCATTTGTAAATTTATGTTCCTCGAAGCGTCGGGTGCACTCCCGTTACAACGGGATGATCCTTTTTCGCGACGCTCCTAGAGTGGCCCACCGGAAGTCCTTGGGCTTTGGTTTACTTTTCGCGCCTAGGATCCTAGAAGGAATCCCGCGCTTAGTATTTTAATTCACTAACGAATCACGGGGCACAGTTCTGTGTACCGCTAATGTCCTGGGCGCCCAGCGGAACAAATCCTGCTCACTCCAACCTCGGTGCGTGATGTTTGATATGCAGCTGTTTGGGGTTTTCCAGGGAAAACCTTTTTGTCTCTGCTCACGTCTTCGTGCCCAGCCATTGCTTTACCTTCTTCGCAGTGACAGCCGCCGCATCGTGCCCAGATAATAACGAAAGATGGGTTTGGACGGATAAGATAATTTGAATTTAAATTTGAATAATTCTCTACCACCAGCACGCGCGCACCCTATGCTTTCTCCAAACCGCCGACCCGAGCGCGCCCCGCGGAACTCATCACACGTTTATTTATTCATGAAATTTCCTTCGCGTGCCATTTCAAACTTCCTCTCTCTCTCTGTCTCGGTGGTCGCGAATGACTCCATTCGGAGTGCCTGTGGGCCTACCCCGAGACCAAGCACCTTCTGAGCCAACTTTGTTTGCCATCTCCTGCCCCGGGGCCCCGTGTTTCTTTTATTTACCCAACAAAAGCACCCACACCGAGGGCCAGGGAAATGTCACAATTTTAATGTCCTCCGGGCCCGGCGTACGGCGGACTGCTTTCTTCGCTTCGGCTTCGGAAGCCTGAATGGGCGGTAAATGAGTGGCGGCAACCAAGGGAGCAGACGAAATTGGTGGCGCATTCTTATTTTATGTCCCGCGCCCCGGCCCGGAGTGCCCATTAGTTTGAGTATTTGTCTCCGTCCTCATTGACCGCGGGACGACCGAAATGCCGAAGACTTGTGTGAGTAAGGTTACGCTTTACTTTGACCCATTTCGAGCGAACCGTTTCCATTCTGGGAAGCCTTTGGAACCGTCACCGATTCAGGGGCACTCAATTTTCCGACCCAATTTCCCGGCCCCGTTTTGGGCGCCTCTTTTTTGGGGTGCAATGGCCGCGCTGGGCTGGAAAGTGCGCGTTACAACGCACACCCTTCACGCCAGCAACATAACCCGGCGCCATGTTTGATGTTGTAGCAGCGTCGGTGCATGTTTCGCCCCGCATTGGCCACCCCCCATTGCACATCGGTTTCGAGGTTATGCGAACACTAATCTCAACCGGTGAAATATTGCTCCGAACGTTTAGTAAAGAGATGTGATGGGAACATGGGCCACAGGTTTGTGTTAGTCGCTGGAACATGTTTTTGGTCAGTGCGACTAGTACACCTAGGCCAGAGCGCCAGGTAGCAGCTGTGCAGTAACGGAGTGGTCTCCAACTCTTCGCGATTTCAATCCCCATGTTCTGCTCCATTCCAGAGCGCACTCCGGAACCGGGTTGTACAACATAAATTGATAAGCCTGTCAACCGGTTTCAGCTCTCAGCCTCTAGCCGCTCTGGCCGGAAGCTGGGCTTGTTTCGTAACGGGCACGTGGTCTGCGTGCGGTAAGCAACGTGCCGCAGGGAAGTCCTTAAAGGGACTCCCGGGCCGTGAGCCAGCCAGACTGCCAGACGGCTGGTTGAATCGCTGTGTGGTTAGAGCATTTAAATTAATGAGCCCCGTTTTATGGTTGCTCCACACGGAGAGTGCTTTCTGGGCGCAATCGGGAACTGTTGTCGATCCTTGTCGATGAGTGAGTGCTTTCGATTAAAAATTCGTACATTTTCCCGTACCAGGAAGCGGTACAATCTGTCCACCGCTTTACAACGCAATGTGTCAGCTTCAATCAAAAGCCGTTACCAAAATCGAGCAGCAGCATCAGCGGTGTGTCGTGTCGTGTGGTTACGGAATTGGGGTGGAATCGGTTTAAACGCTTGAACGATAATCAATCACGCCACGGTTGAAAGGATGAAGTCATTGGCAAACATCTCACCGCCCGGTCGCTCTCTTTGTGACCCTAGGCGCTGTGCAGCGAGCCGGAAGTAGGTCCTTTCACTCAATTTTCTCCCCGAGTGCGCATTCGTATGTTGTGCCGGTGAAATGCTGAAGCGTCGAAGGTCCTCGACAATTAAAACTCACCTCAACAGGCGCACAACACAAGCCGGAAGGCGTCCTGCAGGCAACACTCAGCCGGGGACTCATGTGTTGGGACCTTTTGAAAAGCTCGTGGCACAAGTCAAGTGTGCGCTTTTCGTGCTCGGATAGGTCTGCCGTAATATCTACAAAGCGGTCGTGTAAAACGTCGTGCGTCACCGGCCTCGGCTGCGGTGATCGACGATCTACAGGATCTGCGGTGTGCGTTGTGTATGTTAATCGACGCAAAACCGTAACTTCTTTTCTACGAACAAGACCTTACTATTGTGTCACTCACAAAAGTCAACCGACCACGACCGGCAGTCGGTGCGTCATAAATCAATCCATCATTTTACGGTCTCACGTTTTCTTTCACTGGGCGAAAGTAAGCACCTTAGGCTCGGTCAGGCACAAAAAAATCGTTGGTCCGTAGTAAAGTCGATATAAAGGCTTTGGAATATCAGTACTTTTCCTTGAGCATTTCGTATGCTTTCAATACTCGTATGAGCTTTTTGTTAACTATTAGATTGTTTTCAAGTTTTAGTTTGCTTTAGAACCCCCATCAACAAAGAATCACGACCCGAGGTTCTGAGTTTTACTGAACTACCGGGGGATGCTCCTGCACTCGACGTACGTGAAGAGGACTTTAAATTAGAGCGAAAATTGAAATATGACGGCCGATAACATAATTCAACCGTCCGTCAGGGCCACAGGGAGATATAAAGAAAGGGCGAAAACTTTTATCACAACTTCCTCTACCGCACTGGACCGTCCGGGCATTGGCTTGGATTTCAATTCCAGAGATGGAAAGCTTGCCGGGGAGTGGATATGTAAAAGCCACCTCCCGCAACAGAACTGCAATAAAAAACTATTAATGTGCTCGCCGTCGGTCGTTAGGGGCCGGTTCCGTCGGTCGCTCGGCGAACGGCGATTGTAAAAGGAAGAAAAACTAGGCTCAACATGGGCGAAAGAAATACCCACGGTCACACCGCCGTACGATGCTGGAAGTTGGGCTGAAATTACGTAATGAAATTTTCCTTTCGTGGGCCCCGGACCAGGACCAGGGACCGCTTTCTCCTGAGTGCGCAGAACTGTAGCAAATACTGTAGTGCATATCGCTTCTTTTTTTCTCCCTTTTGCTTGGGTAGGAAAAACTTTTCCACCAAGAAACGAGTCATTGCCCGCCTTTAGACTTTTCGCTCTCTCTACGAAGTCATCCTTCTTTCTGAGAGCCATACGTCACTTTTGTCAGTGGGCAGCAGCAGCAGCAGCAGAAAGGAAGGTCTTCGGTCCGCAGAGTAAACGGGTCTTTCCTTTTTATTGGTTCCACATTTTACTACTTTTGCTGCCAGCTTTTTGCGAAAATCCTTTAGCGACCGCGAAAATGCGTAAAAAGTTTTACTTCAAAGCCACAAACCGAATGTGTTTGTGGGCCGCCATCGCTCCGATGGCAAGATCGACCCAAAGCACCCCCCCAAAGTCCATAGCTGCTGCATACTGTTTTATGGTCGGGATTTTTCACTAGCCCGGGTCTAAACCGGAAGAAAAGCGACGAATCAAACTTCTTGACGGTGGGGGACGGTGGGAATTCCGGGTAGAATGACAGTCCATTCTGGCGGTGCCGTGGCTGGCCAATCGATAAAATTGCATTTATTACGAAAAGTTTCAGGGACCAAAAAAAAGTGTCTCCCGAAATCGTAGTTTCGGTCTCCCGTTTTATGTCTTCTCCGGCGTCTTCGCCAGAGCAGACCTTTTCGCTTCCAGACCAACACCATTTGTTGGCCGTTTCGAGAGTTTCGAGTTGCCGGTTGCCTCACATCGTTCGCGAGAGGTTCTTGTCGCTCTGGCGAGAAAAGAAAACATTTTCTTTACTGCCTGCCTTTCCGTCGACGGGTTGCGTTGTGCATCCGAAGCATTGTGTAAATTCGACTTGGAGAGCTCTACAACTCTGCCTCTGGGCCGGTGGGCCTTTCACGATGATGCCTTTCTTTGGTCGAACTGATTGATTGCACTGCAGCCTCGCCACATTCGATTCCTGTCCATTCTGTGATTGAATTGATTTCGGGTTTCTGGTGGACAGTGCCATCCAGCCATCTGGGGGCCGGCCGAAGTTCATTTTGGGAGAAAACCTAAGGTCCTCTTTTCGGACTCTGATTGATTCGGTAGAGTGTTCGCTCGACCTCGATTCCCGGTGGTGAGCCAGTGCAATGCTCAGTGCGGTGTGCCCCCGATGTGTCCTCTGATTGCACCGCACTCGGGGTAATCTGCATACGAAAGTAAATAGATCAGCGTTGGAGCGTGGAGCTTCCCGTGTGGAGCGCTGTGTGGCAGGCTTGCAGCAGCACGTACGGCCAGGATCGCTGGTAAGAAAGGACCGAACGAGGTTTCTTTGGCCTGCCCTGACACGGAGCGACCGGGAATCCGAATTTAATTATCCGATTTCACAGATCTTGGCCACCGGAACCAATCAATTTCGCTGCAATCGATAGCGGGCCAGAGTGCAATGTATACGCGCGGCGTCGTACGTCGAGCGGGAAAAGGGATGTATAATACCCGGCCGTCAAACCGTCGTCCTGCCTTCCGCGATTCACCGGCAGAAGCGATCCTTCCTTCCGAGTACAGATTTGCATACTAAATCTCTTCTTTCGCTCCATCCGGAGACGCCCAGCGATTGCAAAGCCGACCCGGTGCCCGAAGAGGCCAAGCGAAACACGATCTTTTTCGGTGTCTAGTGGTTGGAAAACAGTGTTGCTGCTCCGCATTATGTAGTCAACATCGTAGTAGGCACACATATACCGTCATGTCATGCTCGGGTTGCCTGGATTGAAACTTTCTCACGCAAACTTTACTCAATTTGCATTCGGTCCCGTTTGTGGGGCATCTTTAAATGCTCCAACGAGTTCCGATTAAGTTTTAAACATTCTGATAACAGTATTTCTGCACTGTAGCATATGTGAGACTTCATTAAAATTCATCTGCACCGATCTGCATCTGGCCGAAGCCAACAACGAACCCGGGTGAGGTGGCAAACGAAAACATTCAATCACCGATCGACATAATTTATGACTCACTTGGAGGCCATTGGCGTGTTCGGAATGTAGCACCATAATCAATGCCACTTCCCATCGGTGGCCTCCCTCCGGTTGAGTGAAACATAACGTCCCGTTTTTCCGAGAAATCTTTTGATGTACCCACGGGGGAGGTTCAAAATTTAAAAACCGCTCGCCAAATGAAGCCCTCCATTTATGAAATGTAAATTAATATCATTTCTTTTTCCTCTTTTGCACGCAACAGTTACTCGTGAGTTCGCAGCTGGCAAAAGTGGAGTGTAACGGAACACCAAATTTGATTACGTTTGATTTGCCGATTGATGAACCGGGGGGCGTCCTGTTTTGCGGCATCAAAACGTGATAATTTTGAAAGCCACCAACCACATTCAAATCAACATCCGTTCCGACGTCGGTGATGAGTTATTGTGCGCTGTCTCGAGTCCGTGTGGCTGTCATCGCGTAACTCGTAGTAACTGACTTTTGTGTCAAGTCTGGTAAATCAGAAATTTATTCGAATTATTCGCAACCATGTGCGTGACTGGACCGTGGTGAAGCGCCTGCGAAAGGCTCACGTGCGAACCCGGAGCGGATGCGCGTATAGTGACAGATTATTTAATGTTTACCCAACGAAAACGACCTCAACAGCACGTACGGCGCCGGGTCTGCGTATTTCACGGTGCACTGCCCCCGTGTATCGCATCGTTATCGCATACGTCGATGTAAACCTCCTGCTGCTCTTCACTCGAGGAAGGTAGCACCGGTTGGCTCCGTTTAATCCGTCCCAAAACCGTGTTCCGTGCCCCGTCCGCGTGTCGGCGTGATTTGGTGTCGTCATGACAATTATTTCTAGTTTATGATTTTATGTTTCAATTTTTCCACCCGTGGCTTATCGCAACCACAGCCGCGTCCTCTCGACACGCGTTTTCCGTCACGCTGTGCCAATGAAGGCGACGATGGGACATAATTATTAATTTTTCACCATATCCTCCGACGACGACGCTGATGATAATGATTGCCGGTGATTACGGGGCTGATGATGGAGCACAGCACGACGGAGTGGCAATCGGTTTTATGACGCTTTTCAATTTGAATTTTGGACCCCCGTCGGAACTACTGTACCGTGCACACCGTCGGATGGTAAGCTTCCGCTGAGTGATCCTTGGTTTAGGTTCCCCGCCTTGGGACTCACCTAAAACGGAACAGAACGGAAAGAACACAGATTACAGAAATGATTCAATTAAAGAAGCACACACGCGCCCATGAGTGGGCGAAAGGACGTGGGCATCGAGCGAATCAAGGCCACCGGTTTACTTTTCTTTCTTTCTCCCTCGGAACCGGCCAGCGGAATTAATAAGAAAAGCTCCTTTTAAGTCCATTATCGACGGCGTGCAGGAGGTAGTAAGCCGCCATTTAAGTCCGTCCGAATGTGGACCGTGCTGGGTGATAACGATTTTCCACAAATGGCTAATGTGTCGCGGGGGCCGGGGCTTCTTAAAGGGCGTCCTTTTTTCCATTGCGAAAGACCCATCGGCATTCGAGAGAATTTCTTTAAATTCCTACCGACTTTCGGAAGAGCGCCAAGCGCCCTGGGTTATTTCTATCGATTGGGTGGCAATTTTCGGCTTTTGAGCCGCTCGCTGGGTTCCGCTGAATCCAAGCGGCGGAAAATTTAATATCCGCTCCAGTCCCGGCTGTGAGGGTCAGTAGACCTCACTTTTATTAACGAAGAGCGTCGCCGGAAACGATGGTGGTCTTGTCTGTTGATTGAGGAATAAGCCCCGACTCCGGTGGACTCTAAATGAGCAGAAGCCGGCAGAGTCCATAAACAAGCTTTTGGTCACCGTTTCTCCGGGCGAGATTGATTACAGAGTGGGCACCCGGTAGGGGCTCTCGCACCAGCCAATTCACTTCGTTACATTATCCTTCGGGGACGGCAGGCCAATTTCCACCGAAAACCCCGGCGACGATGATTGGAAGGAATCGACACGGGGCGACAAACGGGCATCGTCACGCCCCCCAGCATCCGGCTGCTGCTCAATCAGAAGTTTGGAGATTCCCCCCGGGGAGAGCGAGTAATAAATTTAATTATTACGGTAATAACTTTCGGACAAGGTTAAAACAATCAATCGATGCACCGTCCGTTCTCGGTGGCCGGCATCGGCAAAGTTTGACGAGGGTTCGGCTCGCCCCTCCGACCAAAGTCTAATTTTTGTTGGCCCTTCCCCGGTCGGCCCGGTGGATGAGGGTTAAGCGTTAACGCGTGCGCCCTTATGTGGATCCGCGAACTTTGCAAGTTACTGTCGACGGCCAATCCAACCGTAGCTGACAGGCTCCACTTACTTTTCGGGTCCACTCCGGGCGCGATCAATCACTCCGGGCGGGTTTTGATGGCCACGCATGTTTTGGGTGAAACCCCGCACGTTTTCGAACCTCCAAAGTAAACACTTTTGCTCATTTTACACCCGATTTCGTTCACTCCAGACCCGCTGGAGGGTATAAATCTTGCCGAATCGAAATGTGTGCGATTTCAAGAACCTATTACGCGCCGGTGCTGCGAAATGGGTTTTCTTCGACCCCGGCACAAAGAAAAGCCCTGGCTTTTCCCGGTTGCCACAGAGAGGGCTGAATGGCCCGCAAAGCGGCTTCTCAAAATCAAATTCATCTGAAGGGTGCCAAGGTGCTTGTGTATTTATGACACAAACGTGCACATTCCTGCGCCGAGCGCTCTGGTGGGGCGTGCGGGAGTGAGGGTCCTTAAGAACGGAATCGGTTGTCGTGGAGCCCCTGCACCGTCGCCACGTAGCGAGTCCCCACGGTGGAAGAGGCTAATTAACTTTCTATCAAACTCATCGAAGGTAATCAACGATGTGCTGGGAAGCTGCTGCAGAAGCCCTGCGGACGATGTCCTGCCGATGTCACGCCGGGTCAAGTCGGCTGATGATTGGTTGCTGCGCCAGCACAACACATACACTAACGATCCCCACCCGTCGAACCGCACGCGCCGTATGTTTGCCGAGCGCCGGTGCGTGATTGTCAACTTCCGGTCTTTCGCTCCGGGGACAACCACAGCGCAAAAAAAAAGCGTGACCATTATTGCTGCGAAAAAGTCACGTCCGCGGCAGCAGGGCTTCGACTGGTTCGATGTGAGTAACGGTGGCCCCGTCGTAAAATGGGGGAGAAACCCAGGCATCTCCGACGGTTTTCCCCATCGAGAATTGCCGTCTGGAGGACGTCACAGCTTAAGCGAACCAAATGGAGGTCATCCAGGAATCGAGTAACATTCCCGAATCATGCTTTCTATTCTCGAAAGTGATTTTTCTGTCGTCAGAATATTTACTTCACTTTGTTATTACAAAATCACGACTTATGGAAGAATTACCCGAACGCCATGAGTCCGAATTCCGCATGAGACCGATTACTTCTTATTAGATTTGACGAGATTTATCACCCTTTGTTTCAGATTCAATTGCGTCACTTTGCGAACCCGGGGAGGGAAAAAAGCGTGACTTTCAAGAAGACCGTGCTGTAATGGTACGCAAAGCAGTGACACGCAGTTTGCCGATTCCACTGGCTTGTCACGCCAGAGTGTCCACCTCTTAACCGGCGTCAGGGACAAATGTGAAAATTGAAACCGGAAAAGCGAGCCGAATATGTTAAAAAATGAATGGCCAGCACCGACCGCCCGTCACATCCCGGGGCCGCATGCTGGGCCGCAAATGGAAAGGAAAACAACAGAAACGATAAATCACGCCGCAGGGAAATTAATTTCCCTAAAAACGCATTTCGGTGCACGGGCGAACTGGGCGAGTAAGCGAATTTATTATTAAAAATTAATGGTGGATTGCATTAAAATAATGAAATTTCGTTCGGCTTTCGTTCAGCGTTGCAGCAGCACGGTGCAGCCACGGCCTCTCCGGTCCGATCCGGTCCGGATCCTTTGGCTCGCCGGACTCGGCTCGGCGTGTGAGCGTATTTTCGATTATGCTCTCCAAACTGACCCCGCGATTTCGAAGCCCAGGATCTTCAGCCGAGGCTCCGTTTTCCATTCTCACCGCACGATATTTAATTCTCCAGAATTCATGCCCCAACTTTTGGCGTTTGGTAAATTTATTGTACGCCCGTGTTCCGTTCTCGTTCGCGTTGTCCATTTGCCCGTTGGCGACTCTCCTCATGGGTGGGCACGTAAATTGATTGGCCACCCCACCGGGTCATTGTTGTTATGATGGAGAGTTTCCATGCCAGGAAGGTGGTGCGGTTCGATCCCGTTCGATAGTGCCCGATGCCCGTGACAAAAAAGGGTGTCCTTTCTGGTGACGGTGCTCCGGTGAAGCGTGTCCGTAGCGTGCCACGTGTTACATGGCATCGAGAGGCACATATTTTGTAACGTGATTTTCTGATGCTTGAGTAATTACGTACCTCCGGTGGAGGGTTTCGTTTCCATTTTCGGGATTTTGAGGGGGGGGGAGCTTCAATCGGTGAGAACTGGAGTGGAAATCCGAGGCCGACGATTTATGGTTACGAGCTGTTTTATGCCATGTTCGTTAAGCGCGTCCTTTATTAATGCCTCCTCCGTAAGGTTACCGATTAAAATCTCCGAGTGTGTCTGTGCGGCTCAAACGCACATTTCGATGTCCTTTCCGGTCGGCCCCGTAGCCGGGTCGTGCTGTGCCAACGGATAGGATAACGGTGTGTGCCCTTTTTGTCGCCATTTCCCGTGTGGCAAATGAGCAATCGTCCGCTCAGGAAGACGGCGCCTTTCCCGGAACTCGGCGAGGCCGCTTCCTTCCAGAGAACATCTCCATTGGGGCGTAATTGCGATTAGCCTCATGTAAATGGTGCTCAATCCTATTCACTGGCCCCCGAGTTGCGGCGTTCAATCGGCGTTCCTCTGGCATCCTGCGCAGCATCAGCAATCAAGCCGTACCGGATCCCGTTCGCCCGTAGTCAACGCGCCCTAGTGGCCACTTGTCTTCCACGGGAGGAGATGTATATTGCGGGACACTAAGCTTCAATTTGTGCGCCTGGTGTGCGCTGGTGTGGAATGTTCGAAGTTCCGGAAGGATTGTCCGTACAGAACCGGAGAACGGGAGAGGACGTGCTCTAGAGGGCAGCCTAGAAAAACATCGACGCCGACGACGCACCGGAGCGCAATCTACCCGAAAAACAGATTCCATCTTAATGTGACGCTATTATGCCGGGACTACGCTCCGTCTGCCGGCCTCGGTGAAGCTACGGAGCACACCTCATAAGTCGGTCCAGAACTGTGGGGTGCCTAATGGTCGGCAGCCTATTTGGACACTTTTTCCTTCGGAACTGGGCCTCGCTCGTTCCGCTGGTCCGAAAAGTGTCCGGTGGCAATGAAAAACCGTTACGAAAAACGGGGGTCGCAAACTCGGGACTCGCAAAAGTGATACACAAATTTACGCCACGGTTTTCCAGAACTCTCTCCCGAAGGGTCCAACCGAGGGGTCCGACTGACGAAGGTAGCTGCCCGGTGCCGACGGGGAACGGTTTTATTTCGCATAGGTGAAGATAACACGATTTAAATTAATGTCATCTGTAGCCGGGTTTCTGCCCATTTCCGGTTGCCATTCCGACGATTAGCGTCCGGCGCGATGCCAGGATTTAATTTTATTTTTTCAGATTTCCCCATGAGCTCGCCGAATGGGTCTGCAAAGCTTTGGGGTTCATTTCAATTTCATTACCACTGGCCACTGTTTACAAAACAATAGTGCCGGTGAATTGAAAGTTTAATTCTATCCACTTTGGGCCACCGGAAGAATTGGCTTTCGCTTGTAACGTCGGTGGCGGATAAACGAAGGTTCGAGAAAAAAATAAAATAAACACACATACACACACACACGGAGTATTGTGATGTAGAAACAAACACAAACAACACCGTCAACAACGCCACCAGAATGTGAACCAATTATTTTTAATTGCCGACGAAAATGGTTTTAATTGATTCCGTCGCCACACGGCAGGGCGACCCGATCGGCGCGGCGCGGGACCAGCGGGGGAGAAGGATGTCAAGCCGAGGGCCTTAATCCGACCCTAACGAAGGGATTTTCCGGAGGAAATGTGGAACCCACAGCACAGCGAAGAGATAGTGGCAGGCAACGTTAAAGGGGGATTTGGGTGACGAAAGTAAATGGGTAATTGGATTAAAATCGTACCCTCTGTCGGTGTGAGTGTGGGGCCAGGGAACTGATAAGTCGCAGCATCACACATGTGGCACACATACACGCACACACTCGGCACTGTGGGGAGTTTATTTTGATCCCTTCGTGTTTACTTCCTGCTCCGCTTCTTCCGCTTGGTGATAGCATCGATCGATTGTTGATCCCAACTTTCGGCACCAGTCCGCCAGGAGGGAGTCGTGTTTAAGTTTTAAGAAGTTTAAGTTGTTCGGACGGACACCCTCTCACGGTCCGGACGGTCAGTGGGGCGGTTTTGGGCCAGGGAATTGATACCCACATCAAATATTCAATCGACGCCCGGTCGGTTCCGGGAATGCCGAGACTGAAGGGGCCACTTCCTTAGCATGAATTGAGCATCAATTTGGACGCTGGCCCAGTGGAGTAACTTGTCAGCGCAACAACAACACGGGTTAGGAGTATTAATTAGAAATCATAACTTTGCTGAAGGAGGGCCCCACTGTGTAGCGAAGTCCATCAGTCTCTTAAACACACAGAAACTTCACCTTTCGCTCGCTTCGGGTAATTAAATTAAGCGTTCCGCATAAACACGCACGCAGGGCTATGCTTCGGCAGCGTACATCTTCTTCGTTGTGATAAGCATCCTGGGGCCAGGTGTAATCGCGTTGGCCCAATATCGTCCCGAAGTCGGTGAAGAAAATCGGAGCGACGTCCGTAGCTTTGGTCTCTTTGTTCTCCGACGAGTCGAGAAAAGCGGAGCTCCAACAAATTACAGCTCATTTGTATGTTGATCGGGCTGGTAGCTAATTGAAATTCTTCTGCAAATTATCGCCCACCACGACCCGAGGACCGGGCGCGACGGGGATGTGCGAACACCCCTTTGCCCAAACCGGGTGCTGTTGCAGTACGGACGCCCCCTAATGAACCGTCTGTTTCAGTTCGGATCGGTTCAGTTCCCGAACCCCCGTGCAAAGTTTCCTTTGCGCGAACTTCCACATTTGCACAATCTTTGCACCACAAACGTGCCTGGCGGGGGCCGTATTTGGCTCAAACTAGGATTCGGCCGGAGTGTTCGTGAATAATTCAGCCGTCGTTCAAGGCGGGCCACCGATGGCTTTTTCCATCCGATTGGCACCAGCCATCCCCTCTGAAGGGCCTGCCGTCTGCGAGCCAACCAAAGGTAAGCTGCGCGATCTGATTATTCGTTATCCTCCGTGCGGGAGATGGTACGTCACCGAGGACGAGGACGAAACTTTTCTCGTCACGAACCGCGCTTGTCGAGGGCTGTGTGTAACGCAAACTTTCTTTGGCCACTGTCGCCGTCATCGGCGGCCGCGACGGCGGTGGTGGAGTTTTCCGAGAGTTTTCCCGTTCCGACAAGCGCCAAGATAAGACAATACGGGATATGTTTTCCAAATATATTCCGGACCAGGCGAGCTGCGAGCTGAGCCGGTGCAAAAAGTCTTCAAAGGGCGGTCGTGTTCGGGCAGAAATTAAAACGGCACAAACGGCCGGCTGGCGTCCTTTTGCCACTTACTTCTAACGGCTTCCAGCGTGGGCATTTTTTTTTCCTTCCTGGTTTGGTATAGTCGAAAGGGGAAAACTTCTCGCTGCGGGATTTGCTAAATCAGCGCCAGCAGGTTTTTTGATGGAAAAAGATTTTCCTTCGACTTTTTCCGCTGCTTCTCTTCGTTTTAGGTGCTATTTAGCGGCTCAGCCGGCCACCAGCCGGCTGTGGTCGCCAAACGACGAAGTTCTCACAATTATCCATAATTAATTTGATTAACATGACATTACAAATTCCGGCCCGTCACGGCAACCAGGAGGAGGAGGAGAGAGACACGGTATGGTCTTTGAGTTCCGCTTCAGTGTGCCGGGCGTAAATTGGAAAATGCAAACGATAAACCCGGGGCAGGTCAATTGTACGTATACATTATTAAACCGTCAACATTCGCGTGACCCTCGCGCCAATCAACATAATTGTATGTTGCAGTTGCACGGGGCACGCGTTTTTATCGTCCGTTTAAAATGCGCCATGCTTCTCCGTGGGTGGCGATTTAAATTCGGGTTCCATTACTTTGACGGTATTATTCAACAACTCGAAAGTCGACTTGGGCCCACAAAACCCTCGGCATCAAGTGATGGTGTTGCGGAAAGGTTCCTCACGACGACGACTGGCGCCCTGGACCTCCGAATCCGATTGTGGTCGACTTTTTAGAGCGCACAGATATGCAGAGCAATTAAAGTGTAGGCAAATAGCCGACGCCCCCGGCGGTCACAATGTTACAAATCGAAAACAAAGCTCATCAAGGGTTGGAATAATTTCAAACCAAAATTGACGACGGAATGGAGCTGTTTTCTTTGGCAATTGATTTAAAATTTCCAATCGAATCAACACGCAGTGGATGGAATAATTTTATTCGTTTGTCCAATACCGCTACGGCGGGCCACAAATGCCATTTTAAATTTATGTAATTTATCGTGACGCCGGCGCTCTATTGTGCGTAAACACACAGACCCCTCCGCAAACAGCACGCGAAGCCATAGGACGGAACAATCCCGGGATTGTTGTTTTCCAAACGGCAAAACTGACCCATCCGAGCAGGAAATCCAACAAACATCGAGCGAATTGATAATCCATACCGAATATCGTTACGGTTCGGGGCGTCCGTCGCCTGGGGACCCCCTGCGGGGTGGAAGGCTAATAAATTGTCCATTTTATTCCAACCGGTAACCGAAAACGGGTTACGGAACGGGCGGGTTCGCTTTGGAGGCGAACCCCGTGCGTTTTTTGGGGCTGTTTTTTGTCTCCCAAAAGTCCCAACAAGGCACGTAGTTTAGCGATTTGTCTGTCTTAATCAACTGCAAGGTTCCTTGGGAAAGGTTCGTGCCAGGAGGGCCAGGATTGCAGTGGCCTTCGCGGCGACACCCAGACTTGGGTCGCATTTTTGGCCCACCACCCCAACAAGACCGTGGTGGGAAAAAAGTGGATGATGCTGCGCACCGCTCGATACGAACGATATCCCGGAAACCGGAAACCAACTCCGGGCGGAGGCGGTGGCGCACAGTAGCTGGCGTAAGAAGAAGTTTATCTCCGACGGAGCCACCGACCCGTGGCGTGGCCCACATCGTTGCAGATATTTTATGTTTTATAATACTTCATCTTCGACTTCCGCCGCTGCTGCTGCTGGGCTGATTCCGGGCATTCGATCATCGACGTTTGTTGGCGGTGCACTACGGGTTATATGGTGCCCCTTTTTTGCGGTGAAATAGTTTGCCTCTGCACCGAAGCTTTCCAGCGTATTTATTTGCCCCTCACGTACGTAGTGCCCTAGTCGTTTGCTCGCTATCAACTCCTGAGTGCGCCCTACGGGGAAAGAATTACGAAAAAATGGCGAACCAAGCCTTTTTTGGCCACACCACCCGTGGAAGAAACAGTCTCTTGCAGTCTCTCTCTCGTTGGCAGTCCTTCGGCCGTTCCTTGGTCGATGCCGAATGTACGGTGGCGGCCAAGCGGAGACTAGCATAAACATTGTTTGTGTACACCCCTCGTGTGTACTGACCGACCTGGCTACTCTGGCCGTAACCCTCTCGTTGGCCGCAAGTTTCCCATTTTGAGACGTTACGAAACGTGGTATGTAATAACAGATCGAAACATCCTTCAAGTGACGTTCGAAGCACGAACTCAGCGAAACCGTAAGCCAAGCTATCGGTGCTCAGTAGGCCGTGACCGAGCAGTAGGCGCTCGCGTGGCTCGAACCCAAAATGGGCGAAACGAAAAATATGGCAGAAAGATAATCGAAAGGCTTAAGGATTGCCAAACGGCCCACACACGGCTGTGGGCGAAAAGTTGCCATTCAGAGAGAGAGAGAGAGAGAGACAAAGCGACGCCGAGTGCCCGGAAGCGAATTTCTGCTTTATTTGCGATTTTCACCGGACAAATTTATGGCGCTCCAGAAGTTTGTGAGAAAGGGACCGGAGGCCCCCGCAGACACATGCTCAGGCCGCGTTACGTCAGCCACACATACGCTGGGAACGCACGTGCACATCGGACACGTTTCGTAACACTGTCACTGGCCACGTGTGCCACAGGGATTGGGGCACGTTGGACGGCTGCTCTTCACGCGGTCCCCTTATTTCGGGGGATGCTGACAATGAACGTAAATGAACACGACAAGATTCGTGTGGTGAAATTTTATCAATATTTTCGATCGCTTCGAATCGGGGCCATCGTATTAAGAGTTAATGAGGCTTCGGGACGGGAGATCTGGTAATATGATTGGTTTTGGGCGCAAACGAAGGATTTGTGGGAATCGCATCGGCCGGGCGGTTTTTTTTGTGTGTGTTGTAAAAGGATCCAGAAACAATAGGCAACAATGGGCAACGAGGGACCAAAAGCTGGTTTGCAACACGCTGTCGACATCTTTATTCAGCGTTCGGGTTTCGGGCAACCGTACGAAAGTAATTCACTGTAATGCTCATTAAACTTTTACCGGTCCCGGGCGCTGAACCCGGGTGCATCCCCGGTGCTTAATCTGACCAGGTGTCCAACCGCACTTTAATAGCCGTTTGCCACGGGATGAAATGAGCCGCCACACCGAATGGGAATCGATTCGATGCGCTTCACACGGGCTGTTAATTCCGATCGATTTTAGATCGCAAGAGATAAAACCAATAATCGTTGAAAGGGCTTTTAGCGGTCCGTTTTGTGGACACACTGGTTGAGTGGTTCTCACTGGCAAAAGGTTGGGCCCTTCCCTTGTTCAGTGAATAATTAATGGCGTATTTTTAATAAAATGATTCCATTTTCACAACACACCCGCCGGTTGTCAAAATCGAGTCCATCGGTCACCAGGCGTCTCCATCGTGGCCCAAGAGACCTGGTGACTGTTTTTTACAGTTTCCCCGTGCCAAACGTGGAAAAAAGCGAATAAGCTGTAATTAAATTAGAATACTTTGATTTGCCCTCATGCATACAGATGAGGCCATTTTCATCGGTCTGCTGATCGGGATGATGTCGCTCCGTTCACCTTCTACGCAGCTGAAGGGTTTCGGGAAAGGACACACGCATCCCCCCCCGGCTAGGCACAGCTAATATTCAACAGCTAGCCCGGGTTTTGTGGTGGGAAGGAGGGCCTCCGGCTTCTCAGTGGTGCGTGACCGGAGCTCGTGACAGTGTTTTATTTGCATCCTTTGGGCGTTGTGAGCGCCCGGAGCACATGCGAACGTGAACGAAATGCTGACATGCTGCTGACAAATGGAAGATCGTCTACATCTGCGGAAGACAAACCGACTGTGTACCGGCCACTCCAGAGCCACTCGTTCGTGGACTAGAAGTTGGAACCGTCGCTCGGTGGGAAAGGAAATCAAAATATGTCCGAAGAAAGCTTCGCCCAGCAGCGCAGGCATCAGTGGCCCTGCGATGCCCGGAAACGAGAAAATTGGTCCAGGATATGGGCAAAATGGAGGTTGTTTTCCGATTTTGTGGTCACCCACGGCACTGGGCCGAGCAGGAGGCTTTCTGGCCACTTGGGCCAGGACATCGCCGAGCCGGATGGACGGTAAATCGCCCCGTTGTTGTTGAAAGGCTCGAGAAGCAAAATCCGGGACGTCCGATCCGAGGAGGGAAGCGCGATACAGATTTGCATCGGTGGCAGATTTGCCGCCGACGGCTCTAAGCGCCAGGATAACGGAGATATCACGTCACGGGGCAAATTTTAATGAATTTCCAGCCACCCGCTCGGAGCACTCGGAATAAAACTTCGAAAAATCCCGCCCGAAGGATCCCATTTGGGGCGGGCACGCCCCTTATCCGGAGGAATTTTTCAATTCTACGCTTATCGCTTTCTCGCGGCGCGCTAATATCAGCAGATTTGCAAGGGATTTTTCTTTGGCACGGAGCTGCCGGGTCATGGGATTCAAATTAGTCCGAAACTTTTACCACGGAGGCGCGCTTTTTGCTTCGCTAAGCACCCGTAATGGTTGGCCGGGCTGATGGGGAGATGCTTTTAGTTTTGGCGCTTTGGCGCGTTGTTAGTGCGCGTAAAATTACAGGATTACACTTCGATAATTAACGCCACCGTGAGGCTGAACAAAGACGACGGCAAAAAAAAGAAGTGAATAATTTTCCAATCCAAGTCCAATCGAGAGACTTCACGCGAAAGAGAATCAAGTCTCGGAGCGAAGTCGGGGAGTGCAATCATCAAAGGGATTGATGTCGGATGGACACAAAATTAGTGTCAAACGTTAAACGAGCCGTCGACTGGCGTCGAGTCCATCGATGGACCGGAAGTCTGCTCCCGCAACCGATGACACGGCCAACCGGAAATCGGGGTGCGCGGAGAGGGATGGAGAGCGCGGAGACAGAGCGAACCAGCGCGGTGGGAATAGCGTATTCACACTTCAATTACAACGCAATCAGCTGTAATTAATTCGGTATCATCTCCGACCGACAACCTCCGACGACGTCCGCATCGATTCCGCTTCCGAACCAACCGAAACGGACCGCCTGTGGACGGAAGGAAGGATGTGCCGCAGTGGTCGAACCCTTTTCCACTGTAAAATGACTTCCAGCTGGTGCCGCCGCTGCTGACCGATAAATGGTGGAGTTCCTCGGATACCGGACGGCCGGCCGGCCGGCGGGGGAGCGTGCGGGATTTATGAAAAGCGACCGGACAAGGACATGCTTCGGAACTCGAGCGGACGGACACTGTAACGGCCCTCCCCCCCGCGCGCCCACCGTGTGCAGCAAACATTAATTAAGTCAATAAAATTGAAATTTACGCTTCGACGATCTTGTCGCATTAAATGTCCGGCCCCGGCTCACGGTCCCACGGTCCCCGGGATGAACACGTTTCCAGCTCGTTGCAGCAGCAGCAGCACTCCTTCTGCGATGCGGTTCCACTTTTCTGAGCACGGCCCACAGCTCTCGAGCTCGGCACATCTCGATCGCTCGACATGGCTTCCTTTTTAAAACCCGCTTTTAAAGGGACACTCGGCACTTCGCAACGGAGGACGACGAGCATTTGCCCGCTGCCAGCGGGATTGCAGCAATGTCCCCGGCACAGAAGGGACGCCGAAGGGGCACTTGAAGCGTCGACGAGACACTGCGACTGCGGTACCGTGA
Organism: Anopheles bellator; assembly: GCF_943735745.2. Classification (NCBI taxonomy): domain Eukaryota; kingdom Metazoa; phylum Arthropoda; class Insecta; order Diptera; family Culicidae; genus Anopheles; species Anopheles bellator. Next base: position 58,849,544 of record NC_071285.1, on the reverse strand, counting down.
AGCCGCAGTGCTAAGGGCCACGAAAAAACGCGCCACTTGCACCGGACTTTTATCTCATTATTTGTCACCCGTGCGAAGGCTGCTCGGATGGAGCCTCGTCACGTTCACCCGGCCGGCCGGCCAGGTTCGGACCGCTTTCACTGCAGTGGAGCGAAGTTATGAGTTCGCGTCCATTAAAATCTCCATCCGAGTGCCTCGTTTGCAACTGTTTTGCTTGTCCGCCGAGAGAGAGAGCCAATCGGAAGGATGCGGGACGGCCGGGCTGCGGGAAAGCTGTATCGCAGCACCAACTCCGACCGTGACCGAAGTTGACCGTTGCAATTTTTGTGAACTCCGCTGCCGTTTGCGGGGGGGCAATTCGCTTTTTATTGCACCGCGGCCCCACGGATGTTGTTCGCTGTTTCACCGCTTAAGACCTTTAAGCGGTGCGCCTCAGAAGATTGCCTCCGGTGGGGGGCCAAGAAACAAAGGGCACGCCCGGTGGGTGCGTTAGAAGCTTTCCATAATTAATTGGTACGCCGAATTCCGGACACGTTCCGACGACGACGGCGTCGGAGAAAGCAAACGAACCAAATCACTACCCAAACCAAGACTTGTTAAACAGAAATGATCACTTGGGAGCCTCCGGAACGGCACAGGATTTGATTTTATTTGGCCCACCATCCAGTGACACCCCCGAAGCCCCGAAGGGGTGGGTGACTCGGAGTGTGTCTTTTATTTGAACTGAACTGACTGTAGTTTGATTTTATTGACGCCAGGAACTCAGTTTCATTAGACACCGAATAAGGGGGGGGTGTGCGTAATTGGAGTTAAGGCCGGGACGGTTGTTGCATATTGATTCACTGGCCCCTCTTCGCCGTGTCTGCACCAGGTTTTCGTTATGTGAAGATGGTTGCCTCTGAGTAATCGGTGAAATCTACGCTTCGTGTCATTTTAAGGACAGTCAATATTTGGTCAGTCTTCGAGTGGAGACTCGGTCATGTGCATCCTGAACTCCGGTGAAACTGCGACTCAAAACCCCTTCAAGAGGACTAGAGACAGCTTGAGGCGACGCCACTTGAGCGCACAATTGTTCCGACAAAGTTACAAACGCTCGCCCCGGGAGACTATTCATTTCGAGTTTTAAAACGGTTGCTTCCGTGCGACGACGATGACGGCTCCATCAAGGCGTACCGGTTCTGCGAATTTCGGACTGCCTCTCGCCCGATGAGCAGTGTTGGAAATGTTTTCAACTACCTCACAGCTGTAACTGTTGGTGATTCCACCAACTTGGTCCGGAGTGACGAGGGTCACTCCTCGTCGCTTACCTGCGGGCCGCTACTCCTGCGTGCGGTTTTTTGGCATTCGTCGGTCGAGAAATGTTTGGCCTGGACTCGAGTTTCTCGACCAGAACGCGCTCTCTCGGGGTGTCGGAAAAACAACATCGGAAAACCATTTCCGAACCACACCGACCGGGGGGGTGGGGGGGAAGCCCACGTAGCCCGCGAACCGGAAGTGACTCCCGAGCGCCGGAAACTACCACAATAGTTAAGTATCGCACCGGCAACAGTGGCCCCACTCGTTCGCCACTGAATCGCTGCACTTTCCGTCCGACCGAGTCCGGGAACCGGAAAGGTTTCCCGTGGCCTCGCCCCACAGCCGGCTGGTTTCGACGGACGCACACACAATTACAGTTTGCTGTATGTGTGTCGGGATCCTGCCTCGGTTGAGTCAGCGAGTCAGTCACCGGCAAGCGGAAGCGAGCCACATAAAACGAAACACCGAAAAATCGATCGCGCGTCCACGGACAACAAACGGCCACAAAACCTCTGCGGCTCGCGGAGAGAGCGCCTTATGCTTGCCTGCATTCGAATTTCCATTGATTTTTGGCCCTCGTGGCGTGCCGTGTCCTGTTTCTGCTGCAAAACCGGGGAAAGGGGCCGAAAAGTAGCCAAGGCGAACAAAAACTGGGGAGTTCTTCCGACTGTAGCAAATATCGATGCTGACTGACTGACATCGGCGTCCTGAGAAAGGGTTCGCGGTACGGGCACGGGGGCAGGCAGACAGGGGCCAAATGAAGCAATAGCGAAGCAACCAAACAAGCGGTCTGGTTCGCTCGTCAATCGTTTGCTTCGTTCTGTTTCATTTCCTCTGCCGGCGCGCCAACCACCACATCCTTTTTCTTTTGCCAAAAACGAGGAAAAAGTTAGGAACGGGAAAAAGCAAAGCGACGGGAAAATTCCGAATTCCCCCGGTCAAGGCGAGTTGTGTAACACACAGCATGAAAATGTAACAAGGCACCATAAATATGGTGACAATAAACATACTGACGCGGGGTCCAAGTTCTGCTCCACACAACACATCTTCGGTGGATCCAGGCGGCGCGTTCCGAAAAACTTTTGGCAGGCCAGGCAAGTTCGACGCGGTCCGCCAAGAGAGACAGAGAGAGAGAGAGAGCGCGCCCGAGTGAGAGTGGTCCTTGGGAAATTGTCCTGATGTTGACAATGATGGCGCATGGAGACAGACACGGGCTCGAGTATAAAAAGATTAAACTTGACGATAAGAGCGAGCAAGACAAGAACCCGTGGGCCTCCTGCCCCAAGAATAGGCTCACGTTGATTGATGGCAACGAACGGCGACAGACAGACCCGGAGCCCCCGGGAGGCAGGGAGGCGTCCAGTTTTGAAAGACATCGTTAATCACGTTTCCGGAACCGCACCGGAACAGGGTACCGCGTGGCCGATTTTTCAAAATACACCCCAAAACACCCGCCAGGAGGCTTCGGATCGTTGTTTGGCAGTGGTCCAGAACGGTCCCGGGTCCGATCCACGGAAGACGGAACGGGGATTATATTTGCAAATTTCTCGCAACGTGGCTACGACCATGTCCCTTCCAGGTGTCGGCAGAGGGGCAGACGTGGTGGAAGTGCAAAAGTTTCTTATCTTACCTTGTATCGGGCAAACGAAGCGAATAAATCACTGGGGCCTCTCGCCGGAACTGGAAGTACTCCTGGCGCAGTTTTTAACTTGACGTCTCTTTCGCTGCTACTTTCGGTGCTACTAACGACGCGGCATCGCGGTAGGCTAAATTCGCCGAACAACCGCACTGCACTGAACCCAAACCCCACGAGAGACACTTTCGGGACAGTCACAAGGCAGTAGGCTGGAAACGAGAACATTTGACAGTTTCAAGTTGGGAGTTTGTGGACACACACCGTACACTGGAGCACTCGTGACGCGCGTAATACACCGAGTTGAGTTTGTTTTCATTGATGGACTAATAATTGCTTCGTTTTTTCCACCGTTAGAATCACTGAAGCATCGAAAGGACCTGGAACGGGCACCACGAACTGTGTCACTTCAAACCGCCCGAAACACTCACGTAAGTTTGTTATCCGGACTCAACGAGTGCTGCGATCGCACACTGAACTCGATCGGATTCCTTCAAAGGATCGGCTCGCCGACAGCCAGTGGTTCGTTAACAGCTGTCACTCTGGCCACTAGCCACATTCAGGTACGCCACGTGCAGGTGTGCCGTCCCACCCGACGACCAGTCACTTCACGACGTCCGGGTCTGGGCTTCCTATGGGAGGGGCGGAGGGGGCTCCGCTACTTAGTCGGGGTCGGGTCGGTCGAAACTTCACACTACTACGGTGTACGGCTGACGGGGAGCTGGCTCCAACCTACGCGAAGAACGGCTGGCGATGAACTGAACTGCATATCCTGCTGCTCATCTTCGAAGGCTCCTCGCGCGATGGGGCTCGAAGGAGTCCCGCTCGTGTGTATGTGTGTGTCGTGCATAGTTGGGTCTCGGCACGCCGCGTTCCCCCGCTCGTCTGTCTGCCGGTGGTGTGTCACTGGCGCAAGCCCGACACACGGGAGCACTCTGTTGTCGGGGATGTCCACAAACTCCCAGCGCGAAATCACGAACCAGAAAGGCGGCAGGGACTTCGATGGGTTTGATTGAGTCCGACCCCTCGGCATGCATGGGTGTGAGGACGAACCGAGAATCGGGAGTCGGCCTGCCTCGGCCCGTTCGTACCGCCGCGGCTCCAAAATCACGACTCCCCGGACGGGCGGGCGGGTGGACGAGATTCTCGGGCCGGCAGGACACGCGACTCGTGCCAGCGAAAGAGACGGCAGCAGCAGTCCTGGGAGACACCACCCGCGCATGGCACCGCAACGAGCGCAACACCAACACCAGCACCGCCGGAAGTCGGGCCAGGAGCTGTCAAAGTTCGGACCGGACTCCGGACCCGAATGGCGCATTGGGGTTCGCCGCACACACCGACACCGACGGACACAACCCGAGCCCGAGTGCCGAGTCCCGATGCCTGAGCGAGAGCGAGAGAGAGAGCACCTAGTGAACGATTCGCGGTGCATGCGCTTTGACGTTTCATCGTTTAATCGACGAAACTCTGGCCAGGAACAGGAAGGAAAAGGCCAACGGACAGGAGGCGGCCACTCATTTGTCGTCGGCGGGATGTTGTTTGCGTTGCCTCTCGCGCTGGTGGAGGCAAACTTCTTAAGCGTGTCACAGCTCGTAAGCCACCTACTCCGCCAGACGACGAGGACGACGACGACGGAGACGTCAAATTCCGATCCAGCAAAAAGTTCCACTACCCCGACGGCGTGCCCCCTGCATGTCGATAAACAACTGTCGCCACTGCACTCTTCGACAACTGCACCCTGACGAGGGGGCCGAAATTGGGAATTGGAAGTTCCAAATTTCATGCCGAAAAATGACATCCCCACTACGGCCGCTTCCGGCCACCGGCCCCGGGCGCTTAGAGTTAAACGAAATGTCTGCCCAACGATATGCAGGTGTCGGGGTCATAAACCGACTGCAACCGGGAGGCCACGGAACCCGTCAAAGGCTAGTTGGGGCGAAGAAAAACGACCCCCGACCCAACCCGACCGAAAGGAGGTGAAGAACCCCGTAGAACCGCTCGCGCTCGCCGACGTCCGTGAAATGATTGAAAGTAAACCGGCGGCCGGACGGGCAGCGACCACTTCTTCGCCCACCTGGAGTCGGTGGCGCAGTCCCCGCAGGCTCGACTTTGCTTGACTTTAAAATATGTCGAAACGGCACTAAAGTTTATTTGCAGCTGTCAACAATTTTGCTACCCTCTGGCCGCGTGTGCTGGCTTCCCGGAGTCCCGGAAAGCGGCCCGGCCCCGCTCCGGCTAGTGGTGAGTCAGACCCCGGGCTCGGTCCGACTTCTCGGCAGTCTGAAACGCCCGTTTGGTAGGATTCCTTGACGGCAGCGTACGGTGGCTTCGAAAGTTGGTGGCGATACTTTCTGGCCAAACTACCGGGACCGCTTGTGGTTGTCTGGATTCTTAAAATAAACTGTTTTTGTGGCAAACACCTTTCATACGACCGAACACAGTCCGACCGGTTGTGGACACGCTCTGGAAACACGTTAGAGGTTGAAACATGGTTTGACGAAACGTAAATTGTTGGATCCTATGCCGCCAATATCCTAACCAACGACCACAACGAATCGTGTCCCATTATTTTAATTCCCTATCGATGGTCAAATCCCTGATTTCGTTTTCCACCTGGCAAAAAGGGTCAAAGAGAGTCGGTTCTGGTCTTTCTCTAGCGAGTCCTTCAAGAGCAACATAATTTCCTTATTATCTCATGCAATTTGCAGACCAAACGATTTCTAGAAAATATGTTCAATTCTCTTCAACTTTCTGCGAATCCTCATTTCTAATAATAGCCCCTACAGAAAGTAATCAAAAGTACAACTTTTTGCAGATAAATGGCTATCAGGCGGTTGTTCCGGTCTCAACTTAGTTCATTAGCTGCTTATTCAAAAGGAGTTGGTGGGCGATTCTTCGGCCAATTCCATCAATTATTAGCGCGAACCCCGCGGAATTTTGCTCGACTTACCGGTCTAAGCGGCTAGTTTCTCTTCGGAGAAGATTAAATTATCTCCCCAGATGATCTTATCCGGCATCATCGCGGTGGCGGGGCTGATGTTCGGCCCACCGGTTCCTTGCGGCCGTTCCCGTAAGCCGTAACTTTTCGAAAACAAACGTTCGCCCCGAATGTATGTTCCCTTTCGTAAACCAGCAAAAGTCACCGGCGTTTGATGGGAGCCGGTTGGCCTAGCCCCACCAATCCCTCGGAGCGACCGGGCCGCCCCAGTCAGAAGGGATTAACGGAGAGGCAAAAGAACTGGCGTTCCGCGTATGTCGTTTGGCCGGAATCATTCTGGTTAAAGAAATGGCATTACCGAAGGCCGGCAGCGGATGGCGGAAAGGATTCGGCTTCCGGTTTGGGGCCGCCTGTACGAAAACACGCGACGTGTGTCTGATGCGCATCCCGTGCCCCAAATGCCTGGTGTCCTGGTGCGAAGGACACTTCTCGCGCCCCGCCCCGGTGCCGGTGTGGCGCTTGTTTGTAAAAGTGTCATAATTTTATTTATCTTCCGCTTTGTTTCAACTGTCATGAATTATTAGCAAGGACGGCGAAGGAAGAAAAATGGGAAATTACTGCGTCAAAGCGAGCGGCCAGATGGTGTGGAGACCGGGAACACGCACGCCAAGGCGCGCGGCACACATCGGGCGAGGAACGTGGTTTTGAGTCACGTTTCGTTTCGCAGCGTACACATCGAAAGTCGTTAACGAGTCCTGGTTTTGTAAAGAATATGGTCGGACATGTTGATTTTTTATTGCGAACAGATTCTGGAATGTAAATGTTATACCGTTAAAGAACGTTCCATTGGATGTAATCTCTCTGCTTCGAGTGTCGTAATAGGTAAGGTTGGCCGGAACACCTATCGACGAGCACTTTATTGATCTTTTTTTTTATCAAAAAGAAAGTGAACCATCCTTTGATTGCGATGTTGGCGAAAAGTGAACGATCCTTCTACATTACCGCGACGCTCCAAATAAGACGTCCGTCCTAATGGAACCGCCGAAAAGGACATGGCGAAGCAAAAACAAAGGTACCTCCGGGGAGGGCGCAAGGCGAAGAAACCCAACCCCGGCGACCGAAAGTAACAACGGCACACAGCATTTAAGTGAGCAATTCAAGTGCTGCACCAACAAAAGGGGCCATCTCGGGATAATACATCCGAAAAGAAAATCTACTTCTGCGTGTGTGGCAACCTCGTTCTCGCTTTCTTCGCCACCGGCACCGTTATCGTGTGTAGCCGTTATGAGATTTTCGCACCAGGAGCCTTCACAGCCCAGAAGTCTAACAGATCCACTCTCTCTCTATCTCTCTCTGTCGGTCTCTGTCGGGTTGGCCACAGTACAGCGGCCCCTGAACGACAGCGACATTAATTTGAGATGTCATTTTTCATCAAAAACCAGCAGCAGGAGCAGCCCAACGCTCTTGCCGGGCGCCATTTCGCTGCTCATTACTTGCTGCCCGCATCGGGATGATCTGGTGGAGCTTCGTGCCTTCGCCAAACCCTTCGTCCGATTGCTGGCCCGCGCGGAAAGCGAAACCGAAGCCTTCGCGGACGTCTAGCCTCAGCATTTGGGGGGACGTTCGGGAAGGAACCGGCCCCACATTATTTATGTCGCTTTTCATCTGCGATTCGAGCGCAAACAACAGACCCGAATGTAATGAAAGATTACACGCTTTGAGTTGGAAATGTGAGAATGTGATCAACTGGAAGAGCCGCACAAAGCGGCCGGTTTTTGATTTGGATTTTAGAAATTAAGATTTATAAGCGGGCTAAAAAGTACTCAAAAGTAACGAACCGATGGGTGTCGTTCGATTTGTAAAGTGGAGATCGCTTCATGGCCCTAACCATCGATCGCTCGAGCTGTAATAAAGCATAAATCTTTGTAACTGTGTGGGATTGTCAAAATTTGACAATTACCCACAATCCGCACGGGCCAGCGTTGTCAAGGAGACTTGTCATGTTCGCCGAAAAGGGTTGTTAAAACGAGATGTCACCGATTTAACGAGCGACGCCATCGCACAGCTCGCAGTGGTTGTCGTGGCAACCCATTTCCCGTAATGATCTTTGACTTCTCAAAATCAGTTATCGAAGATACGATGTGGCCGTACCAATCGAAACGACATTCATCAGACAACACCGATTATCACACCATTTCGCTGGGGGTTAGTCGAGTGGCCAGTTCGACCGCATCGCTCGATCCTTGCTTCGGGATGTCGATTGCCGTGTGCCACTTGCCACTGCCGGAATCCAGCGCCGGTCCAGGGCAATTCAAAACCGGTCGTTCATGTGGCCACCCGAACCCGACCCCGAAGTGATAGTATCTGTTACTTCATAACGGTCTGCGCTGGTCTACGAACCCGCTATCGGTCTTGCATCCCCAAAACATTTTTATTCGCCCGGCACCCGGCCCAGGATATGCTCGTAAATGTCCGGGCCCAGGCTCACCGAGAATTGGCTTCTTTATGAAGCTATTCATAAATGCAACGAAGGCTCACCGTTGCGTGGTAATGCCATAGCCGGCGGGTCACTACAGACACACAGGCAGTGTGCCATAACTAACTGGCCCGGCGAGCACCCGGCTCCGCCGCGTAGCCGGGGGTTATGGGAAATTTCTGCTTGAGTTAAAGGTTCTGGTGGCCACACTCAAAAAAAGAAACAGCCGAAATAAAAATGTACCCAAAGAACGGGCACGTGTGGCGCGCGCACGGAGCAGCATTTCGATTCCGATCGACAATAAGGCACCGGCGGATTTTCTTCGTTTTTAACGACACCGTCCAATATTTTCACTCTGGGCAAGGGGAAGGGCAGCGCCGGTCGGTCGGTCGATAAATGGGAAAATAAAAATGCAAACCAACAGATTGCGCTTTCTGTTGCGACCACCGCCAGCACCGGCTCGGCCCGGCCCGGCGGAGGAATCATTCTGCTGCGCAAAGCAACTGGCCCCGAAAGTGCCAGTTGTGCAGTAAAAAGCTACTAAAAAATCAGGACCCACCCAGGATTCACGGGGAAGACACTCTCCAGACATCAGACGCCGCAGCAGCCGGAGCCGGAAAAATCGAATGACCAAGCGCAATCATAAACAACGAACAACGTGCGCGCGGCGTGAGTGCCACGAGCAAAGCGGAGCGATAGAGATAAGCGCCAAATGCATAAATAAATAATCGCTCGAGAAAAAGTTTCACCTTTCAGCCGGGGGCCGGGGACAGCCGGGAGCCCCGCGCGGATCTTCCTCTGGTGGGCTCTCGTGCGCGAATGACTTATTGCAGTCAAGATAGCGCGTGAAGGTTCAGCAACAGCATCGTCAGCACCTCAGCTGAGGGTCAAAGTGCTTTCGAGAGTTGTTGTAAAACGACATTTTTCTCCGCAAAACTTGAGTACATCCCGAGGTCCAACTCGGAGGTGTGAGGTTCATCGGAAACCGTTGCTCGGATTGCGCGCCACATAAACGTCGTCCGCGGGCACAATAATGTTGCAATCATGAAATGCTACATTAACCAGTCCGTTAAATTAACACACGCTAACGCTGACCGGGGCCCAGGGCCTCGTCCTGACGCGCATCGAAAGTGTCAGGCATGTCGCACCGGCGGTTCGTCCTGGCACGCGGGGGGCGGCGTTATTAAATGATCATAAAACAAGGCCCATACAGGCGAGCTGGCGTACCTATTTTAAAATAAATAAAAATCATATTCAGTCAACGGGCCGAGTTCCGATTGCGAAAATGAGGTGCACCCCACTGTCTGGCCGTGACAGGCCGGCAGAGAGAAGAGGAACCGGCTGGGTGAAGGGGGGGACCTCACGGGAACAAAAAATGCTCATCTCCCCATGCTCACCATCCGTGTGCCGCCTTGCGGAACACGCTCCCCCCGCAGTCTCTGACAGGCCGCGTTGGGGAAGCAGCGACCAAATGAAACACTTTGACACTTCAATTAATTTCTTCGTCGATTTGCACTACCTGGTGTCGGTTGGGGTGGCCGGTTGGTCCCTCCCATGGGGAAGTATGTTCCGGTTGTTGTTGTTTTTTGGGCCTTCAATTTTGGCAGTCTTCTTTTTTGGGACTCACTTCGACAAACAGTAACAGGAACCAGGAAGGGAACCACTTTCAGAGGGTCTATGATTTTCCTCCGATCCTTGCTCAGAATGTAGACCGGATTTTAGTATATGCAATATTTTTGTCGATTTACTAAAATGCTAAAGCTTACGGCCAAAGGTACTCTTCCATGACATTACACCACAAACTAACCACGAGGAGTAGAAGAATCATTCATTTATCATTTCCATTTCTGTTGCTCAAAAGTGTAGAACGGCGGGCGACTCCATGAGGGCGACGCAGATAACGTTGGCCCTAATGTATTTTTTTCTTCCGACAATTGTCGGAAAATGAAACATCATTACAGCGGAAGCCACCCGAATATCCGTAATAACGCATGACAAATTATGCCCCAATCACGTCTAATGGAAGAGCGCGCGCGCCACTCCGACTATCTGGCACGAAAAAAGCACGATTCCACTTCCACTTGGCAGGTGGTCCCCCCGGCGGGGTCGGTGGGCCGCGAAAACCCGCGCGGACTCGGAAACGCACCGAAGAGATGAAAAACCAATTTTGCCATGGTCGCTCGGCGCAGTTTTTCCCCAGTATTTGTCCGATTTTCCGGGAAGTATTTTCCTTGCAATCTCCTTAATATCAACCAATTTGTTGATCCGCTAAAAATAAGTGTTTCCACCGGGGGGGAAACAACCAGAAACCGGGCAGAACCATGCTCCCGTGCTTTATTTCACTTCCACATAATTTACTCATATCAATTCCAACTCGGGCGCCAGTCGGGATGGTTTTCGGGCCGATCGATTTAAACTTGCCACCTATTGCGCCACATCGTGTAACCGGTCGTTGGGTTGGGTTGCGTTCTGGGGCTCATCAAACAAACTAACAGCCCACGAATTTCATCGTCACCCCCATCGTCGGGTGACGATGTGTGTGGCTCGCTTCCTTCGGGAGCAAAAGAAGCAACGGTTACCAGCGGGGCAGGCAAAACGGATCGCAAAAGGTCACACGGAATCGGGCACGTTCTTTGGTCCGAGGGCCCGGCCAGAGGAAATATTATGTAAATATGTCCGTAACTTCCCACGCCCAGCGCGCCAGTTTAAACGCGCGCGGCGCTTGTCGTCGACGTTGTATCACGACGCACAAACGACGGGGCTCCGGCGATCCTTTGGTCCTTTGGTGGAAAGTTCGCGGAAAAGAAGAATTGGATCCTCGCCACTGTGCCGAGCGAAGCGCGTGTGTGCATCGATGTTTTCCATATTTTGTAAATATAATCCTCCTCAGATCCTTATTTGCTTTTTCGTGCCGCTTTCTTTCGCTCTCTCGCACGCTACAAATCGGATCGCAGCACCGATCCCGGCCCAGAAAGTCTGTTGTCTGGGGGTCCTTCCTTTCATCGTCGCTAGAAGATATGTCAGGAGCGTCGGTGGTCGCCGTACTACGCGGCTGACCCGATTCCCATCTCGGTGTCCTGATTCTTCTGCGGCACCCGGGGGGTGGGGAATACCGAGGTGGAGATGAAAAATATTTCCATCGAGCATCATTTTTTCTCTAAATTCCTCGCCCTGTAATGTGGGGGGGTCTGGGGATCGAAGTGGCCGCGGATGGCGCTGGCTGGTGGACGATTTCAATATGATATCAGCGAGCGGTGTGCAATGGAGTGCGTGAAGGGAGCAAGAAAGTTGCGTTTGGGGAAGAAAAATTGCATCAAATCAATTTCTCCATTCGCCCGAGAATCTCCTAGGGCCCCCCCGATCGGTGGTCGGCAACATCCCGTCGTGGCGCAGAAGTCCGGAGGAATGTGCAATTCTGAGCCCGTAAGATGCATCGGAGAGAGAGAGAGAGTGAGATGAGAGGTTACCTAGGCAACGCGGCGGCTAAGGGCCAACCAACTGTCACCATGACAAGTGGTGACAAACAAGTCGTGATTGACAACAGGGCGCCGCCTGCCAAGTAGCTCTGCCAAGTGGGGCCCGGCTTTTGGTCCGGTCCTCTGGTGGACTCTGGAAGGGAACGGTCGGGAAAGCATCTCAAGTAAATGAGACACAGATTCGCCGGAAAAAGCGAGGACCTCGGGAAGCCAAGGCACAAGTTTTACAACCATTTGCGGTGTTAAACGTGCCGGAATAATCGCATTTTGGCAAGTGTTCCTGAAGCAACCGAGAAGTTGTGTGACCACCGGCACAACGCTCAGCTTCTAATTCTCTGTGCCGCCGAAGCCAGGTTGATGTTCCGGCTTTTTTTTGTTGGGCCGTAGAAAAAGAAATGCGGCGCCAAATCCCAAGGCCAACACTGGGGGGAAGATGGCGTGTGGGCGTGCTGTGGCCGGGCCCGAGATGCCGGGCTTCTGTCGGACGTCGGAAGTTGGCTGGAACTTTCGCAGCTCCCACGAACCATAGCGTACTCTTCCTTACGGTATCGGTAGTCAACTGCCGGCGGGAAGGAGAGCGGCCCTGGACACACGGCGTTTGTGGCAGAGTTGGCCACTTGGCCAACTCTTTATCGATTCAAGATGGAGTACGCAAATGGTGCCGGCACAAAAAGTTGTCCTTTATCGCATAGCTCGCCCGGGCAGGAGGAGGATGTGGAAAGGGTGCACACCTCAGGCAAGACTGGACTAAACTAACTACCGGTGGTGGCGCAGTTGTCGAACGCATAAAACTTGCACAACCTCAAGCAAGGCACTCCTCTAAGTAGCACTGAAAATGAAGAAAGTTTCCTTCGGCGAATGGGGCAGCCGCACGGATGCTTGGCAGGCAACGCTCTAGATGACGCTCGACCGGCTACGAATAGCCCGATTGCCGGATGCCAGTGCCAATAGGGAAACTGCCATTCGATCTTTAATATCTGATCGCACGATGCGAACGCCCGATCCCGAGAACTGGGGAAGAAAAGTTGAAAGAAAAAGGCGTCCGGTGTGTGGCCCTTTTTTGGGTTCACAACTCTTTGGTGATATTTGTTTGCAAAAGTAACTATGATCGTGTTCTCGTGGGTTTTTGTCCATCTCACTTTTGAACTTTGAGTCCATGAAAGAACAATTAACCTCAGCTTAGTTGGCATTGGTTGGAGCCATAGATGCCCAGTCTCCGAAATCCCAAGTAAAAGGACACAAGATTCAGCTTGTCAATACTGGTTTAGTTAGTTGTACGATTGATATACAGGAACGATAATATTACTGAAATGCTTTGCCCGAAATACTTGCTTGAGTGGCACCTGTTGAGAGAATCGGATACGCTCGTTGATGAGTATTGTCCTTTTCGACAATATTTAGTTAAGTTCGCTGCCACAGTCAGCCGTTGCTTTGCTTTCCCACATAAACAGATGAGCAATGTAGCGCGCGGCTACGGTTGCCATGCAAATAAAGGCCTCCTTCAATTGATCACCCGTTTCGCCGCGACCGGGAAGTGGAGAGTATCAACGGTGACGTAAAGTGAATTGCAATAACCTTAAAAAAGCGACCAACAATCAGCGGGACCCTTCCAGGACGAAGGGCCTGTTTGTGGTGCGATCAATTTCCCGGGCGCAATGAAACGGGTTTCTATATCAATCAACGAGCATCAAAATCCCTGCTTTAGGTCCTCCGCCCAGCAAAAAGGAAGGACGAAACCGGGCCGTTCAAATGTCATAACGACGTTTCCGGTTCCGCACGCCGGATCAGTTTTTTTTTGTGCTCTTCAAATCGTCAAAAGGATGAGCCGCGGAGGCTGACAAAGGAGGCTTTGCGCCGGATCTGCGAAGGCGTCTAAGGCGCCACACTGTTCCTTAATTCCTCGTCCGCGCTCCACACTCGCGAGCTCTCCGCGTTCGCTGTGTATTTACTGTAGCGCCTGGATACGTTGGCGTCGCACGTACAATATCTTCGCTCGCACACACATGCGTCATGGACGGACGATTATTAAAATATTTATCATTTCCCTTCCCCGACGGTTCGGCAAGAATCAGTTCCCAAAACCTGCAAATCCTTTGGCCGGCGACTCGATGCAATACCTTGATGGAGGCCGAGAGGCCGTGAGCCTAACGCAGCCGCCTGAAATCCTAACAACCGGCTCCGCCGATCGACCCTTCCCACCTTCGACGATAGGCAATCAGAATCCTTTCGGCAAACGATGTCCTTTTTTGCGATGCCGGCTTTGGACTGGCGCTCATTTTTTTCTTCTTCCCCGGCTCGCAACGGACCCACACTGTCTCTAACCCGTCCCGGTTCCGTCCCGTTGTTCGCACACCATTTTCGACACGCGGCCCCGGATTCGGCAGAGCCTTTAGTGTGGAGTGGAAGGAAACGAAAAAGGACGACCCGTATCAACGTTTATTCGCATAATCTTTTCAGCGATATCAATAAACTTAAACATTTTCCCATCCCCGTGGCTCACTCAATCGAATTCCGACCCTCTTCTCGGTGCTATGTGAATGAAAATGCTACTTTTCTGGTCGTTTCGGATTTTCCTCCGCTTCGGGTGCGCCCACGTGCGCGATTCATGTGTGACGCGCTGCTTGGAAGGATGCGCATCGGGCAGCGCAGAAGAAGAAAAAAAAGTGGACCCCAGAATCCTTATGCATACCGGCGACGAACACATGTCATCCGTTGGAGCGCAGCTTCGACGCGGCTGTCCGGGGAGAAACCCTCGCCCCCCATCCCCGAACACGTCAAACCGATGGGCTAAAGTTCGTTTAGGTTCGTTCGGCTCACCCCGTTCCAGGGCAGGGCAAGGCCGTGGCGGACGGGTGCGCTTCATCAAGTCCAAGAGGACCCTCGCCCGAGGACGACGAACGGCACTCCAAACTTGCTGCGCGCAAAACCGGATGAAGAAGAAGCAGTGAAGCCTCTTCGCCTCTTTCTAGCCGGAGGTCCTTTCTTCAAGACGGCGATGTTCCGCCACTCACTGCTGACAACTGGTGGCCCCTGGGCCGCCGTCGCCGCCGGAAAGCTCATTCATTTTCCTTCGGCAAATATGTGATTTTCTCGGTGATGGTATGGAAAACGCTTCTGCGCCACCGTTCACCGGCCTGGATGACGGAAATCAGCCGATCTTTCCACCGCCCGGACGGCGCACAGTCTTTGACGACTCCGGTGGCAGCAAAAGACCGCAACCAATCGTGGCCGTGGCGTGGCTGCTCGTGGCCACCGCCAGAAAGGAGCTGCTCCGGGCCCGAAAATGATTAAAATATTCAAATGATTTAATTTAATCGAAACACGGTTACCGAATGCGGCGCTTCTTTCGCCTGGCTGGCGAACGTCTCCAACGTCTGCGAAACTTCGGAAGCCAATTGGCCACCGACCGTCTCGAACCGGGGGGCCTGATAGTGTTCGGCTGATTGCAGCAACGAGCTGTCATCGATTCGGTGGAACGTATCGACGGCATCAAACCCGCCTTTTTTGCGGACCCGCCTTTCGGCAGAAAAGGATAATCTTTGCAAAGAGAAAGCCAGAGTGCACAGGAGGAAGAGGACACCGAGGATAATTTGTGCAGATGCGGTCCTTGCTGCAGCTGATTAGCTTGTGGCCAAAGTTAACGGATGCGGGACCGTTCGTGTCAGTAAAGGCGTTCTCCCAAAACCGGCGAATAATTTGAATTTGCTTGCATTCTGAATATGGTTTAGTTTGTTTTGAAAATTTTCGGAACGAAGGGAACAAATTTCCGAACGAAGGGACGGGACCCCTCCGGTTCCCTCCAATCATCGACGCTATTCGGGAGATAAAATACGCAAACTCGCATTTCACATGACCCATGGATGCTTTGGCAGCTTTTTTTTAAAGCAAACTAGCTTCACTCCCGAAGATTTTATAGAAACTTTTTACAAAGAGTATGATCCATTTTATTCATAGCGCCGGCGACGTTTTTGTCGCATCCCCGATGGCGGCCGACAAATGGCAAATCAAACATTACTCCTGGAGCGGCCAGGCGGTGCGGACTCCGGTGCTCCGGTGTTGGCCAAAACGCATAAAATGTGTCCGAGGGCGCCGCCGCCATAAAGGGTCGTAAAAATTGAGCATGAATTTATGGTTCCGGCGGGATGGCTTCCCTTCCTTTCAAAACAGCCCGTCGGAAGGACCCACACACTCATACCCATCGAGGCCACCGACGGACGGAGATTTTTATCGACATCGTCATCATGGCGTGATTTGCGCTGCCGGCACCTGGCGAAGAAGCCCACCGCTGGCATCTCAACTTTCCCGTCCACGTCTTGCAGCTTTTCCGCCACGTTTTTCCTCCGGTGGAAAATCCCGTGTAAGACGGACGGCGACCTCAGATCGATGGCGATCGCAGAGGGAGCGCCAGAGATTATCATTCGTAAAAACTGGGTGGCGGTATGCAAATATCCGACCGCCCATAAATTTGCCATTCGACACCGAAACTTTTGGCCGAGCGTTTTTGGCCATTTTATGGACGTAGCCGCACCGTAGTAACGGCAGTGTGTCCACTTACGGTTTCACCTACTTCCTCGCCGTAGGTCAGTTACCCGCCGGCGACTTCGTCATCATCGGCCCATCAATTTGTGACTCCGAATCGAAGGACTTCCCGGTGGGACCTTCTTCAGGAGTTCGCCACAGTTTGACGTCCTTTGGCAGCCAGTGCGCATGGGAAGTAGCAGCTCGAGTACCGGCTTGGGTGTTTAAAGGGCGGCAGAACTCGAGACTTCCCGGGCCCGAGACTGGCAATCATCCCCCTGGGAGGGGGGGGGGGAGGAGGATCACCGCCCACCGGTGACTGGCAGCCGCCCTCTCGGTATGCGCCCCTTGAATTCTCTGCACTCACGTTCTGATTACATCGCGCTGCGGACCCGCATCCGTGCCGCGTCACTTTGATGCACTTCTCGACGCTGCCTGCATCCGTAATGCCGGGCCGGGCCGGGCCGGGCAGCAGTGTCCGTGAGGCGAAACGTGTCACGCCACGCGGCACGCCAACCAACCGCCGGCTGCATCATCGATGGATGATCGAATTTTCCATCCGCATATTCTTTGATTTCCAGCGGCCATCACACGAGCGAGAGAGCGGCCATGTGACAGGCGAACAAATAATGCAGCGCCACCAGCACTGCAATCGGAGCCCCCCACCCCACCACCCCACTGTTGGTTGTCACATTTGCAACAAAAACAGTCACGTCCGCATACACACAGATACACACTCATGGAGAGTGAAACGATGTGTGATGTGATTGACAAATTAATCACATTCACCTATGCCTGCGAGGCCAACTTTGTTTACCTCCCAGCCAGGCCAGCCATTTGTGACAGTTGCTGAGCAAACTGTCAATTTTTGTTTGACGAAGCGTGTCCAAGCGAGGGGCGGCTCTCCTTCCGGTCCGGTCCAGGCTCCATCGACTCCAGGCCGAAGTGGGCCGAAAATAGGATCAAACATCATTAGCGGCCGTGAACACGATTGTTCTTCCCAATTTGGCGAACACGAGAGCCGAGGCGACATAACCTCAATCACCCCGCCTGGAAGTGTCCGCAGTGTTTTGACAGCAGCTTTGCAGGAGTCGATTGGGGTTTTTCTGAATCGTCGGGCCTCGAGTGGGATAACGTTTCACTCTCGACGCACCATGAAACAATTATGGGTTCGAGAGATGACGGAACAGTTGGGCCCAAACAAAATAGCTGCCCAGAGGTTGGTTGATTAACCGGAAGTGAGAAATTCGTTTCGATTCGGATATGTTTGCAGAGTGCAGGTGCACAGGGAATTTGCGGATTTATTTGTCCCGAAGATGCAATTGAAGATGCATTTTTCGACTTCTTTACTCCTTCAGCCATAGGGCCCCCTCTGTGTTCGTGTTTGAGGTTAGTGGTTGTTGTTTGGCAATAACAAAGTGATTTACATTTTAATTTAGGTGTTGTGACCGGGTCCCGGTGTTAACTATTCTTGTGGATCCCCTCCATCATTTTCCCCAAAGTGACCCGCTGCTACGCGGGGCCGTGGTCACAGCCAGAGCCACTTCACGTGTCGGCACGTCCTGTGGGCACGTGAATTAATGCATTTAAAACAATTTCAGGCACCAATTGGTCAGAGCTTTGTGGGCACACTGCGGTCGGCCGTTCACGCGGGCTTCGGGTCCGAGTTCGTGGGCGGACCGGCAGGACACGTGCCCTCTGTTAATGGAATTAGCATAATTTTCTCGCGCGAAGTCGGTCCGGGATCGGTGGTTCCCGAAAATATTTGACGTTTTGGGACGACGACGAGCCCACCGACGGGTTGGGGTTTATTTCCATTTGCCGGTGTGGCGGCGGAAAAATTTAGTTTAAATCTAATTCCAAACCGTCCCATCCGGTGATCCGGTGGTTACGGAATGCATTTGAACAATCTTCACCGGACCGTTAAAGGACCTTTTTTTAAGCATAGCAATGCGAAAAAGCAAACTTATTTGAGCTTGCTCGGTGTTTGTGAACACAAAGTCCTTAATAATTGGGCTACAGGAAAAAGCCCTCGATTTCGCATTGGCTCGTTTGTGCCTGGTCCAATAAGCGACCATCCCTAATTCTGTCGGTGACGAATTCCGCATCATCTTCATTTTGGGGTTTGTACTTTATTTTAGCTCCATATTTGATTGATATCACAGCTCAAGCAAACGCGCAATACGTCCCCGGCAAGTGCTGCCTTTGCTTTCTGGCGGCTAGTTAAGTCACCGAGAGCGAGCCACCTGAACCAGGGCCACAGTCGGCAGGAAGCTATCATTACCGTGAGATGAAGTGGGGCCCGAGTCGCTGCTACTTGCTTGCTGCTACTCCTTTGCCACCAGAGCCAGAGCGGAGCGGAACCCAATCTCTTCCATCCTGCGGTGGCCTCGGGGTGGATGGGCTGAACAAATTGAATGAATGAATTTGAATATGATAAAAATCAGTATGCAAATTGTGGCCTCATCCGTTAGACGCTCCGAGCGCTGCAGAGCCATGCGCCTGGAAAGTGACACCCCGGGACAGAGTGAACGTTTCCCTGGTTTTTCGCTTTCCTTCCGCGTGGTTGTTGGTCGCCGCTCGGCTAGAGCCCGGCCGGTGGTCCTGCTACGAGGATTACCCGCCGAGGAGGCAGAATGATGTGCAACAAAAATCCTTCAAGATGAATAACGATATTTATCACACTCTCGGTCGCTCCTTCGCCAAGTGGCTCACCGTGGGGTTAGGATTTCGGTCAGCAATAGGGGAGAACACCTGCCTTATCAGGTGGTGTAGTTTTGCCGGAAGATCCTTTTCCTCTGCCCGTCTCTGTTTGTGTATCATGAATTTTCAGCAAGCGGCTTAAGAAACAACCGCCAGTTAGTGTCGCCACCGGAACGTGCCCAACTACGGGCGGTCTCCGGCAGCCCAGGTAGTTTCTTCGACCACCAGAACCTGTGCCCACCCCACCGCCCCCTCAACGGTGATCGTAGCGAGATGAATTTCTCGCCTTCCTTTTTATGCGAAGAACACTCGAAAAACGAATTCGGGCCAGCACACAGAGCCCAAAAAATAACAGTTTGCTGCCAGCCCGGCAACCTCGGCAAACAACATCCCTCTATGATCCATGCTCTAGTTCGGAAGCTGGCAACACCACATGCAGCCGGGGACAAAGGCTCGGTGAGAACGAAAAAAAAAAAACTTGCCCAGATAACTACGTGACATCTCCGAGTCAGCAGTCCGAGGCTGAAGTGGCTGAAGTGTGTGGTGGCACCGGTACCATCGTCGGGACCGCTTGGACCTGAGCCGAGCTGCGGAGGGGCTGCAAAAATCAGGCAAAGGAAGTATCACTTCGGTGAACGGTTGTGGGAAATTATCATTAGAATAATCATCCTTATCGCCGTAGTGTTGTTCTATTCATGAGCGCTCCACGGGAGTCCTTCGTAGTCAGGCGCATCCGAATCCCCGACAGCGGTACGGCGGCGACGGTGATAACGACTGGCACTTCTCTGGCTGGGACCGGAGGGGGATTTTCAGGGTGTACGGGCGGATAGGGCATCGAAAATCCTCCGACGACGCCCGGAGGAAAATGGGCTCCTCCTGTGCCGATGGCAGTAAAGTACAAGATAACTATAAAGTTATAAAGTTTTGAAATTGATACGTGAAATTTACATACACAAATGTTGCTTACGGAGAGAGTGTACGTTGCCATGCCAACCACCCCATGGTTTGTTGGGTCGTGCATGTAAATAGGTGCCGCCGTTCGAAGGCATGCTGTGTGCCATGAATAAGCCATCCTGACGCCCGTGTCGCCGCCATGAAGAGAAGTTGATGAGGTCGTCGCCTACTAGCAACACACGGGGCCCCCTGCAAAGACCGAAACCACCTTGACCTCGGATAGCGAAGACAGAGAGAGAGAGAGCGAGAGCGAGCGTTTAGATGGTGTTGTCTCGTTTTTCGGGTTTTCCAAAAATACCTTCAGCGCTTGGCCAAGCGCTCGGAGCATCTCGTAAAATTGTCATGAACTTTACTGTCTCCGCTGGAAGTGACGTGGGGGACCAAACGCTTCATTAACACCCACCGAGCAGCCGAATTTCCCGAGGATCCCGAGGACTGGAATTTGATTCCTGCACCGGGCGTTACGCAACGCATTTGTTACGTCGTCGTCTTCGGTCGATTTCGTCGAGATCGCAACGAGCCGCAGGTCGATGCCACAGCGCCGGCAACACAAAATGCAAAGACCGACACTTTTTGTTGCCCGGCGGAATCGGAGGTGTGGCAACCAGCATCGGTTACAGAGCATTTACCCTTCCCGCCGGCCTCGCGACTCGGCAACTTTCTGCGGCAAGGACCACGCAAAAAATGCCACAAATTGACACCTTTGCGATAGCTCTCCGGCCGCCCGCGGTTCACGAACGCCGATTTTTTTCCGCCGACACATTCCGCGGATTTTTTCCCGAGCTTTTGCTCCCCGGAACAGTAACGGATGCTTTTTGCGCGCTCTAAACTTTGCCCAGCAAAGGTGTAAAACCTCTGGCCACCCAAAAGGAAGGCTAACTTCGTTACGGGGACGCCTCGTTACGTGGTGAAGCCCCGGTTATCTATCAGTGGGCATCGGGCCCTGCCACACTACGATACGCCACTTCCGATCGGCCACGATACGAGGGCGCATATGACAGGTTGCGATATGCTCTCCAGTATATGTTGAAGCTACACCCGGTGGGGGCAGTGACCGTTTTGGGGTTTTTGTTTCCGGCGGAAAGTGTTTCATTTTTCGCGACCAACGCATGACTGGGTCGTGATTCGGACGACGAAACCGGTGTCCGCGCGATGGTCACATATGTCCCGATGGGGTTTTTGTGAAACTGCTCGACACCGCATTAACTCGCCCCAGAAGACCGTTTGTTTCGCTTAAAGGTAGAAACGTGTTCAAACATTCCGGCCTGACCTATTTTAACATCCATCGTAACATCGAGTCCACGACTAAGTAAGCCTACATAAATAAATAACAATAACTTGATTATGTAAATTAAGCTACAATTGCTTAAAAACTACAATTGCTCCACTATGACAGATGTAAATGTCAGCTTGCCTGCTAGATTGGTGAGCTCTTCAGGCGGAGAGCAACTTCAGCGCAGCTACTTTATGAACTAAAGTTGTTCACCTCGTGGCGTATATGCGAAGCAATTTCAGTGCCGCCTTCGATCGGGCGAACCACTTCTGCCATTCCACGAAATAACGGATACAAAATATGTGTAACTGTGCACGACTGTAGCACACAGGCTCTCTCTCTCTCTCTGTCGCTCTCATCTCGCTCTCTCTTATTTTGGAGTAACTCTTCAACTTCCTGTCAGCAACTGTTTAAAAACGCCATCCTACAAAACCTGATGCAATTCCAAAGTTTTCCAGCCACCCGGAGCATGTGTGTGGCTTCCAGTACGTCGACGTCGAGGACGAGTTCTGTATTCACAATTTCTCCAACATTTTAACCACTGGCACTCGTTTCCTTATTCCAATCTATCCGGCGCACACAGCCCGGTTGCCTTTTTTTGGGGGGCTCCTCCGGATATGCACCCGGGCCATTGATTCAACGAAGTGGAATACAAACCACAACCGGCGGAACCGGCCACGTATGCAGCTCGCAATGTTTTTCGACCACACATACACAGAGCGACTCGGGGACTATCTTTCTCATTTAACATTCTTGCCCCAAAAGGCAAGCGTTTGCTTCCGCCCGAGGAGCAGACAACCGAAAAGGGGGTGGCCAGACCGACTCTCGCCCTCTGTGAAATAAAAATCCTATAAAACGCCACGGAAACCTCGCCGTGGTAAGAAGAAGGCTAAATATTAAATAGCTTCAAGCTGTTACACTTTTTTTAATATGATTCAACATATGAACCCCGTTCAACCGGTTGGGTCAACCGGGAAGGTCAGACAAGCAAGTGGGACAAAGTATCCGGCGTATTCCCGGAGGAAAATTGGAAATTTAAGAGTTCCAGGTCCCTTCCCTTGGTCGGATGCCACGTCGGATTACAGCAACCCGGGGGCAGGTTGTGTTGGGCTGGGCATTTAGCGAAAGTGTCCGGGACGCACCCAGCCGCAAGGACAAGGTGTGCAGACGTCACCGAAACGAGAAATGGATCCTAATCAGCTCTCGGGTCCCGAGTCGCGATGGAGGAAGAAATTTTTCGAGCTCCGGTATGCGTTGCCACGGCGGTGCTGGCCATGCATGGGGCCAGACTTTTTTCCCTCCCTTTTCCATCCTGTGTAATTCGAGAAAACTCATTTTGTTTCGCAGAATCTGTTTGCTTACTTTGTGTCAGCGATTCGCAAGGTTGCCGCAACTTTGGCCCTCCCAATTTCAGGTGCCACTCGGGAGCGAGATCTCCATATGATGGCAAACTTTAGCGTTTTGAAGATGACCGGCAGCGAGCATCAAGTCTAGGGCTTTATTAGAACAACAGACTCGTACTTATTACTGACCTCACCAAACTGGAGTCTTTATGCGTTTCACTCCGAGGGTGGGTCGGTCAGAACGGAACAGGTACCTTTGGTCCTTAAAGTCCCGGTCCAACACTCTGCACGGTTCGTTGACTTGATGATGCCAGTGTGTCCAACTTTAATTTAAGGTTTATTTGAAAAGCCGGATGAATCGCATATTTTATGCTCTATTAGGATTTTGTACTTATTCAGTCACCAGACTCTCAATTTAAACCTCTTTCGCCAACGCCGCTCCTACTAAGCGTGAGTTGTTACTTTAGTCCTCGTCCTCGTGCGGGATCGATAAAAAATGAATGTTTACCTGTGCTACATCATCTGGTCAGTGCAAGAGTGGGCCAGTGACTCCTGACGGCGCGTGCGAATCGATACGTCCACCGACCGAGAGGACAGTCTGCAGTAAATGGGCGGTGACTGACTGTGTTACTGGGCGGGAGATTAAAAACGACGAGAGAATTTAAATTGAATTTTCCAGCCCAGCTTGCCGGGAGAGCTGACCCCCTGGGCCCGGGGTGTCCAAGTCCATTTCGCAGTCGTTGGATCCAGCGAGCCTTCCTTCTTTCGAGTGTGGCACAGATTTCCTGTGCGCCAGGTGCAATTATTTCTTCAATCGTTTGTGTCCACGAAGCCTGCGTCAATATTGGACCGGATGGTACCACACGGTTCTGACGCTCCCAGCCAGCTCCGTGAACCGCTTCTTTAACGGAACCGAATGCGGTTCAATCATCATCGCAGCGAAAACGGAGTAAATTTAGCACAAAACAGGGCGGCTGCAAGGTGTTGGCTTAAATCCTTTCCCAATAGATAAGTGGCCCCAATTTTCGGTATTGACAAGAGGTGCAAATCGCTTCGACAGCATCGCTGGCTTATGATGCGATATGTAATCCGAAAGCAAACTCGGAACGCGCATCAAATGTCGGTTCCGAAATCCAGCAAAATTGATCGGATGTGTATTGCTCGCTGTGTCGTCCCGAATCCGGCCCCACCGAACGACGAGCGCAACATTGTGCGCTTTGTGACCGGGTGCGTTCGGGTGCAGAGGGCAAACATCAACCCCGGGACCGAGCCACATGCCAATGTTCCCAAAACCCTTCACTCAAAAAAAAAAAGGAGAACGAAAATCCTTCGTTCCACATCATTAAACGGGACGACCGGCAGCAGCGCCACCGAGAGTGGCAGTAAATGTCCGGGCCGTCTCGCTGTCATCGTGCGGTTGTTGCCCCGTCCTTCTCCCAACCGAGTGTCAACCGCAGCCAGCCTTGCCGTCTTGACAAGCTCGGAAGATCCCGACACAGTCCCGACGGATCCTTACGCTGCCTTACGGATATTATGGAATGCAGATGTTGCCGCTTCGATATGACACCGGAGCAAGATACAGTTCACTCCGGCGATCTGCTGCTGCTGCAAAGACTGCAATCTTGCGTTCCAGCATCCTCATCCCCGTTGCGCGCTTCTCGGTGATGTTCGATGAAGTTGCGTTATTAATGTTATCGCTTATTAGTTGCCGTGGGCTTTCGATGCTCTTTCGATGCTCCTTGTGATGAAGTTCCTTTTTTCCCAGCGGTAATGATCGCGGGAATTGATCAGCTTGTTGCAGCCAAGGAAGTCGCGAAAAGGAAGTGCGAAAAATGGTCATCCATCTAACCGAGATGGGGTCTTAATTTGGAAGGGAAGTAAACAGAGACCACGCAGCTATCCTTACAGCAGCTCTCTCTCTCTCTCGCTCTCTCTCAGGCTCGGTGTGGTTCGGTGTCACGCCTTAATGGGCGCGCAGGCGAACGATGGCAAACGGCTTTGTCAAAAGTGTCGTCGGCATATGTTGGGTTATTTGTAGTGCACCGCGGGTTGAGCTCCATGGTTCCCGGCGACCGCATCCCGGGGCCCGGCATTATTGGCGTGGCATGCAGTCAACCATAAACATGGCTGTTAGTAGCATGGCCTGCGGACGACGAGCCTTCCCGCTGCCAATCCTGAGTGCTGCGAAAACGAAGAGAAATGTGTGTCCGTATGTCGGAATCCTCAATTCCTTGTCCCATTAGCATTCCCCGCCGGGCCGTCCTCGCGGGACCACCTACCCTCGTGTCCGGCCCGTGAGACGCGCCGGCCCGCCGATCGTGGATTCCACCGGGAACGGCCGGTGCACACTGACCATTCGGTCTGATTATGATCGTATCGCCGGGGACATTATGATAATTAAACTAATTAAATTTGATGGTGGTCGGTGGCCTTCTCGATGGCTGTCACTCCGGTGACCTCTCCGGTCAGCCGGCGGTGCGCTAAGATGCAGCATTCTCGCCGATGGAAAGTCCAAGAACGTTGCAGTTACGGAATCCACTTTTACTAAAGACACATTCCAGTTCGGTAAACTTTTGTTAAATTCCACACATTTAACACATTCCCGGTATGTTCACAAAACTCATGAAATTAAAGTATCAAAAGACGTAAATTGCTGCTGACGCATTACAGGTCCGCTTGGCCCAGCGGTGGGTCGGTCGTCGGTGATATCACCAGACTGCAGCTGGCCCCTAAGATGGGAAGCGCATTAGCAGCATCAGGAATTATGCACGCCACGCCGGGACCGCTCATGTGAAGGACGATGGTGGTAAAAAGACGAGCCAGCAGCAGCCGGGTCGCCAGGACCCGCAAGACCCGGGCGTCGTCATCAGGCGAATGGCTTCATTAGTGCCGGGCGACGTAGCGCTGCCCAGAACGCCAGAAGCCGGCTGCCCCGATCTCTCACTCACTATTAACGTCACGCCACCGTCGAGCGAGGTCCTCCGAGCTGCCGCTATCGCCGATGGGGAGAAAAATTCTTGACGGATGAGCCAGCCCGATCGAGGACACTCTCTCTATCCGTGTGGCCGACGTAATGCAGCTTGTAATTGACGAACGCTCGAAACTCGGACTGGCGGTCTGGCGTCCATTACGCTGCTCCCGCGTGACAAGAAGCTGATTAATCGACTCCTTTCGCCCGCCGTGCTCGTGCTCGAAACGCAATCTTTCCCAGAAACGGCAGATAAACGGCAGACCGTCGGGGCACCGTCGCGATTCTGTTGCGGTTTGCGTTTTAACGAGACGGTGCCATGGTTGGCCGCGGCCGGCTGACCCGGTGCCGAGCTAATAATTGGTTCTCTCTCGGAGCGCCTCCGGCAGAGTGCTCCGTTTCCATCATCGAACCGAATCGAAGCCGCTGAAGCGAAGAATGACTTCTTCGACGAAAGGCGCGCGCTCGAAAAAAGAACTTAAAAAACTCCACTCAAAATCAACACGGAAGCGGATTCCCGGGCGGGTCACCGGGATAATGGGAGAAGGATGACAATTTGCCTGCTACACCGGGAAAGCTGCAACAGGTTGCGCCACGTTCGTCACCGGTTCTTAACCGTCGAAGGTTGGGATTGACGGCCGGTGGGTCTAGAAGTAGTGAGCCTTATGCCGATCGGGACACCCTCTCCGGCCCGGTTTGATGGGTTCTCCGGACCGGAACCTTCGGGCCTATCTACTTATTAACCCACCCATTGGGAGTACAAATGTCCGCATCGGCTCGTTATCGTAGCGCGTGAAAAAATTCATCCTTTTCAGGCCTGGCCTGGGCCTCCCCGAGGCCCGTTCCTGTGGCGTCCGGAAATACGATACGCAGCCGATAAGAGGGGTGCGATTAGAAAACTCAAATCGCACCCTCTCTCTCGTATGTGGGGTCGTTACGTCGTCGTCGTCGTCGTCGGTGAAAATTGCACTTCTCCATCACGTGTGTGTTCACACCTTTCTGGCCCGGCTGTAGCGCAACGCCTCCGGCCACCCTTGGACCGGAACCCTCGTGCGGAAGGCCCTACCATGACGAAGCCCTAACAACACGCTGACGGGGTGCGTGTTCGGTCGGTGTCCGGGCTCCAGGAATCGCCGGTGTTCGCCGGTGCCGGCTGTAATGAGCGAGAAAATGGATTTGAATGAAAGTTAATTGGAAAAGTTTTTATGCTCCCGCTGACTTGCTGCCTTGCCCGCCGCTGAACCTTGCAGCCAGCCTGCGGGATTAACCTGCACTCGCGCCGTGGTGGAAGTGCATCGGGAAAAGGACGAAACAAAGGGGCGGATTGGGGCGTATTGGCGAATCGCGCAGCTCGCGAGCGCACGATAATGGCGTACTTTTTGGGATGGAGGCCAGCGCGGCCCGAATGCCCCAGACAGTTCGTGGCGTAAAGATTAGCGTAATGATGCGATAAGAATGTGACCGTTTTCCCAGTTTTCCCGTCAAACTTTTTACCCCCTTCTCGGAGCGCCGAATGTCCTTAGCTGTCGCCTGAGCTCCGGTCCCCCTGAAAAGCCCGAACTTTGGTGCCATTGGTTATGATCGGAACGGGGGGTCCTTTCGGCTCGGTTGCATAAAATTTTATTTTTAAATTCGACCCCCTAACCCTGGCACCCTGACTGGCATTAAAGGGGAACACCCACCGTGGGGTGGAAAATGCAAATTTGCTTTCCCGAATCGCGGCCCGGCCAGGTGGACGCGAACCGCCGGGCGAGGAATTTTAATATTTTCTTACACCCCGGCCTGGCCTGGCCTGGATCGGACTCCGGGCGTCGAAGCGAAACAACGTGACTGAAACTTGTTGTTTGCGTCCGCGGCCAAGGTCTGCGTCCCGGGACGCGCGGCTCCGAAACTTTTGCGCCGGTGCCTTCGGGTGAAGTGAAGCGTCGGTAATTGTTCAAAGTAGCTAATTAAAGGCAGTTGTAAGTGTTCGCGGAGCATAAAGAGTGGCATAATTAATTTAAAGTTGGACACCCTCGGCGGGTCCGGCCACAGCGGACTCTATCTTCGGCTTGCCCACCCGGGGCTCAGGAAGTGTTGCAGACACACAAATTAAGATCCCCACTTTGTTTGATCTCTTTTTGAGCAAGTAATTGCGATACCCAGCCGTCCCCTGCCAGAAGGGGAGTCTCTCGATCGCCGTAACTGGTAACTCTTGGGCGCGTTAACTTATCACACCATGTTTCCGTGTCCCCCGGGGGACTGTTGTCGGTATTTAAATTCCTTAAACACTCCG
Organism: Anopheles bellator; assembly: GCF_943735745.2. NCBI lineage: Eukaryota > Metazoa > Arthropoda > Insecta > Diptera > Culicidae > Anopheles > Anopheles bellator. The sequence continues at coordinate 58,821,691 of NC_071285.1, read as the reverse complement.
TTGATTCGCGAAAGGAAACGATCCAGCTGAGAAAAATCACACCAAACCCCGGGCCGAGCCCGACAAGTGTCGTCGCATTTTTTTTTCGGTCTCCCACCAATCGCCCCCCACATACTGGGGCCGAGTTGATCGATTTGGGTCAAAGTTGGTGCGGACCGAGGCGCCCAAAGCACACCGACCGTTGTGTCTTATCCCATTCCGGGTTGTCATCCCGAAACCGAATTACAAATTCCGTCGTCCATCCGAAACCCGGGGTTACCTTTTTCTCTGACAATTGAACCATTCGTCCGGCGTCCGGCAAAAAGGGATCGCTTTCTCGGTCGTGGTCGATTCCGATCCCGATCCCTTCGGAGAGCGTGTCAGAGGAAGTAAAACTTCCAAATCAATCACCTCACCGACACCGGACCGACCCTCCCTGGCTCCCACAGGGAGAGAGAGAGAGAGAGAAACTTTCTTCCGCTACTGGACCGGGTTGTGGTTCGGGTTTTTTGTTGTTTTTCCTTCGGCGAGAACCCGAGTTTTGGGGTGGATATTATTCCTAGATCTCCATCGATTATCACCACATTCTGCTGGCTTGCGCTGGTGCCGTGAGCAAAAATCCTGACCGGGAGTTCGCTCGTTCGTCGTTCCCGCTTGATGACCCAGTTTAGGAGATGTTCCGTCAATCTCGAAGGCACAGGAACTCTGACGGGGCGTGTACCGGTGAATCCGGGTACGTTTCAAAAGCCCGAAAGCGCTTACACAAATCATCCCGCCCGTTCCGGGCTGTTGACCGGAGAAGCGATGATTGGACAAGATGTTACACCACACACGCGATTGGGCTTCCCGGGATCGGGGTTGATCATGAAAGTTTGATTTTTTCCCCCGGTTCCCTGGCCAGGAGATGAAAAACTAGCGTGCGAAGACGATCCGGTCCCACCTAATCGATTGGGGAGGTCAACCAAACTACCCAGTGTCCAGTGCCAACCCTTGGAAGGCAGCACATGATGTGGAGTTTTCGCTTCGTCCCTTTTCGCTCGGAGGGCAATTCAAAGAGTGATCGAAGATTTCGCCAACCGACACACCAACCATTAGCCTTATCGGAAGCACGGGGCATGAGGGAGATAAATGCCCGGCCGGGCTCTTCCTCGTGCACGGTGACCGCAAAACGGCTTCGCAAAAGGTTCGCAGAATGTGAAAAATGCGATATCCAAATTAATCAATCAATCATTCGGCTGTGGCGCTGAACGTTAGAACGCAGGGCCCTTCCATCCGGGGTCCTGGTTCCTGATACGGGGCAATCAGACCGAAGAGATGGCTTCGGGCGCGATGTGTGAATGAAGCCGGCCGAAGTAACAGGGAAATCTCGTTTAATATTAAAAGTGATTGATATGTCGCAACACACTCCGTTTCGTGTTCAGCGCCATTCTATTGTCATCGATCGCCATGCCAGGGACACGACTTCACATTAGGAACGAATGTATGAAGAGGCCAACTGAAGTAGGCTGTTGGGAGATCCACAGCGTTCAGCTGAGCAGGCCTTGCTCGAGTGAATCACAATTGACAGCTCGCTGTTGTCGGACCAAAAATCCTGACCGAAATCGAAAAGACAAGCAACCGGTTCCGAGGACGTTGAAGTGGCGGAGTTTTTGGCCTGGCTTAATACCGTTTAACACATGGCGCGATTGAAAGTTTCCTGCGTCCCCCCGAGCGGCAGAAGGTGACACCCGGCTAAATATAATGTCCACCCGAATCGACCGAGCGAGAGCGAAAGACAGAGAAAGAGAGAGAGAACTGGAGTGAGAAGAAAAAACTTAATTTGCGCAAAAGCTCCAAGCCACACACGGAGAGAAACCCAATCCCGGCCGACGAGGACACACCATAGCCGGGGACCTGGGGGAGACAGGGCCGCCAAGAGTGCTCATAAATTATCTATCCCAGGATTAATTTTTCACACTTTTCATTCAACTTTGGCCCGGACAAGTTGCGCCGGGCGCGCTTAAAGTAATGGATTCGCTGCGGAGGTCTCATGTGTGTACTATTTTTCTTTCCCATCCAGGATTTCTGCTTCTGATTTCTACCGGCTCGGCGGCAGCTTCAAGTCCAGCGATGGCCCGGAACGTCGCCGACGGAGGGCCAGTAAATTAAATTTTTCCACCCATTAAAGGACGACCCCCGAAACGAGAGACGCCGGCAATTAAAGTCACACAGTTGTAATGCCCGGACCAGCGTGGGACCGAGAGAGAGAGAGAAAAAAACTTTCCGAAAGTATTTCTATTAATGCAACGTTTCTAAAGCCGGCCCGAAAATGGCGCCCAACCCTCGGTGCCATCGGCCTTTGCCGGAGCCTTTATTATCCTTCCGTTCGCGCCGCCACAGGCAATCGAGATGACCTCCAAAGAATGGATGGTCTTGGGCCAAGTTGGCCTCCTGCACCAAATCGGCACACTGCCTGCTGCCTCGTGGTGGTGGTGGTGGTACTCCCAACTTGGTCCCCGGTCTCTTTGGCAGCCGTTTTGCATTTTTCCGGTGTTCCGGGTTCCGGCAGCGACCGTGCGCCCTTTTATCGCACTTCCACAATTTAAAAACTTCTTTCTGGCCAAACGGCTCCTCGCACTGTCACGGAGAGACCCGCAAACGAGTGGTCTGGACACAGAAGACCCACCGACCCGGGAGTTCGGTCGGTTCCACCCCCACACAGACACACAGGGACGGGTCTCTCTCGGAGCTGTCGGAGCAGAACCGAGGATGTGTGGTTTTTCCGGCACACAGCGTTGCGGTGCGGTCGGTTCGGTTTTGTCCCGGGAGTCCCGCCCGGCGTCGACGTCTTCGCTGGACCAGGCTGCCGGGGCGAGTGGTTGACTTGACAAATTAAAGTTTTCGGGGGTTCCAATCCAGGGTTTGAAATTAAAGGCCATTGCCGGGTGGGTCCTTCAGATGCGTGCAGCATCCAGACGCCGGATAATCAATCCACCTCCAATCCACTTCCACAGTTCGGACCAAAGGCTCGGACCGGAAATGGCCCGAATGGCGCCGGAAGCGCGTTAAGTTGGGGACGGTGTAATATTTATCAGCCGTAGCCCGCCCCTTCCCAGGATCTGGGGCTGGCTGGGAGGATAAACATTTAATTTCCCTCGGCAGTCTTCGCCGGAGCGTTCAATTGCGAAAGTGGCCCACGCCGAGCGAACGGCTGCCGCTGTGCGCTAAATGCGGTCGAATGTAATCTACTAAAATTAATTAGCCCGAGCGATGCGCTCGTCGTTGGCGCAAAAAGGGAATCCCGGGGTCCGTTTGTGGCATGCAAAGTAAGTGTGCGAAATATGCTCTCCGGCGCCAACGCCCGGAATGGCGGCCGCCGTCGCTTCCCACTTCGCTCGGGTGCGGTTTTAGTGGGGCAACCGGGGGGAGGGAGGGGTGGCTGCGGGATGTTTTGCCGTTGTGTCTCTGCTTGCCACCGAACCCGCAGCGGCAGCAGCAGCGGTTCCCGACCCGACCCACATAATCCACCCACCGGCACCGTAAAACATTCGAAGAAAATTCTCGTGAGAAATCAAGATGCAGCCGCCGGCGGGGAGGCTAGTGAGGCGGTCCGCCAACCTCCCCTCTCGGATGCAGCAATCCCACCCGAGAGCAGCAGCACACGAAGACGGCGGGCTAATGTTTTAATTTGACAAACAAATTGAGGTTATGGTTGTGTCAATTAAAGTTGCATCGCCTGCAGCCGGGTGGCTCTCGGAGTGGATTCCGGAACAGCCCTTCCAGTGCCGGTACTCAGACACCGCTCCCCGGAGCACGCCGGGTCTCTGACTTTAAGCGACCAAAAATCGGGACACCGACCACCGGGTCCAATCAGGATCCAATACAGGCCCGGGAATCAATGGCTGATTATGATCGAATGAGGTGACCATTCGGAAAGCGCATCACGGCCCCAGCCGGCGGCGGGGACGGCGGCGGGGACGGCGGCGGGGACGGCGGCGGGGTTGCGCCAAATGCGAGTGGCAACAATAGGTGGTAATCAAGCGAAATGAATTTACCCGGAGGTCGCGCCACCGTCAGGACGAAGCTCGCTCGGTGGGTGAAACTAGCCCGCCGGTGGTTGATTGAGCGCGAAATGAGCCCCGGTACTTTTGGAGCAGCATCCCACTTAATTTTGGGGCCCATTTCACGCACTCAACGCGTTGCTGGAAATTACATTAACCTATCGAGGCTTTGATCCGAGGGGATCCTTGGCCAATCGTTGATCATCGTCGATTAAATACCATTTGGTAGCCCGCGTTTTTTTTTCTGCTCGCCCGATCCGGATCGCTCCTGACAAATATGCGTCTACATAATTCATCGCCTCAATTGAGTCTGACACGGGACGCGGGTCGCATTAATCGCGCGGGTCCTGGTGCCCGTGTCAACGGCCGTTTCCATCCGTGTGGTTCCTCGGGAACCGTTCGTTTGCTTGCGCCAAAAAACGCTTGCCAATTTCGCCAGAACGTTGGCCCAGATTGGGGGTGCTCCTTCCCGATTGATTTGTTTTGCTTTTGCTTGGCTAGCGGGCGCTGGCGGGCCCATCGCAGAAAGCAAATGAATACCGCCGTCGAGCGCCGTCAGATATTCGTTTCAAAATTTCCATGGCCTCCCTCCAGTACCTCTCTCTCTCTCTCTCAGGAGGGAACTAGTCATCCTGCGGGGGAGGGCAGGGGCCAAACCAGGCCGCAGGGCGCAACTATCGCTCTCCTGTCTCGCGATGCAACTGATGGGTTCAGGTCACGTCGAATTTTTGGAAAAACAATACACTCCCCTCCTGCTGCCAGCCGGGGACGCCATTTTGGAACTCCCCATTTTCACAGTCGTTGGCATCGGTTCGAAATTCGGTGCAAAAAAAAGGAAACTCCCGGAACACCGGATTGATTGGAGCTTCGCCGAGAGTGCAGCGCGGAACGAATGGACAAAATCGTAACCGGCAACGGAACGGCGGAACGACACAATGACACTTTGTGGCACACAAAACGCTCTTTAAAAGAGTGTAACAAAATGGCGAACAATGGCCAACCCGCCTAATAAGTTGGTGCCGCGACGATAGTGGCGTCGAAACAACAATGTTAAACAAATGCTACAATGGGGATGAAAAGGACCACTTTCGCGGGGGCCACTATTAGAACTCGAACGTGACACATAATCAAACGGCATCATCCAACCACCCGGTGGGGCCCCCTCCCTGTGGCCAGAGAGATGTCTCTTGCGGCCAGCCGTGGTCGGTGGCGTATTGTTTTTCAATCAAATCACTTAATAATTTATTTTATTCTACTCGATTTCACCCAACCGACAGGCCCCGGAGAGAGAGAGAGAGAGAGTGACCCGAGCCCGAGGACACACAATGGCCGAAATGTAGGTTTTGCTGTGGCCACCCGACCCGGCCCGGCAATGAGGTCTTCTCAGAGCGTGTGTGGCCGGAGCCTCGTGTCCTTTTCCGAGCCACAATGGCAGCGTACTGCATGCTCTGTGATGCTCTCGAAATGGCTTTATCGCACGTACGGAACCGGTGGTGTAGGCCAGGCCACACTCCTCGAGGTCCTCCGGGGTGCGTTTTCGCAGTGGCTTCGAATAAAATGAAATAAAATAATCCAACATCAGAGGGTGGAAAACGCAGCCCCACCGGCCAGGCCGCTTCCTGGTCATGAGGTCATAGAGAATCGGAACCTGCACGACCGACCCAGGACACACGACCGACAATACGGGGCGGGGCGGGGCGGGGCTGGACCGGGTTTGTTATTGTTAGATTTCAGCAATTTATTTTCCAATTCGATGATAGTCACCACCTTGCACCACCACCACCCCGAGTGGCCACACCACGTACGGACGCACGTCAAGAAATAATTCAAAATATTTTCCACCGTCGGCAGCGTCGTCGTCGGCGGTGGCCCTCCAAGAACCCGGACAGGCCAGGCCGCGGGGGCTTCCGAGTGTCATTTTATTCATTGGATGTCAATTTTTGCCGGCAAACGCTTCAAGTGTGAAGTGTTTCGGTGTTCGGGGTTCGCACCCCGCCACGGGGAGTCTTCCGCCGCCTGGCTGGCCGCGCGATCGGGGTTGATTTAAGAGCGAGAGAATAAATAATGAACGCCCCACACGAAAAAAAAAAAACAACGGAAAAACAAAAAGAGTGCAGTCCACCCGCAATGAGCATGTCAGTTTTTTTCGCCCGAATTTTTGCTCCCACGACTGGACTGGGGTTTTAACACGGGAAAAACTGATTTGTGTTGACTCACGGGGCTCTGCAGATGGTTTTTGGACGGGGGGCGAGTTTTTGGACCCCCTGCCCCACCATCCCCGGCCCTCAGCCCGGTGGCCGCTGGAATTCAGTTGACCATCGAAGCAGCGATAACGAAATGGCCTTTGATTGGCCGATTTGGGCGATCTGCATTGCGATAAAATTGATGGCCAAAGGAGCGGGGACGTGGTGTTTTGATTTTTGGTCGAAATTTAAGTCCGAAACACTCCGCCTATGGAAAGATAATACACGGAATTTGTATTCCGAGGACACCACTCCAGGAGCCGTCAGCACAAGTGGCTCGAACTCGTTCCGCTATAAACGTGGGCAATTTTAATTAACCCTTAGATTTATTCATTTCGAGAGTAAAAACCATTGATCGAATCGCCGGAAACTTCCAAAAGAAGCCCCGAACCGGTTTTGAAACATTTCGATTTCGAAAAAGCAGTAGCTATTCGATGGTGAAAGTTCCCGATCGGTTCAAAAAACTCTTCGACGAGAGGGTTCTTGTTACATTTTTGACAATCCAGGGAGTACCGGAAATGAACCGGTTTGTTTGAAGATCAATTTTGGAATGCAGTATAAAAAAGGCTTCTACATAAATTAACCAATCAAATTTAACTTCAAACCGATACGTTTATTTTGTTGTTTGAGGTGTGTGTTTTTTTATTGTAAAGAACTGTGGCCAGTTTAACCTTTGTTCCCGTGGCCGTTTCACGCCAGGGTTTCTGTCTTATCAATCAAACGCGATATTTCGAAAAAAGGCGAACTTTCAACCTTTAGGCATCCCGAGCAAAAAAAAGAAACGCACATCCAATAATAAAACATCACCGTTTGAGTGCTGACAGGAAAAAATGAATTTTTAAACACGTTCAGGATGTCAATTTGTTTAGACACAGCGCGGCAACGGCTTCGGGGCTCCCCTTAAAAAACTATGTTTGAGTCGATAAACGGCCTCGTTGCGTTGCCCCGATTGGGCCAACCCTTCACCACCATCGACGGCATGCCACACATCCTCGGGGCGGGCACTGCCCCAACATCGTGCCCCAGAGTAACGTTTAAACAGTCAGAGAAAAAAAGGAAAACACGGACTCAAAAATCACTTCCCAAAACGACGGCAAACGTCGTTGAATCGACGAATCGATCGCCTCGTGAATACGACGATGCAGTGCGCCATCGCCAGGGCAGGCCAGGCCAGGCCAGGGGGTCTCGTGTTGCATTATGCTACTGCATACGATTGCCGGGGAAGGCCGCCATCCGTCGTTTGCGTTTAAAATTCAAACCCAAAGCCGACCCCATCACCGTTCCGACCCGAAACCGTGCGCGGCAGGCTTCCTTTTCCATGTCCGTTTTCCAAACAACCGAAACAATAAATCGAAACTTTTTTGACTTTCGCCGCTGCGTGATCCGCGGACGGGGACGAGTGAGGCGGGTGCGCCACCGCACCGGCGGCCACCGAGTGCCAGCTTTTCATTTTTTCGCCGAACGCGCCTTCGTCTTCGTGGTCCAAAACAACATTCCGGACACGTAGTGGCATAACAATCGGCAAAAATCTCGCCAACATCGGCCCCCCCTTTTCCGTTGGCGACAACAGTCACCACCCACTTACGGCGGCGGCGGCGGCCGGGGTGGTCTTCGCCGTCGGTTATGAGTTTGGCGAGTGACTCGAAAACCTAAAGTCCGAGTCCGAGAGTCAGCATTTATTCCGGTACGCTGTGTCCCATCAGCACGATTTGCCGAGCTCTGGTGCGAGGTGTCAAGGCGGCGGAAACTTGCCAAAACTCGGCTCGCCATTGGCCGTTGTTGCATCTTTGCAACTCGATCGGAGACCGGGCTTTTTTTTGGGCCCATCCGAGTTACTACGTAATTACTGCCCAGCAGAAAAGTTTCACCAGAAAAATGGCTTCCAAGAATCCTTGGAAAAGAACAGAAAACACTAGGCGAAAAAACATTTAGAGACCTTTCCATGCCGTGCTTATTTTAAGATGTGTCACTTTATTTGCTTCGTCGCTGACATATGTTTAAATCCTAATAAAACATTCCAAAATAACGTTACATAAATTTCGCTTGGTTCCAATTTCAGCCAACGACAATGGAAGCCGGCTTTCGACTCGGCGTGGCTGCTGCGGAAACTTTACTGCTACCTAAGGGAATGAACTACCACCGCGACCTGGACCTGTGTGTGGCCAGATGGAACACTGCCGCTGAGTGAAACGGTAACTTTGGAGGCTCAAATTGATCAAAACATTAAGAAGCAGCAAATAACTTACTCTATTCCGGTTCCATCACAGGAAAGGGACCGAACCTCGAAGGATGCACCGGAATGCTGACTCCCCGAGTGGGTTGGAGGTAGCCGCGGAAGCCACGCCACGTGACGTGTTCGACAGAAATAATATGAGTACCTGCGGGCTGCGGCTCACTTTCACACGTGTCGAGCGGGACGCTCGCTGGGCCGAGATTGCAATCGTATCACGTTTCACAGCTTCATTAATTGGTTATGTTTGCTTGGCAGAGCGCGTCGCGCGGTGTCATGGCAACCGGGAGTCGGACCGGCATCTGGGAGCGAAAAAGATGAGACCAATTGTGACGTTGAAAGCTACCTTAGGCGGTGTGAAAAGTTTAACCCTCTCGCGAATGGAATCGCTGGCCCCCGCAGTGGCCAGAAGAAAGCCAGAACTTGTGGGACAAGCAACGCAAAATGCTTGGCAAACGAATCGAATCTGCGTAACAAATGTTCAGTGTGGTTAGAGAAACCCGCGAAATAAATCAACACTCTTTAAAACGAAAATAAAAATTATCGTTTGTTTTTGTTTTTTGTTTTGAAATTGTGGACACGCTTCTTTCGACATTTTTGACAGCACCTCCAGCGCCATCTGGTGGCGAGTAGCGCAAACTTTTAGACCAAAAGCTCAACCTTTGAGCTTTAAGCTCACAGATAGAAATCTTCGTCAAAATACCAGCCAAACTTAACGAAAGTTGCGCTACCTCTGGTCGATCATGTTCCCCTGGTAGAATTTCCGGATTTTGCGAAACCAGATTTTGAGGCCGTTTTCGGATTTTTTTTTCTTTTTGCCCAATTTTCAAAACGAATCGAATTGAACCCGTTTTCCGACCCCATACCTTACCGTCGCCATTCTTTTCGACCACAAATGTCATCATTTACCAAAAAAAGACCCGAATAAAGGTTTATATATTTTCTAAGTCCTTTTTATTCAAATTTTAGCCGTAAAAATGTTTTACATCCATTCCATTGTTCCATTCCGTTACGTACACAATTTTACGCCATTTCGCGCACTGTCGGTGGCGCAGTCTACTTAACACCTTTTGCCGCGCGCGGCGGGGCGGGGGGGGCCCCAGGCGGCCTTTTTCCCCGAGCGCCATCGGGCACATTCTGAGCGATAAAACTCGTTCCGACAGGTGAAAATGGGTCCTCTCATTTGTCTGCTGTCCGCGTACCGGGCGCCCAGGTGGACTACGCCACACGGAAGACAAACTTGTTGATAAATAACATTTTCGCCAACGTCGTCGTCGTCGTCGTCCAGAAGCGTGGCCTCTGCGTGGAGAGTCTGCAGCCATGCATCCTGGCTGGTGGTGGTGAGTCCCGTGCGCTGGTGAAAGTTTGACTTCTGTCGGATAGATTTGAATAAAATTCGATTAAAACAGATCTCGAACCGGATCCGGTGCGCCGGAGCGGCGTGGAATATTAATCCTGCTAAAGGCTTGCCGCTAGGAAAACAACTTACCCCGCCGATCCGTTTGCCGCACCCGAAGGCGAAGGTACTAATTATCTAAATCACGATCCTCGGGGAAATCTGACTTCATTCCATTTAGTTTGGAGCAATCCGTTCCGGGGCTTCCGGTCGGTCCGTCTCGGGTCAGCGGGATTCCCCAGCGCACAGTGCTGTGCGGGGGTGGAAAGCGGTGATCGAAGCGGTGAGACGAGACGACGATTATATCTGTAACTAAAGGCGACTCGGGGCCACGTTGGGAGTGACTTTTCATCGACAAAAATTACGAATCTTACGGAAGTCTCCGGCTGCTGGTGCTTGGTAATTGCGCTCGGGTCCGGCTCTCCCAGGAGATTCCAGCACGACCGTAGGATGCATATTCTAATGCCAACTGTGGCCACCGAGAAAAATCCGTCATCATCATAAAACTCGCATTATTTGTCTGACGCTGCTGCGAGGCGCGGCATCTTTTGGCGGCCACTCAACAAACACCGGACGCATCGTGTGTCGCGCAGACAAAATGCATCCCGGTGTTTATCGATCCCGTGGCCACCTCGTTTTTTTCTGGCATTCCGAGAGGAAAATACACAAATTTTTAATGCATTGCGCTCCGATCAAACAGACCTGGATCCTGGGGTGCTGGGCCTGTCTTTTTTCCCAGTGTCCGTCTCGGCCGGGTCCATAAATTAATCATCTAAATTGATGTTTGATTACCGGCGGACCGAACCGGCGGACAGGGGTCCCCGTGTCTGGCTCGTAAAGTGTCCTGCTGCGTGTTCCGGTTCCGGGGATGCGGGACCGTAGGCTTCAGGTAGGCAAACAAGCGGAACTACCGGAAATAGACCACATGGGCCACCAGGCATTCCGTTGGCATTCTTTTGGGGCAACCACCCGGAAAAAATAGGCCTCGGTTCGGTTTAGAACGACGGGCTTCCAAACCGGGGGTTCACACCGTCGATCCGGGAAGCCATTCCAGATCAATTAACGGCCCGGGATCGTTGACCGACCGAAAGGGGGACACGCCGTGACGCGCCGTGTTAAACCAAATAGAGACCGACACACCGAACAATCTGCCGTCTGCGTGTCTCGTTTGGGGTTGATTTTCTTAATTTTTGCACACCCCACTTCCAGGCCGGCCTGTCCCGGAAAGAGTGGATCGATCCGGGAGAGATGAATACCGCCCATCAAGTGGCGCGTTCGGGCCGCAACCGTATTATCATTATTAGTTTTGTGCCGCCTCTCGTCGTCGGTCATGCACACTCATACGTTCGTGCGCTCGTTGGCTGGCTGCCGGATGACCGTTGCTGCTGCTGCTGGTGCTGCTAATGGACACGTTGGCCAGTAGAATGGGTGTTTAATTTTCATACCCCGCAAGCGCCCCGTCGGGCTGCATCCGATCCGCCTCTGTCGGGCTGGCTGCAAGACTGGAAAAAAAGGATGGACATAAACATAAACCTCCTCGAAATGAGTTCAATTAAATTGTTTATTAAATGGGATTGAATTGAATCAACAGACCTGGGCCCCAGCGGAAGCTCCGGCCTTCTCAATGGGAGTGTGGATCGTTCCGAAATTGCCACAATCTAGAACGAGATAGGAAAGCATTAAAATCTTGATTCAGAATTAAAGGTTTTGTGTAACTTAAAGCAGACCTTTCACCTTTCTGCATCCACAATTTGACTCTTGCTTACCGATTTTCCGGTTTTCCCCCGGCATTGCGCCAAATGTTGCCTCGTGCCTCCGCTTGGTCCTAAAAATAAACCTCCGTGACAAGGGTCAACACTCCCGGACCCGGATCACCTTCCCACTTAGTGGTCACAGTTTATGATGCGCCCCCCTCCCTTTCCACACCACCAGCTCTTGACCGGGCCACGCGTTCACATCAATCCGATCGGCGAGGCGAGCGGGATCGAAACGTCTTGCTAATTTAATACATAAATTTTGGGGACAGCTTTTTACGCAAAAGCGAACATGTTTTCGGCAGCACCATTGCTCGGCCATTGCGACCGGCCGGTGTCCGGAGAGAGTGCTTAACTTCTTGCCTGGCCCAAACAGCCCAGGACAATCGAATGTTCGGTTGCTAAATGTTGTCCGGCAACTCGGGTGCAGGGAAGAGGAATTAATTAAATGTCCCAGAACATTGTGTCGTACCGGACCGAGAGGCGCCCGGGAACCAAATGTAAAATTTTAACTAAAAACTTTTAATTACCACCAGCAACAATCGGTTCGGACACATTCGGTTTAATAGAGCCACGAAGTTTGTCCTTTGCAGGCTTCCGGAGAAGGGCTTCCGGAAACGATGGCCAGCCCAAGAGCATCAATCATCGGCTTCGCTGTCAGCCACCAGCGCATTCTTGGGCCGCGATGGTCACGCGAGAAATTGAATTTTCGCCCCGGTCCGCGAAATGGCTCCAAAAGTTTGCGACCAAAAACAGGGAGTCCAGTGGGGTGTGCGGTACCGGTACCTAGCCGTCGAACCCAAACGGTGAAAATCGCTCAACTTTGTGTGCCACATTAGAGAGTCAATTAGCAGAACAACCTGAATCCTTGGTGGTTTCATTGGCAATGTTCATTCACTGACAATGTATGATTTCAAACCAGTTCCAGGATGGGTCAAGGATTCGGCCCTCGCTGCCATACTTAAACAATAAACGCGATAAATTTGCCCTCAAAACGAAAGTAAAGAGAAACTAAAATATCGGGGTTCTTGGACCGTTAACCACCCGAAGCGACATTCGTAGGGTTCTGACCGTGATATATTTCATTGCGTGCGGTGAAATTTTTCAACGAACCTTCTGCAGTTTTCCTGCACGAAAGCGGCTTGCGTGGAAGCTGCGGAAAAAGGACACAGAAAAAACTGGAAAATTTTAGCATTTTTGTTATTCTCTCTTTTCAGCGGCGGTTTTTGAACAGAATTCGCGTATTACGATTCGGATTTTCCAGCGGCAAAACCGATGAGCAATGTGAATCCTTAATACCTGCGGAAAAAAATGTTTGAATGAAGCTACAATAAATTCTGCAATGTACCCCACGCGCAGTCAAACCGTATTCAAATAGCCATTCCCAAGAGTGACCTCTTGAAGGAAAGAAAACATCGCTTGCCACGCGCGACGTGTGCCGTCTGTCTGTCTGCCTGTTTCTGTGGCCCTAGTGCGATCGATCATCATCATTGTGGCGAGTGGCGGCGGAGCGGGATCATTGACCAAAGTGCGCACGGAGTGATGACGCGTGCGGCGGCCGGTCCCCCGGGCACTCCGGAACCGTCGCCAGCCGCTGCCATAAAATCAACGTAAACCAACACCAACACTTCCGAAACATCATTACTCTAGTGGCGGCGACTTTGTGAAAAATCGTTCGCTGTCGTTGCCGTCCGCTAAACGTCACCGTTTAAAAATATCAACATTCGGTCAGTTGGCGAGGAAGCCCGCATCTTCCCCACCCCCGGGGGGGGCGAGTGTGCGGTCAGTTTCACTGTCAACACTCGTTGAGCGTGCAGAGCGAACGCACGGCGGTCCGTGTGGCACCGATTGATGGGTTTTCCCCGAAACCATTGCGTAGATCGGTGGCCGATGGAGCTCGTAATGGAGAAAGCACGCACTGAGCTCGCGCTTTGTACACTTCCGCGGAACATGCTTTGTCCCGAAACATGCGTTGATCACTCGATCGTGCACTGGCTGCGCACTATAAGGCGTGCTCTAGGAATGGCCCTGAACCTGAGCTACCGTGAGGCCGTGTCTCTTCCTGCTACAAAAGGAAGAAGAAACAAACAATTGGTGCTCCCCGTTGGCAGCTCAAGGGCACGCGCCGTCGCTTAATAGATGATCGGTGTTCACACGCCCGCCACGTGTTTGTTTACGCTCCAGAAAAGGGGACGGCTGGGCGGACGGTTTAGGTGGCGACCAGAGGACCATGGGACGGACCTTGTCGAGGGAGCGCATCATTACGCGAATCGTCCCAGATTTACTCGCTGTCTGTCAGCTTTCCGACCACGGCCAGTCAGTCACCGTGTTCGTCACTCACTTCCGAGAGCTGTGGCGGCGGTGTCAGTAGCGTGTCACAGGCCCCGGGGAGTTCCGGGTGATCAACATCCCGAGGTCACCGTGACGAAAGCACTCTAGCGATGCCGGGAGGTCGCGGGATTTTGTTGGCGTGTGCCACCGACCGGGTCGTTGTGAAAGAAAAGAAATACTTTCGACTTTGTGATGAAATCACGGTGATCGGTGATCACGAATTTGGTTCCCCCTTTCTTGCGGTCATGGAATCATAATTCATGCCGAACCATCACCCCATTCGGCACGCCTTTGGAAACAAGGGGATTATAGAATCCTTGCCACGGCCGGCAGATCCTGACCAGCGCCCACCGCCACATCCCCGCCTTTGGCCCAGGTGCCTAGGTGCCAATGCCAACAAACGCGCTCTTCGGGCACGGGGTTTCTATTTTTGGGGTCCGCCATCGTTTACGTGCGCTGCAATAAATCGTGCCTACTACCGGCGGTACCGGCATTGGCCCGGCAGTGATGCGTTTCTTGGGCCACGTCCGAGACGTGCACGGTGGCTTTAGGATCGGTCCTGATCGGTCGGGGGACGACGTCGGGGTTGTTGAATTTGAAGTTTCTAAAAATAATTCGACACTCCCCAAAACAAAATCGATGATGATCGTGTGTCGCTCGCTTAATGTCGCTGCTCCGACGAGCCACCGATCGCGGTGCGTCTATTCTTTGAGTTTGTACACTTTCATTGAACTTGAAACACGCCGCCGCCGGAGTCCCACCCCCCCGCAGCACATTATTTGATCCGTGGCTGGCAGAAGATCAACCAGACGGAAGTGATCGCCACCGCCGGTGTCGATAGAAGTTCACGATCGCGATCATATGCGGATCCTGCGGAAGGATAAAAATACGAATCCCCTTCCTCATTGGGCGATCGTGGGTTGATGCCAGAAAAGAACTGCATAGTACTAAGTGGGTCTATTTTTATCGGAGTTCCGTCTGCCCACTAGGCGCCATCACCTGTAAACACATGTAGGCCTCTGACCGGTGTAAACAATCGGATCGGATTCGAAACCCTTTCCAATTAGGCGCTCAACCTACACGCGTGCGGCGAGCCAATTTAATGTCCATCACATGCCCTCTAATCCCCGCCGGTTGGCGTGCGCTATAAACCATCTTTCGGCCCCTGGTCCGCTGTTGGGAAACATCAACACACGTGGCATGTTTCTTTTGTGTTTTTGGGAGATAAATCTGCTGCTCCCGCCCGCTCGTTGACAGGGCACCATCTCGCGGGATCTATCTGCCTTCCGCCTTCCAAAACGCAGCCGTGTACTTGAACCAATTTTTGGCCACGCGTGCGACGATCTATTTTTAGTCATCTTCTCCACGCGCTTCTCTAGTTTTACCACCTAATTTTTCCAAACGTTCTTCGCACGCCCGCAACGCTTGAGGCGGACACTTAACACGGTCGCCCGGGTTGGCGAAGAACCGCCTGTTCCGGCTGACGCCGACCTGTGACGTTCGTAGACTGTTCGACGGCGACGGTTTTTTTCTCGATTCCCGGAGCTGCGCAAACCTACGCAGGACCAAACACGTACGGCTTCGGACAATATTCGGCGCGTCAATAATTTCGCATCCACATTATTAATGGGCTAAGCAATTCGATGTAATGTATGGAGAGCAGATGGAAACCCGAAGCCACTGTCCGATTCCTCCGGGTTTTGAACGTAGCAAATTCGTGGAAAAACCCACGCCGGTCCACGTCGTCAGCAACCTACGCAAACGCGACGCGATGAAGTAATCAACTCTGACGATTCGGTAAATTTTCCGTAACTCTTTACTTGGGCCCTCTCTTAAGGATAAACAGCGATCGAAATAAAGACACGTAGTCGCAGCTGCGGCAGAGGAATTAAGCGACGGCTGTTTAGCTTTAAATATCAAACGAGTAAAAGAGTTCTTTCGCCTCGCACCTTACGCACCATCCTCTGATCTCTGATTGATCCACGCGATCCGCAGCACCCGAAAACACTTTCCCTTTCACATTTTCAGCACGAACTCGGTCGGTCGGGCCACTTGGCGGGTTTTGTTATCACCAGCCGCACACGATCGTAGTCCGTCCTCTGGCGTGCTCGCGATCGCTTACGCAAATAAATTTCATTCAAAAAGCCAACGAAATGACACAATAATATACATACAGTCCTGTGGCAAGCGAGGGAAGGGACAGATAAGGAAGGCAGCCTTTCTTAACACTAGAGAAACCAATCTTAACGATCGCGCCCCGTACACTGTAGGTAGCGAGTAATAGTTGTTGTAGTAGATGTAGAAGTAGAAGTAGTTTATCACAGTTTTCATTCAGACCCATGGTGCCTATCCGCCATGGAGGGTGGAAATGAAGAGAATATGATCCCCAGGCTGCAGGATGTACTCGGTTTCGCCCTGTGCGGGGGGACACAGTAAAAACAAAACGTTTCGTTTGGTAAGCGGACAACGCCAACGCGTGGGGCTATAAATCTCCGTTCCGTAAATTATGGGAAGCGGAAAGCATCTCTCTGTCTCTATCCGTTTCTCTTACCATCAGATCCCAGTCGGTGTCGTTGATCATCACCAGTATGCCTGGCCGCACGGTGTTGTCCTGCAGGAATAGGTTCTGATCACCGGTCAGCAGGTTGTCCCGCAGCCACCGCAGCATCTCCTCGAGCAGCACTGTGTGGGTTGGCCGGATAGGGAATGGGGAAAGGTTTGCGCGTCAGCACACTTCTTCGCACCCCTATCGCACGCTAAAATAACGTTGCCATTCACACTCACCTATTTTCGATCCGTCCAACGGCACGACGTGTTCTTTCACGCCACCGAAGAGCGTTTCCGCTCCACCACTGAAAAAGATGGACAAAAGCACACGAAATGAAGCGGGAAAAATCGGTCACCGCACGATTGCGTTAAGAATAGCCTCCCCACTTGAGAGGGGCACGCACGGAAGTTACCTGAACTCGACGGTAACGGTGGATGCTCCGCAGATGACCTCCTCATCGATCGAATCGTCCATTCTGTGGCTGGCACCGATGATTAACGCAATCGTTCAAGGATCAAGTTAATTCCCACACAGCAAGCGAGCGCTCAAACACAACACGACGGGCTTAAAGTTTTGCCGGCAAATCCTCTCCGGATGTTTCCGACCGCGGGGCGCTTAGTGAGGTACCGTTACGGTGCGGTGCGTATGAAGAACTAACAGTTTTCCACCGAGCAGCTGATGCTTATACGTATGCCGATCCCGGCAGCGTCACTAGCGATCGAATTTTCACTCCGAGCACGAAATCACACGATCGAACGACGATCTTCACGATTCTGCGCAATTCACAGACTCAGTGTTCGGTACACGATCTGCCAAACAAGACAACACGAAGCGCAGCACTTCACACCGAATTTGTGACTCATTATTTTACCCGCACTAAGTAACGTGACATTCTCCGCGTAGCAGGCTTACTCATCGAGCTTTGCAAAGTGGAAAATACCGTGAAAAACACAAAATACACCTTAAAGTTGGGCTAAAACTTTGCACCGATTTCCGGTTGCAGAACGCAGAGCACGTTTGACGTTTCGCTGCCGGCAAAATGTCAATGGACAGGCCATCCCTTTCTAACCGGTTGTACGTTCCCAAAGGGTGCTTTGACAAATTGAAGCGAAAAACAAAACAATCCTTTCGCAAAAGTGATTCATTCGTGCTGATAATTTGTGTTTATCTTTGGTTTAGAAAAGTTGCTACCTGCGAAGGCGGCTGATAGGAGGAGTAATAAAAGAAAATAAACGCACAACAGGGCCGAACGGGCGAATGCCAATCACCCACAGCTCAGTTTAGCCAACGACGTCACCGAGCGAACGTGCCAGTTATTTTTATAGAATTTTTCCATTCGAGCAAATATGGGTGACGATGTAAGTGTACCGGGAATATCCAGGAATAGCAGTTTCGGGAGCTAACACACTTTCCTACCCGGCACAGGTGGATTCGAAAACTCGCCTCGAACAGGGCAGAAATATTCCTCCGGCGCTGAAGAGACTGCTCGAGTGGGATGTGGTCGTCACGAAGCAGTTCGTTAGTTTTATGTTGAACTTTGTGCCACTACGGTCCCTGCGGACTCACTGTAAGGTGCTGGAATACTCGTGCCATGGGATCGCCTGGTTGGCCGGTTGGCTAGCGTTTTGCTGGATGATCAATCGTGCGGACTGGTACCAGATGCAGGTGAATCTGTTCGTCGGCCTGCTGACCGATATCGTAATGGTGGCCCTAATCAAAGCGGCCACCCGTCGTCGCCGGCCAGCCATCAACGATGACCCACTGTGCTTCGGTCCTGATAAATTTAGTTTTCCGAGTGGGCACGTTTCTCGCGGTGTGTTCATCACCACGTTCCTGATCGTACTCGATCCGGTAACCGTTGTGTTGTGGCCACCGCTGCTCGCCTGGACGGTAGCACTGGCCCTGTCGCGACTGCTACTGTATCGTCATCACATCCTCGACGTGTTTGGGGGGATCATTTTGGGGTTGTTCAACGCACTGCTCATCTCGCTCATTTGGTTCGACCAGGAGGCAAGCGTTTGGCTGATAAACTGGATCACCGATGAGCGTGTGGCCGGAGCGGAATATGCCGTATAAATGTTGTACCGTACAATCTCTAATGTATATTAGCACGCCAAAAATAAAGGACCACCACAGGATCGTCCGGGTTTATTGTTCGAACCTAGAAAGTAAACATTTCCACCGCCTTGGGCACGAGCGTTACCCGCACGGGCCGAACTTCGAAAGCCTCGTTGTCGATGGAGTAGTACAGCTCCGGATCGGTCTCTTCCACCTTCAATCGTTCGGGTAACAGTTCAATCGTCCTCGCACTAATGACGGCTGTCGGTGCGCTTTCGAGATATTTACGACCCCGCAGTCGTCCCCAGCTTTCACCGATAAAACTGAAACCCGATTCCACCGAAGGTCCCACAACTAACCGTAGCTTTGAACTTTCACTTTGCTTCGTTTCACCACCTTCGTCACTTTCGTCCACATTGTTCGTCTTTACAATCAACTCCGACGGGTCAACCTCCAGCTCATGCCTTACCGAACACTTGTCGTTGACTATTTTTGTGTAATCCGTTTTGGGGGGCCCTTTCGCGCGCGGCACAAACACCGACCACCATCTTCGGGCCTGTTGCTCCTGTTTCTTTGTAGCGCCCCACTGATCGTCCAGATCCCGGTAGCAGTTGCGGCATCCGGTGCACGGTTCCGTATAGGCGAGCCGAGCCTTGCAGTTCCACGTGTGGCCACCGTCGAAGGCGTTGAAAAGGAACGCAGTGTAGTCACGCAGCGAGGCCGTGTACCAGTACTTATCTCGCAGTGCTAGAATGTCCCGAAACGCACCCCACTGCAGTGCACCGAGCGCGTACACCGGTTTTTCCGGTGGCGTTTCATCGGCCACACTCGGAAGCACCTCGATGCGCATTATGTCCTTCTTTTCCTTCTTCCCCGCAATGACGGCATAGGCAGCGTTGGCCATCGTGCGGACGTTTTCCAGATCGGAATGTTTGGCACCTTCGGCCGTGAAAAGCTTCGTGGCCAGTGTGTTGGTTCGCCCGAGCGGTAACACGCCGATCGGGCACTGCGCACCGTCCGGTCGCCGTTTCATGCCCGACACGGCTTCGGAAAGCGTTCCATCACCACCGCCGACGATGAGGGCATCCGGGAGAGTGCCCAGCTCTTCCACGTATCGACGTGCGTGGCCTTCGGAGTCGGTCTTCACAATGTCTACCTCGAAACCGGCCAAATGTAGTATCGGTTCGCAGTAGTTTTGAAACTGAAAAAAACAAGGCAGCAGCCGTGGGTAGTGACGAGAGTCAAGACGCCGAGAATTACAGACACTCACGTCTTCCTCCGAGGATTTGCGATTCGCTGCGGGATTTAGTAGCACCAGAACCTTGGGTGGTCGCTGAGTTTGGCTTATCTTGACGTCCCCATAACGTGATGCCTCCGTGCAGTAGTATCGCATCAGCTTTTTTATTCTGGCGGAAAACGGCACGGAACAAACGACCAATTTAAAGTTCTGGCGCCCATCCAGCACTAACCATACTCACTCGTATTTTTCATTGGAGTACGACACTCCGTACGCCACGGCACTGGCGAACACGGTCGATTTCTTCCAGTTATTGCGCACAGTTTTGGCAAAGCGAAGCACAAAAGCCATTTCTGTTCCGATTTAAGCTCTGGTTTTACCGGCACAAATGTTATTCAACGAAATATGTGCATTTTACGGAGATTGTTCCAACATGGTTCCGTTGTGTAAGTGGTAAACAAATCCGGTCTGTCATTTTTCACCCTTTGGGAACCTCGGCGCCTGCGAATGAAATATTTCACACCGATTGAGCGAAACATTTCAAACGTACTGACATGTGTCGGAATTTGACGTTCCGCTTCCTTATTCGTCTGCTTCTTCCCTCCTTCTTCCCGAGTGCTCCGCGTTCTGGCTCCCGTTTGCTTCAATATCGCCCGTTCGCCAAACGCGAACAAGAAGAAAAGCTGGTTGGTCAATTCTGTTGTCTCGTCGTCATAGTCAATTTTCCAACACTCAACTTTGTTGCCGTGTGCCGAGGTTGGTGGAAAAGTGAAGCAAAACCATTTTCCTCTAGCGGACCGGTCTTCGATTTGTTGTTTTCGTGTGTTTTCTTCATAGGCCCCGTGCCGTGCCGAGGGGTCTTTTCGCTGGTGCATTATGTTTCGGTAACGCTGGCCACTAGGGCTGGCCAGCTGGAAGAATCAGCTCTCGACAGAAATATCCAACCATCCAACAAAACGGAGCGTACGTCATATTGCAGATCGAAGAGTGCGACGGCGCATTGTCGAATCAAAGCAACCATTGCCGACCGATCGACGACGAAGGCTCAGGGCGGACGCCCGGAAATGGGTCACCCGCATCGGCCACGAAGTGTGGAGCGTGATCTTTTCAGAAACCATTCGGCCGAGATAGTGAAAAAAGCGAGAGTGTGGTAATTTGTTTGTTTTGCTTTTTGTCTCCTGGAAGCACCACCAGCCCGTTTATCGTTATCGAGTTTCGGTGTTAAAAATAAGTGAACCGGGAACGGACCACGGGCCCATGTTTCGGCGATTTTCGGTGGTGCTCTGTACCGATACCGAGCAGATCTCGGCTGTTATCAGTGTGTGATGAAAGTCCGTCTGTTGCTAGCATAAGCAGGACGCAGTCCAGCTGTTTTTTGTGTGTGCCTTTGTCTTCCTTGTATACGGTGATCACGAGCGTGTGATAAAACTAATTCCCAGAAGAAGCGGACAGACGCAGGACCGGTCGACGCAATATTGTCATAAAAATACTCGCATGAATCAGCAGCAGGCGGCACACGGCAACGGATTGAAGAGCAACCAGCGCCTTCCCAAGATGTTGGGCGTAGACCACTCCTTCGACAGTCGGGCGATTTGTGATGCTTTTCTAGGAAGCAGCGGCCATTAGCAGATGATTAAAATTGGACACAAGCCCTAGCGATTGACTGATCGATAGAATCGCGACGAAGGCTTTAATTGGCGAATCTCGGCGACGGCGGCGGCGGGTGTTCCACCGAAAGGCGCTACAGCGTGTCAAATTCATCGATTGGTTGAAATTCTTCGGTAAAAAAGGAACCACCAAGCAGACTGCGCTCGAATCACAGATGGCGACGAATAAAGAGGTCTACCACGAAGGCTGGCTCATCAAGTCGCCACCGACGAAGCGAATCTGGCGCGCGGTGAGTCACAATGCGGAGCTTACTTGTTTTCCATTCTGAACCTTTCAGCACCCCGTTCCTCCCTGTCCCCATGCGCCCCGCAACCGTCCGGGGCGGGCGGTTCGTTCGCCAATCGTATGGATCAGGTTTATGGCTGGCTGTTGCATAGCGTGAGCCATCCATCGGTCGCGCCTACTTTCGCAGCTCGCTCGACTGACTTGCGAATCGAATCCATTTCGCCACCTTGACCACCCAACGGATGCAGATGATGAAACAGGACCATATACGAAAAAACATTCCGAGAAAGTTTAGAATCTTGCCGAAAGCGGCTGCGGAAAGTGCAGTCCTGCGATAATCGATCTCAGCGCGATCAATCTAGTTTGCCTTGGTGTGGCCGATGTTCACTGCCAAATTGATCGAAACGAGGGCATCTCCCTACTAATTTCGAATGCGTTGCGATGAAATTTGAATATTATGGTCCCGCACTATGCTCCCTAAGGGTTGCTGCCCATAAAATGCTGTTACAAAGTGCCGATTCTACTGGCACTATGGCAGCCCTCTGGTGTAGGTCATTCAACTGACGGAAATCATGAGACAAACATGTTTCTATCGAACGTTTCGACAAATAAGGGGCCCGCGCGGACGCTTGTTGTGTCCCGTTCTAGTAAATGAAGATTCAAACGCGCGCGCACACACACGCAGCCGAATCAGGCGGAGGTTCCCAATTAGATAGCCATCATCTCAGCCGCCAAGTCCGCGGTCCGGCCGGAGGATTAAGCATGGGTGCGCGGGGATCGATCAAATACAAGAAACGATCTCGTTTGTTCCTCCTCTTCGCAACGCCGTGCGGCTTTCGCGCTCTGTGATCTTCGGCCGCGAAGACCTCCAAGTCAACAGCATCCTCGTGGGCTCAAAAGCCCACCCAAGTTGGGCCACCAGCAAGACAAAGCGTAAGAGGGACAGAGCGAGAGAGGGAAACTAAGCAAAGAACACACAACGGTGGCGCGTTGATCACATACGCATGATCTGAGGGGTTGTTACCTGGCTTTCGGGTTGATCCGGACCGGTGAGAGGCCATATCGAGGCGAGGCGCCACAATTAAAGTCACACTGGGAAGGAAGGTCGCTTCCGATGACTTCCGCTTTGAGATACGCTTTCACCCTCGGTCTGATGATCTTGTGCTACGACTGCCGCGTTCGCCGCTATCCCTCATCGGAACGGAACCAGAACGAAAACGGAACTCGAGCGTGTCTCGAGAGGAGATCGGATTAACGAGGTGATTTCATACACGCTGTTGTGGGATTGATCGCCCACTGCCAGGCCCGTCTGTGCGCCCTCCCGGATGCTGTGGAAACATTCCAAATCGAATGCTACCGTTTTTCGTTTAAATTCAGTTACGAAACGCACTTGACCTACACCGGACCAGGCGGCCCCGGACGCGGCGGTTCCCATAATGGCCAGACGGCATTGCGAGAAGCCTTCAGATTGGGGTTCGCAAAATGAAAATAGCACTTTCCGCATCGCAGGCCAACCTCACCTCAGCCATGATGCTGCGCCATTGCATGTGGTTCACGGTCATACACTTGCAACACATCTTCTTCCTATCACGACGCGCCAGTGGCGGCCATCAAACCCTCCCCCAGCCCCAGCGAGGTTGATGTTGTCTCACGGTGTCCGCGCTTCGTTCGTGATAACGCGAGCGAACAACAATAAAACGCTCGTCGCCGTCGGTGCATTGATGAGTCCGCCACTGTGCTTGGGGAGGGTGCCGACCGTCCACAAATTGGTTCCCTTCAACAACGATGGGATATTTAACGCCGGCCTGCCTGTGGATGGTGGGAAGCATTGCGTTAGATAAACAACTGCGCGACCTCGCGACGTCTGAGAACGGAGCTCGGGTCTTCTTCAAATGCGCATTGCGTGCCTTCTCTTTCACTTTCTGACTCCGTCATGTGGATGGTCTTTTTCTGTGTTGTGTCACAAACGATGAACGATGACGATGTGGAGGAAAGAAGAGATCGTCTCGTCTCGGCCCATCCACCCGCCCGCCAGTGTGATGAGCATTTAATTATGTCGCTCTTCATCTGCGTTACGATCGGGGCGGCGGCCTCAACTTCTCTGCCTGAGAATGTCTGTTTTATTCCAATCGAGCGTTTCGATCAATTTGAACGAAGAAACGTCAGAGCACTGGCTCGCCTGCTTTGTGGACGGTGCTTTGTGACACTCGTTTGGTTGCCCCACCCAACGGAAACGGAAGTTCAACTCCTTCCTCGACAATCACGACGATAGAGACCGAGGTTCTGGTAAATAATTTTCATTTGTTTATAATTAACATTCCGTCTGGCCAGGCTGGCTGGACCGAACTGGACGATCCGTATACTAAAAATAGTTTCCCTTCGCGAAAAGGATTCTCCCACCCCTTTCATTCGGTTTGCTCGGCGGTAGGGCATCCGAGGTGTCCGTGATGCTGTCCATTCACTTTTCGATTCCCACCCCGCTCGCGAGAGACCCGGTGTGTGGTGTTGGTGGTGGTCACCCGTCCGCGCATTATCTCGCGCGCAGAGTTCGTAAACTTGTGTTGTGGACGTGTTGTAAGCTAACCAAGACGTGTGCCTTCGATAGCTCAGTTGGTAGAGCGGTGGACTGTAGCGAGCGCGCGCGCCCCTCGGGTTGTTGTGGTTAGCTGAGCCAAACAACAGCGGAGCGTGTAGAGTAGTAATCCATAGGTCACTGGTTCAAATCCGGTTCGAAGGAGTGTCTCGGAACTTTTTTCTTCCACTCCGCACGGAGCACACAGCCCACTTTGTTGGGCGTTTGTTTTATTGTCGTTACCTAAAACAGTGAGCGTTTGTTGTGTTTGTTTGCAGCTCTTTGGATGAGTAACAGCAAAGAACGAATCGCGCGATTGGCCACGAGAACGGACAGCATAGATGGGTCGAGATTCTCATTTCCGGGAACAGCGCAGTGTTTCGTTATGGCCACCGAACGAACCGCGACGGTTTGCGGTGGAAAGAGTGACTCATTTGTAATTCTACTCATGTCTCACGAACAAAACGCGCAACATTCGCATTTTGTTTGTCACAACACCCCGTGCACTTCTCCGGCCAGGCGCACTGTCCGGGTGGGGGCTGCTTCCCTGGCCACCCTCAGCCTGGCCGGACAGACAGTGCGCTTGCACCGGATGTGTGTCGAAATTATGTCATCGATAGCCAGTTACGGTGGCTACCTCAATTCCTGCAATCCGCCAGCACCAATACAGTTGGACAGTAACGGTTCCGTTGTGGTTTTTGCAGCGCTGGCGAAGACGGTGGTTCACGCTGAAGCAGAGCGATGTACCGGGCCAGTTCTTCCTCGAGTACTACACCGATCGGAAATGTCGTAAGCTGAAGGGAACGATCGATCTCGATCAGTGCGAACAGGTGGACGCTGGGCTGCGTCTGGATCGGCAGAAGGAAAAGTACGCCCACATGTTCGACGTGAAGACACCGACGCGCACCTACTACCTGGCGGCGGACACCGAGGACGACATGCGGGGCTGGGTGAACTGCATCTGCCAGGTTTGCAACCTGCAGGAAACGCAAACCGTCGACGATCGGCCCTGTAAGTATCGCGGATCGCACCGAATGCCGTCGTTTGGTCCCGCAGAACGAGTTCTGATACGTTTTATCCCGCTTTCCAGACTACAACATTGGGGCGATCAACATGATGAACGATGCGGTCAATATGGCAGTCGAAACGAGGCCTCCGGCGAAGGCGAACGGCGGTGGCCCTTCCACGACCGAAACGGACATTTCCAATGAAACGGAAACGACAATGTTGAACCATTCGGTGCCGGGTGCAGCTGGAGAGACTGCGCCCGATCAACAGCAGCAGGTACCGTTGCAAGGGCGGGTCTTCAACAACAACCCGTACGGCACGTATCAAAACGAAGAGATGATGGGCATGCGTTCGGCGGGAGATTACACTAACCGCGAAACGATCATTTGCGAGGCGAAACTGAATTTATCGCACCAGCAGCCATCGAACATTATTGCACCGCCGGAAGCGTACTCGAATCTGGACGTGATCGAACGATCGCAATCGCTTCGTGGCAAACCCGGCACTTCATCGTCGTCCAATGGGAACGGGGGTGCCACCACCGCCACCGGAAGTCCCCTCGTGAACCATATGCGGACACAGTCGCTCAACATCGAGCAGCGTGGAACGAAGAAGATCCCCGAGAATCTGAAGCTGACCGATCGGTCGCCCTCGAGTGCGTTCGACAGTGGACCGGAGCAACCGTCACCGGCTCTCAGCACCTCGTCCGGGCCGTACATCCCGATCAGCGAGTGTTACTCGGGCAGTCCAGTCACTCCGCTCAACTCGCTCGATCCGCGCTTCTACGAAACGCCCCGCAGTCACACGAACGTGGGCTTCAATCTCGTAAGCAACGAGCAACCGTACTCGCCGAAGCGAAGTAACGTCGGTGGTGGCCAAGCCGGCCCGGGATCTTCGTCGCTCGTGATGACAGTGGGAGGCCAACCGAAAGTGACCATTCCGGGAAGCGGCAAATCGAGCCCTTCCGACTCGGAAAGTGTGTTCACCGACGATGAATGGACTGCGCCGGCGGGAAGTAGCAACGGAGTCGGGGCTGGGGCTGGCACCGGTGGTAGTGGCGTCACTACGCGTGGCGCAGGAAATGGTGGAACGATCGATCGGAACGCACGGCCATCGGATAGCTCGATCGAGAACGATGCCGTCGGGTGGACGTACGTGCAGCGGTTTTCCAAAGTTCCGAACACATCGGAAGATAAGCCACAGCAGCACAATACGAAGGTGGCCGCCACTTCCGACAATGGAATCGCTGGGGCCCCACCGAGACCTCCGAAGCGGGCAAGCATGAACTTGGAAGGCATCGAGAAGTAAGCTTTAGTGGGGCGTGGTCAGTCTTTCTAGATTGGATCACACATTATTTTATCCTTTTGTTTTTCAGAACTAAGGAATTGATAGCTTCCGACACGGAGAATGTTTCGCCGGCCATCATTGGCCCAAAGGACGCCAGCTCGGTAAAGATCTGGCATCGTTGTGCCTACTTCTTTCCATTCTAATCCGGCAATTCCGGTCTGTATTTGTAGTGTATCGACGAGTTTTACGATATTCCCCGGTCCCATCAGCACCCGTACACCGGAAGCAGCATGCACCTGCCGGATGGGGATCTTCTGTCGCCACTCAGCCACTGCGATCTGGTCGCTTCGAGCACTCCCAATCTGATCGGCGAGTTTACTACCGGTGGTGGCGGAACGTTGGGTCGTGGTGGCCCGCGACCCCATTGCTACACGAATGCGGCTCCGACCAAGGTGGAGGGCAACGTTTTCCGTTTCGATTTCAGCGAGCAGGTTTGTTTAAAGATGGCGATGGATTAGATTCTGGCTATTGATTACATGTTCCCTCTGTCCCAGCAGCCCGATGCTCCGATCATTAACCGACGACTGAAACCTCGTTCGTCGATCGATATTACAAAGTCGATCGAGTCGATCACGCAGAGTGTCAAGCAATTGGGGCCGCCCACTGTTCCTGCAGCTCCACCAGCAACACCAGTCGCCGTAGTCGGTCAACAGCAATCGGTCAAAAGTCCACCGACAATCGATCGTACGCGCAAACCAGCCACGCCAAAGGTAGTAGCACCCGTTCGATTTCCACATGAGAGTAAGCTCACATTTTCTCCTCTTTCCCCCGCAGATTGGAACGAACTCGATGCGCCGCAAGGGAGGACCGGTTTCCCTTAACTTGGCGTCGAATCAGCCCTCGGAGAATACGTACGGTAATACGCAAGAGACAAACAGCGCACTGGTAAGTCTGCTCTCAGGAAGCTCCAGTTTTCTGTCCCCCTTTTCTATAATTTGGCCTTTTTCATCTTTCTCCAGCTGGTCAACGTTTCACCCCGAGGACCAGGAAAGAATGAAGATCGTTTGCAGTATCTCGATCTGGATCATTCGAGCAGTCCCCAAAAATCGTCGACGGCCACCAATTCCGGACCGTACTCGTTGTCCGGCCTGAGTGTTCTGGCCAATCAGCAACATCATCACGGTAGCGCCACTGGGTCGACGGTAGGAAAATCGGAACCTGGTGCCGGTGGAAGTGGCAACGTTCCCATCGTTGCCGCCGGTTCTGGCTCCGGTCGTACCGTGGACGTTCCGGCATCGAAACCGGCACCCATCACGAACCGCACACCGTACACGACGGTGGACTTTGTCAAAACGGATGCTTTCAATCGAATCCGAGCCGATTCGGAACTAACACGCTCACAGCCGCGCCAGAAAGATCAGGCGTCGTAAGCCGACAATCACTTTCAGGCTCACTAAAACTGTTGTTCCAAAGAGACGAAGACAAAAGGGATTGAACTGAACACGAACGCGCTGGAGAGGTGCAGCGTGATGTAGTGTAGTGCAATTAATGCAATCTGCCTTATCAGCTCGTTCTGACTGCGAACGCTTTTTAGCCTTGACGGAACATATGGCAGCGACGAAATGCGACCTTTTAAAACCAAACTTAGTTTTCGCTCCTACTGAAACCATTTGTCCCCCCTCTTCTCGAGTGCCTTTTTTGGCTGTTTTAGGGGCCGAACGAACGGCGAAGAGGAAACGATTTTTAAACCTCGAACGGATGAGCAGGACACGAACATGTCATGTCATGACAAAAACGAAAGTATTTCTATGCATTTGATCGAAACCGAAAGCTTCCAAAGCCTGCATCGTGCAGCGAGAAACCCGAGCAGAGCGCCTTTTTATGCTTCGCATATACACAAAGTCCGAAATTTCCAATTTGTTAGCGATACTATTGTAGGCTTATAACTTTGCGTAACGAAACAAGCACCGAGACTTGTTGTAGGACCGTAAGACTAGACTAGACACCATTATTTTACCCTTCATGAACGGTATTCATAGCACGTGTTGCAGAGCGTATCTCCAAAGCTACTGGCCACGCGGAGGCCGCTGTTAGTGCGGCCTTTATGGCTTCAGCAGCAGCATTTCTGTGTTTGTTTTACAACAAAGAACACACGTCAATGATAGAGTCTCCACTTTACTAGTTTCGTTTCCGATTAAGGTTGGTTATTTTTATGATACTCGAATTTTACACTTTTTAATGTATTGAACTTGACACAACAAAAAAAAGAGAAATGAAAGAGCTTCGTTCGCATCACCGGAACAGCGTTGTTCGGATTGAGCGCGCTAGGCTTAAAATGTTAATTTTGTATGAAAAATAAAAAGCGATGCTTCGAAAAGGGAAAAATGTGTGTGTGTTTTTTTGTTAATTTATTTTCCGTTCACTGATCGATTAAGAAGAGGGCGAGTTTTCCAACTTGTAAGGAAAAGGTAGGTACACCTCAGAGGGGTTTGATTATATGCACTACTTGTGAAGCCGACGGGTTTATAAAGTTGCGACGATACGATACAGATTTCTTATTACGTTAGCCACTATTGGCTGTTCCTAACTTACTTTGGGCTTTGGGCGGCACTAAAGGGCACTCCCTTCATCTGCTTGTATGAAAGTAAAGTCATTACGGGACCTTTGGGTATTTAAGTTTGGAAAAAATCAAAACAACGGGGTAAATCGGGGAATCGGGAGCGTAGCTTTCGTCGTTAAAAAGGGCTGTAAAGACGATTTGCTGCAACCGCCGTGTGTTAGATGCTTCAAGTTTTCAGATAGATGTTTGTACCCTTTTACAATGTATTACATTTCACCTGCGGAACTGATACTATAACTCCAATCCTTTCTGCTTCCTGGTTTTTATATAGATTCTAGCCACCTTCAAACTAACTTAAAATTATGTATGGTTAAGAAAAATCATCTTGGTCTGTCGCCAGTCATTTAGCCAGCCTTTAGTACTGTGCGAGCGGAGACTCAGTGGAGAATATAATCCTCGAGAAAATCCTGCTGTATATTTCTGCAACGGAAACAACAAGGCGAAAAACGGTAAAACGTTTCGAGACTCGATGCCTTCTTGCACCACGCATCCACTCATGAAAAAAGAGTAATAAGAGCAAAACAAACAACGTACCAACAAACGTAAATCAACAAACAGTACGAACAACGATAATACACAAACCGGCCGGCGATCAACTAGTGATCATGGGAAGTGACTAAAGCAAACAAATCAACCGTCAACAAGCCTGAACATCTCCGGGAGCGATGATCATGGGAGCGGGAAGCACTACGGGGAACCTGCCACATCCGGTGGCGTGCTGTGTCCTTCTAAACTAGCGCACACAGAAAACCTGGTCTAGCCGGGGAGGGTTAGTATAACACACTACTCAAATAAACGACTCCAGCGCGCATCCCTCGTCTGCAACCGTTATAGTGTCGTCATTCCGATGGTGTGTGCGTTCTTTGGTAACTTCTCGACAGTATCAACGGCCCGGCGGCCTTACCATAGCTTGTTGTGATAGAACTTCAGGTCAAAATGGCCCCCTCCGGCACCTTGCTGGCTACCGTTGGAGTACACCGACTCGTTGTCGTTATCACCGTGGCGTGCCGAACCGCCCGACCGGCCGATCGGACGATTGATCTTCACCGAACCGAAGCCTTCGTTCTCTTCCTGGTCGAACTCCATCTTGCCACTCGGCATGACGGCCGCCCCGACCCCGAACGAGATGTTCTTCAGACCGGTATGCTGCTTGGTGTACCGCGCTGGTTTTCGGCTCCCCGGCAGCCCCGGTCCGGCCGGATGTTCCGGTGTCGCCTGCTGGCTAACGGATTGGGGCGAAAGGGAAGGGTCTCGATTGGTGCCACCATCGTCATGCTGCGCCTCGTCGCCCACGGACAGCTCGAGCTGGTGGGGATGGAAATCGTACGGATCCGGGTCGGGACCGGGCTCGGGAATATCCTCGTAAGCATAGTGATGGCCCTCGCCTCCGACTTCGTCGGCAAACTTCACCTCGTGCGGTGTGTGGGATGATGCGGCGGAGGGTGGTGCATGCGAAAGCGATGCAGATTGCAGCTCAACGCGACGCATTTGCTCGGCCAACTCCTGCTCACCGTCGATCGAATCCGTTTCATACTCCTGCTGGGCCTGCTGCCGCTGTTCGCCATGCTCGTGATGATGGTGGAGGCAATGATCGTGATCACCGTTCGCACCGCCATTAGCGTGCCCGTTGGCGTTAGTGTTAGTAGCGTTAGTGCTGCAAACAGAAGCGAAAACCAACATTTTTCACGATCCAAAAATCTACCGGAAAACAACACGCGGTGCGCTGACGGGTACGAGGACTACACGGGCAAAGAAAGTGTGTCTAAAGAAAGGATGATCCGTCTGGGGTTGCCGGACAGCAGCACACAACTCTACGTACGTGGGGTGGCAAACAAAATGGATGAGAAACAATAGAGAGAAAAAACACATACAAAACACAGATTATTTCTTTCGATTTCAGTTCATTTGCCGCTTCTTTTGCACAAAACATAAAACAATAAACAAGCACAAAAAACACGATCCGATCGATACACGGGTACTTATAATCGATTGCACGTAACAAGAAAGTGGCGTTAAGATTTTATTCTCCTTTCCGAGAGACGCTAGGGACGGCCATGATTGGAGAGCCGTGGGTGAGACGTGGCATGGACTTTCGAGAAGAATGTAGATTGCGGAGACGTGATGGGGGTTGGAACACAAGATCCTATTCCCTTTATCGTGGAGGATTAGATCTTAGGGGGTCCACAGGTTAAATACGATCGCCGGTCGGTCTACGTCGGTAGTGGCAAGGTGTTAACGGTACGTTAAGATATGCAGGTAACGCAGTACGGCAGAAAGGATGAGCTTTAGCATCATGTTTGTTCGCGCCCAGGACGGGATGTAAATTATAATTAGCAACTTTTTGTGATTATATCAATAATTGCGTGCTCTTTCGCTCTCCCTATGTGAAATTGCTGAAAATGTAAAAAAATAAACAAAAATCATAAAACAAATCCAGACCTGTGAGAAATGAATGAAGCATAAAAAGCTAAATCGTATCGAAGTACATGGGTACGATATGGGTACGAAAATAATGAACAAAACTTTTGGGAAACGCGAATCGTGAGCCGGAAAACTTGAAAAAATAAGTTTAAAATGTCTGTCCGCAGGCATGTTAATTGATAGAATTGCAACAAATGACTTACCTGTTAGGTTCCGCGGATACTGTAGTGGGGCTGTTGTGAATTATCTAAAATTTCAAGACAGGTAGAACGAATTAGTACAGTTGAAGTGTAAACTTTATCCAATATTGTTATTGAACACTGGTGGAGGCGCATGATGACCGACGAAAAGGATTCGTGAACCTATGGAAACTGTTAGTCAACATGTTGAAAGCATTTGCTAGTAAATCGATTAAGCTTCCATCCTTCTGTTTTGCTACATTTTTCGATCAAAAATTCATATTTAAAGTGCTTTCGAAGGCGATCACTCGGTACAGACGGTATACAGACGATTGTTAAATAATAAATGGCATTGCCTGTGAGGTCAAGGTCTGGAAAAGAAAGAGCTTAACTACAACATTTCACATCTCCAGTTACCAATGACATGACAAGTACTTTCTGCACATAAAAAACTGTGTTCCCTAGCGCTTATCGCCTTGGTGGCCACCAATGCCATTGTATGCGGCATGGAATAAATGAGGAGTTCCTGCATCACATTACGTCGTCGTTTTGTGTTTCACGCGGTTTTCCGTCCTTGTTGACCGGCCCTACAAACGAGGCCAATCGCTTTAAAATGACCAACATTCCGTGAACTGTAAACCTGGTTCCCCACGGTGCCATTGCATGCTCGAAGGCAGTTTTCTTTTCGAAACGGTTCGAGCGGCGCTGCAGTTCGTGATGGGCAGAGGTGAAATGACACTGACCGTTACTGGGACATGGTCATTCACTGGGGAAAGGTCTTTATCGAGCCTTCGATGTAGGTTGCTAGTTTTCAATCATGTAAACTCCGTGAGAAGGTAAAGAAGATTATTATCCTTCACAAATCAGCACACACTAATGCTTTGGGGCGGTCCGCAGGAAATTGCTACCCGACAGCGGACGAAGCCGCGGATCAAAACTGAGCAATCAATTCGGAAAATGGGCAAACGGCAGCCTTTTGAAAACTGTAATTTTCCTCACTCACTCACCAAGAACTCCTCACAAGACCGTTACCTTAAGGGACGGATTTACGGCCGCACAATTTCCCATGACGGTCGGAGATCCGGAGAAGATTGGATCAGAGATCCATTACGCAAAGGCATAATGTGATTAGGTCCAGGGAGAGCGATAGACGAAAGCGTTGCAATGCATTCACCAAGCGAAACTTTGAATTTCAAGAATCTTTTCCCGTTTCGCGTGCAACTTGCCGCTGTGGCAGGCCAAACTAATTACTTCGGAAAACGGGGCATTCTTGGCACACATTTCCTACGGCACGTCAAACGGCGGTGTTTGGCCTATTTATTTTTGCGTGATTAAACGCGGTTACACCGAACGGATCCCGGAGCCGAATGCCAGACGGTGACAGTAATGGCCAACATTGGCGAACAAAGTGAATTTTTCCAAGTTTCGTTATCGTTTGAAAATCTGGCCGTAGAACGATTCCAAACCCCCAAGGGGCCAGCAAGCGCGAACGACAATTAATGTTGAAACTCTCTGCCATAGTTTCTCTAACACGCTATGCAATTCCGAGTAAGCTAGAATTCTTTGGTAGAAATGGAGCGTGTGCTCCAGCAGGAGATTGGCAACGGATTCCTTTGAAACGCGATTAGTGTCAGCCGTAAGCAAAAATGTTAGAGTTCAGTAGTGTGACACGCTAAGGACCGCAGCATCGGGTCACCGGGACACGGGAAGCAAACATTTACCTGGGCCATGCTGCAGGATGGTCGTTTGGCGGCGTACCGGCCGACGGGCGGCTGAGTGATGACCGGCGGTGACACGACCGTGGTCCGTGTCTGTGAGGTACTACGCCGCTCCTCGGCGTTGGTCGTCGTGAACGTCGGTCCAAAAAGGTTCGTGTTAGGACTAGTGGGACCGAGGATGAGGTTTCATGAGGTTATATTTCCGGAGGTTATCGATGTGGATGACACAGGGGTATTAGAAGGAACGTTTGTGCGAGGTAAAGAGAGAGAAAATTCGTAACATTGTATCGGATTAGTATTCGGTGTTCATTATCCCACCAATGAATAACATCCACTACCACCCGGCGAAGCATGGTTTAGCTGGCAGATAAGTTGTAACCGACCATTGTCCCAACAACCTACCTAGCAGTGATGTGCATGCGACGCCCGTCAATGTCGGAAGAATTATGCTCCTTGCTAGCAAAGAAGCCCTCGTAGACGACGAAATTATTCATTTGGGGAATCTTTTTCGACAGTCCTGCAACGAAATTGAATACCCTCCCATTAGTACGAAGCCGAAGGGGCCAATTCAGACAGGAACGGTAAAAGGCCATGAGCAGCGGGATAGCAATTTGTTCGCGTGTTTCCTTTCTCTGATAATCAACACGGGCGTTGCAACACCTCTAAATACGACCTGCGGCAGGACCTTCCTCACTTCATCGATAGTGGCCAGCGACCGTGGGGATTTATTATTTTCGCGGTGGTCTTTTTGCATGTTTGGCGCACCGGAGACCGGCAAACGCCTTGTTACCGGTGGCGGACGGTCTAATCCTATTCGGAAGCAGACGAACAAACACCGGCAATACCGGGTGGCTTATCGCCCTTGAGCCATCGGAAAGGATTGGACCTTCACACACGTACCGTAGTGTTTCTGTAGAAAGCCGAGCAACTTCTCCGATGGCCGATCGATTGCCAGCTCGTCCGGCTGTATGTGCTCTTCGCGCAGCATATGCTCGAACAGCTCGCGGCCGATGCCGCCGCGTTGGCGCGATTCGTGAACATAAAAGTCCAACACGCACGGTGCGGTCACGTTAACCGTTTCACCCGATGGATCAAACACGTACAGCGATTTGCGGCCCACCTTGAGGATGCCTACAACGAGACCACTGCGTGGGGGAAAATATGAGCATTAAATTAGGCGTCGAAATTGGCTCGCGATCGGTCATACTTTTTATCGTTCGGCTCGAACATCAGGTAGATGTGGTGGTCAGAGTTGCGCAGTTTTTGCGGAGTCGTCACCGGAACCGACAGGCCCTGGGCTTGGGCCGACATCGAGCCCACGAAATTGATGATCTCTGAAATTTGTGCGGTCGCATCGCTGAAAGAGAGAAGTGAAAAAAGCCATGAAAAGTGGTGTGTTTTTGCTCTCTCGCGAGCCAAATCGCTATCATCCGCAGGAAGAAGGTAATAATCGAATTTTGATCGCCTTTCGTTAGACCCACGTGGCCAACGCAGAAGAGTACGCCCGACGCCCCAGCACTTCCGGAGGCCATAAATCATTCAAAACCGGACCGGCGAGTTGAGGCTTGGTCAAATATCGAGAGCGAGGTGCTTAATGAATGTTTCTATTTTTCCAGCCCCTTCCAGTTCTTGGGGCGGGTTACGAGAAACCGATGCATCGCATGCTAATATGCCCTCGGTAGGTGGTCACTTCCGACCGACGGCGAGCGAACAGAACAAGCTGCTGACGTGCAGCACTATTGATTAATGTGGCCCCTAATTGCGGCACAATCGCCGACCCAACATGGGGACCACAACATGCGTCCAAATACGTACGTTGGACAAATTATTGGTGGAAGCCTTTGAAATTATGGTGTTTAAAGTGAACTAGCAATGATTAACCCTCTGATCGTATCAAACTCACAACGACGGTTCCATTTTTGCGAATTGTGTTGGTTGGCAGCTTCTTATAATAATGGCAATCATGGTCCATTTTACGAAATCCGCACAAAAACAATAGAGCGATAAATTTTGCTATTTAGCTTGGCTCCAACGCCCACCAGTCCGAACAGGAAATGGCCTTTAATGAGGTAAATTGTGTGACTAAGTCAGACGAATTTGCCCAATCAATCGCCGGCGGGCTATTTCGCGGAACAATAGAGTGTTTGCGAGCCATTTTTGAAAGCGGTTTTGGGGGAGCAATAAATTTGATCTCATTCGAAACCCGCTAAAACTTTTCCTAACGATCTCCTAATACTAAAACGCTACTTACAGCGCAACACGACGGGACTGGGCGGTGAATCCGGTTGGTAGCAGAGAGTTGTTTATTCGCACGATCCGCGAGCGGAACAGCGGGTGCATGTTGAAGCGGAACTCCATGTTGGCGGAATGTTTGAGAAATACACTCACTCACGCAGCACTACTATTCACGGACAAAACTAAACTATTTCCACGGCGGCTTGATTTCTCCTGTTTGGCCAGCACCAACAGTAAACCGTTTGCACTAATTTCGTCAGCGTCACTCGTCAAGCAGCGAGTAACCACGCGGAAGTTTTTGTAATAAATAAATAAATAGTAATAATATCACATCAGTTTTCTTCCTGGTGGCCCCGGACCGGGTTTTTATAGCTTCGAAACCAGTGGCTTTCCTCGGACAGATTGAAACTGAAATGAAAAGGGAATAGAAAATGAAGCCGTTAGTGTGGAACGCGAGCAACTTCGAAATTATTTAAGGCTAGAAAAATGAGTTTTTCCTCCGCGGCAGACATTCCGCGGCGGATTTGGGAGGGAAAACGGACGGACGACGCCTATAACTTCGTCAAGCAAACGTATGGCCTGTTGGCGTTACGATTCCAAGCGGGGGGCTCGGTGATCTGAAATGGCACGAGGTGTGCTCATCGGTTCGGCGCACGAGGAAAAACTGTACGGAAAACATCACAGCAAAAGAAAAGCCACCAGCGCGCGGTGCGAGAAAGGAAATGGTGAACGAAGGCGACCGTCGGTACATTGACCCCAATTTCCCGCAAGGCACCACACTCTCTCGCTGCTCCGTTGCTGGTACATATTTAGGTTCCCGAACGTGCCGCTAAATATTTTGATCAATTTTACGAATATCTCTTCCAAACACCGACCACAAGATCGAATCGAGGAAGCGATTGCTTTGGAATCAAATTTAAAATGTGTTAGACCTCCCATTACACGGCAAACCAAGGCGGAAAAAGGGAAAGTTCGCTAGAGGGTTCGCGCCGTGCATGATGCAATGATTTCCACTCGAATAAATCATGCAATCGAGGTGAATGAGCGCAGAAATGGAACGTGTACTAGGACACCCCGGGCCGGGTTGGTGTGACGTTTGCCAGACATGGCAAAAAACAGCGAAGCGAAAGTGCGGAAGGAAGATTGACGGAAATATCGGCAATTGAAGCACATTGTTCAATAGTAGCCATCATATTGATTGATTTTCCTCAAGAGATTTAAAAATATTCGCACTAGGATCGAGCTACGTAAAGCACTACGGTGAAGGCTCGCAAACATCTCGCCTATCGATTAATTCCCTGAGCCAAGCCAGTCTGGAAAAAGTCGGTGTGACTGCCGGTCGGCACGTAGCCAGAAGTCAAGTTGAAGAAGTTTTTCGGTAGCTGCCCTCGTAAAGGCGCGGAAAATTCTTTGACCTCCTCCCGACACCGAAGTACTTTCGTTAATCAACTCTCCGTTCAGCGTCGAGCCCCAAGACGCATTCTATTTCCTTCGTGCCCGATCGATACCCGGTGCTCAACGCCGAGGTTTGAATGAAGGAAATTTGAATAAAATAAAGCAAGACCCAAAGAGGGGTCTCGCTAGCGCGAACAAACTAACCCCGCGAGCTTATGTTGCGAGGGTGCCTAAGGCGCCAAACTCAATCGTTTCCCTCCGACCGGCCCGGTACGATCGGTGGTGATGGATATGCTAATTGGTGTGGCAGCTTCAAGAAATAAAAATGCCGAAAAGTGGCCGAAGTTGTTCTGACCGAAAAAAGAGAGGCGCACCATAAACGAGCGTACGAGGGAATAACAGCACACCAGATTATGGGTCGGAACTACATTTTCACCCGATGCCGAGTCCCCCACAAAAGCCAAATAAGTGCTGTTGTGTGGAAAAAAAACGATGCACAACTTAGGTGTCTCTCCGGCCGTGTGGAAATCCATCGTTTGAGTTTTATCGGCCCAAACAAGGGGGAACTAGGCGAAAGAGGTCGACCAGGGCGATCCAGAACAAGTTCAACCAAAGCGGGCAACCAGGACACGAGTTTTTGGGGCCACAAAATCAAACCTACATAAACTGGCTGTTTGATGGACGGCAAATGCATCCTTTGAGTGCCGTTGGGCCATTTGTTAGTCCGCACATCGGATGATGCCGCGGAATACGAAACAGTAGTCAGGTGCCTCACGGTAGCCACAAGAACCGGATGTACCGTAAGCCACCCGCAACAAAGATCAAGTGATCGCTGTGATGCGCTTTTTGTGTTTGTTCAGCGATCCGCAACGTCTCGCGTTGACGGAGCGCCACTGGGTCTCAATATTCTGATGGCGGTGGCCCTTGTAGCAGGTTGCAACGGGATTTCTTGGCCACACTCGTTCCACTTGGCTGGTGGTGCGCTGGTGATTTGTCATAAAATTAATTAAAGTAGCATGGATTGCAGATATTTTCCAGCATGCTGTCATGCTCTCATGCACTTGTGAGAGAATTCTGAATTCAAAGCGGCGATAGACCCTGCTCAGTGCATACTAATTCTGTTTCAAGCGGGTTGAAGTGTTAATACTTTCTTTGTCCAATAGGAACGAATGCCAGACTCATCACTTCTCACAGCGAACCGATGGCGCTAGGTCTGGTATTTATCAGAGCATTTTTCGTGGGATATTTTGACCTAATGCAATTCCACTTTGGGACCATTCCGTTGCTCTATTTTCTCTTTCGCTTTCGGCAGAAGCGTCATGAACTATTTACTTTCTTCCGCGACACGCCACCGATTGGCATGGATCGCACGGACCAGAAACTCAACGGTCTGGTAAAACCTTAATTAAGCTCCATACGGTACTGACCGGCCGAAGGAATAGCAATTACCGTTCCAATAACCGTGGCTAGAGGCCCATGCCAGAAGGCGGAGCGGCCGGTTCCCGCAAGCGAGGCAACGGTAAAACGTAATCTAAATCACCAACTTGGGCTAGTTTTTAGGCTGGAAAAAAGTGCTTCTGTTTTCGAGGAGACAGCCAGCCGATCGGAACGAAGATGGACCCGATTCTTGGGGCACCAGACGGTGGCGCCAATGGGTCTCTTTGGGCTATCAATTTTCTTCCAAAACCACGGACGGAAACACAGTCCGAGGGATTGGAATTGAAATGCCGCAATGCATGTCTCACCAATCGGTCGCCAATACGATTTATGGCCACTGGGCGTCTCTGGTGGAGCAGAGTGTTACTAGTCTGGCGTTCCTACGGCGGTCCTGCACGTGCCAACGAACGAACGTGAACGATGACTCAAGAAGGACGAAGACAGTGGCGGCCGGATGAGGTGGCAACGTGAGTCACCCAAACATGAAGTCACCGTCGTCTAGCCGCGTCGGGGCACAAGCACACGCAGCGAATGTCCCCGGTGGAAACCTGATAGGCCGTTTTCCAGGCGCTGGGGCGCGGGCAGAAACTAGTAACGACAAACCGGTGAATGAAATCGATGGAAAACCGGCACGCAACGCCCTGCGACGCTTCTCGGGGCTGTGGGAACAGGGAAAACATAATTTGACCGGAAAACTTCAACTGAACAGGGAGGAAAACGCAACCCGTTTTTCCTCCCAGGCTTGCTGCGATGGGCGACGGTTTGCCTGCTGTTGTTTGTCTTCGTGTTAGTTTTCTTCCCCAAAGCCGCGCCGAGCCCGCGTTCCAATTGTGGGTTTATTATTTTTTGTGCCGTGCCGTGCCGTGCTTGTTGTGGCAACAGAAAGCCCACCGGGCGCACACACATTCTCACGCAAACAATTTAGCACACATTTTACCACACACAAACACACACGTGAGCGAGTCACTAGCGAAATGCGATTGACATTCACAATCGCGGTCGTGAGGCCTCTGGGAGATAAAATTCCCTCGGGCTTCCGCGGTCTGCCAACGTGTTGGTGACTGTTGGAACACTCGGCAAAGGTGGCACACTAGATGGGCACAATTTCGTAACGTGTTCGAGGCGAAGCCTGCTTTTCGCACTCTCCACCGCCAAGGCACAGAGCCACGCAATCCCCTTGGCTGGCTGCCCTCACACAAAAGCAACCGCAAACGCCACAAACCGTAAACCGCGGCCCGCGGCGGACTTTTACACCTTTTCCGTCCAACGTTCGAACAAAATCTCCGCGCTACGTCGTTCCAGTGGGGCCCCGGGAGTCGGGCCCCACACACAGAGAGAGAGAGAGAGCCGTAGAACGGTACTTTGAGAGCTGAAAAAGGAGAGATCTCCGCTCTCGAAATAGCCCCACACATACGCCAACGGGATTCCCCAACAACTAATGGCCTCTCTTTGGCTCTCTCTCTCTCTCCTTCTTTCTAATATTTTCTAACCCGTTCGTTCGTAGGTGCCAAGCCCGCGCGAGAGTTTAGAGAATTCGCTAGGCAGGGAGACTTCTAAAATAACCTTTTGAGGGATTCCAATGGAGAAAAGGGTTCACCAAACCAGACAGATGGGGCAAGTGCTCTTCGGTTAGCGGCCCCACGACGGCCAAATGTTTGTTGTGAAAGACATTCGCTCTCCGGAATCTGCTCTCAGCTGTTTGGTGGATGCTGTGGAATCGATTTTGCTACTCACACACCCATCCGATTACCGCACTCCAGAAGAACCGTAGGCCTCCAATTCCGGTCGAAAGTAGTCGAAAAGAGTCGCCGGCGATCAGAGTCGGACGTAAACCGGTATCATAAAACGTTCGCTGATTGGACCCGAAGGTTAAAGCGGTTACGTCATGGCATCCTCCGTACAGAGCAAAGAGCTGGACCACGAGCGAAAGGGCCAAGGCCACTGAGGCAGCAGCCGATCTTCTGCAAGCATTAAGGCACGATGTCTACAGTTCTAACGAACAGCCCTTCCGCGGAGAGGGTTGATCTTGCTGGACGATCGACAGAAAAGGAAATTAGTTTAGCTTGCATTCAAATCAGCAAATCAGCGTTTGCTAAGGGCACTGTTTTCGTCCGCATATGGTCACGAAGCGACGTGTGGCCGATCGAAAGGCATCACGGCGGTTGGCCACCTACGCTCCGTGATCGTGGCATTGGCGGAACGCATCGTGAATAGACAAGCAGCGTCGTTCGGGGTTCCGGAGGGTGACAGGTTTGCGATCAACCTACACGAACCTGCCGTTTGTTTTGTTTGTATTCAGATGATTTTACTTTGGCTTAGTTAAGCGTATCAGTTACTCCATCAAAGGGTCTTGGCCATCATTAATCGGTCGAACAGCTCGACACTTATTCGGAGACTCACCGAGACTGCAAGGGAAGTCGTACGGCGCTCGTATTCAATGTCCATATTCTTAAATGACTCATTATCCCACCTCAACTAGATCGGCGATAAACGTGTTCGGAGTTTCTCCCACACAATTGATCGTTGTTACCCCGCGCAAGGTAAACATTGTCGCGAGAATGCACTGAGTGTTCTTGATCGACAGACACGGAACGGCGGAAAAGCTCCGCTCAATAAGATGTTAAATTACGACTACGGCCTACGGCTCTTCCGTGGGCATCTCGACGCGCTATAAAAGGCCAACCGGTGCTCCGGAAGGGCCGGCTAGACACGCAGCGCGGGATGCCCAAGTCCAAGAGCAGCCAGTTCCAAATATGGCCCGGCGAAGGTTTCCCACTGAGCGAAATCGTAGCGTTGATCAGCAGATTTGTTCCAGAAGAGTCTACGAAGTCACGGAACCTCGCCGTACAACGAGTGGCCAATTTATCGATGTGGTCTTTGACACGCACACGCTTCGACCGGCCACAGGGAAAGCTGGAAAAG
This sequence comes from Anopheles bellator, assembly GCF_943735745.2. NCBI lineage: Eukaryota > Metazoa > Arthropoda > Insecta > Diptera > Culicidae > Anopheles > Anopheles bellator. Next base: position 58,780,188 of record NC_071285.1, on the reverse strand, counting down.
CTCTCTATTTTCCCCGCCCCGTTCGGGATGGAGACGAAAAATCGATACGAGCTTGGCACTGAACGTCTGCGGTGGCGAAGGACACACGGAGAAGAAGTCTCTCAGTAGGCTTTTCGCCTTTTTTCCTCCCCATGCTCGTGGTGTCGGGAAAAAGGTGAGCTTTATCGCACAGCATCCGGCGGATTGGAAGCGAACATGGCCGCCATTTACCGGTCTGGAAAGTTTTTGTGAACATATGATAACATAGAGTGCTTCGAGAGCAAAACGAAATTGAACGAGACGTTCCAAAACTAGAGCCGCTATCACACCGTGATTCAGATTCTTACCTTGGCCTCCGCTCTTTGTAGCGCGATTCGTCGAAGTCGCCCTGTTGATGGTGTGTTTAATGATTTTCTCCTGTGACTGGTTTCCGAAAGATTTCTCCCCACTGCTCACTGATGATGATGTCACAAAGCCACGGATCACACGAGGGCGGAAATACCGAAACGATTTTTCACGACACGCGCCAACACGCACCCAAGAGACGTTTCCTTTCACCTTTCACCCGACGACGGAAAAGCGTCCGTTCACAATCACGCTCACGCACAAGAGAAATGGAGATATTAATCACTATTCACTCTTCACACGCACATAATCGGCTAATTGTTCGACTCTTCATACACAAAATCATAAATCATTCCGGCCAATCCGTTCAAAAAAACTCTTTCTCTGAAAACTGAAAAGTAGTGTATTTTCTAACCGCCTGCTCTGTCTCTGGTTTTTGCGTTCCCGGTCTCTGAAAGAGAGAGACAGCATGCGACGCTAGAGCGAGATAGCTCTTTGGTTGAAACTTTTCACGCACCCGTGTGGAAAAGTTTCACAACGATTTCGAACCGATTTTCACCCGTTAAAAACGCTTACGCTTTAAAAATAAGGCTTAAAAATAATTTCGATGTATTTTGTCGCCATGTTTAATCCTCAAATTTAGATTTTTGTTTATAAATACGGCCCGATACATTTGTATACATTTGTATTTGTACCCTGCCCCTGTTTGAAGAGTCGCCTACTAAAACCATTCGTTGATTGTCGTTCGATCGAGAACGTCTCTCTGTCCCCTCTGTCTGTGCCGCTCGTGAAGTGAATTTATCGCGTTTCTTTGTTTTCATCACAATATGGCCGTCAACGTGCACTTTACCGGAGTAACAATGGAGAATCTGTCCCGTATCGAGCTGCTAGCATGGGTTAACCGAACGCTGATGTCGGAGTTTAAAAAGGTCGAAGAACTTTGCACCGGCGCAGCGTACTGCCAGCTGATGGACGTCCTGTTCCCGGGCTGTTTGCCCCTGAAGCGCGTCAAGTTTTGCACGAACGTTCAGCACGACTTTCTCAACAACCTGCGCATATTCCAGAACGGGCTGGTGAGTCTGAAGGTCGAAAAGTCGGTACCGATCGAGCGGCTGGCGAAGGGCCGCTTCCAGGACAACTTTGAGTTTTTGCAGTGGTTCAAAAAGTTCTTCGACGCCAACTACGATGGCAAGGAGTACGATGCGCCGCTCGTCCGAAACCATGTTCCGATGGGCTACGGAGCCCCAAGTGTCCTGCGCCCGAGTCAGCGGCCAAATGTGAAAGTGCCACCGGTAGCCTTAACCACCGGCAAAGAGAGAATCAAATCGACAGACTCGGCCACGGGCATCGGAAAAAGAGGTTCGATAGATAGAAACTGCGGAACGGACGGATGACGGATTGATCCCCTTTTTCGGATCGTTTGCAGAGAAAGACGATTCGAAGGCGGACGGTGCTATTATCGACGAGCTATCGAAGGAGATCGGCGATTTGGCGATAAAAATGCAGGATGCTGAAATGGCCAGGGATTACTACTACCAAAAGCTCATGCTAGTGGAGAGCTGGTAAGTGAAACAGATCTCAGTGGAACAGCTCTGTTTGATGGCGGGGAACTTATTTTCGCACAGGATCAAGGAACACCAAGACGAGGCAAATGAAGAGTTTTGTGGGAAGGTGTGGAACATATTGACGGAAGGCTCGGATTAGCCACTGGACTCCAGATGCAATTGTTCGTCGTTCGTATGTTGAGTATGTTGATGTGGATGTCTTTTTAGCACCCAGCCAGCCAGCACAGCGCCCGGGGCCTGCAGGATTTGCAAATAAATTTTAATCTTTCCCCTTTTTGTTTTGTTTTAACTTTATTTGTTCACTTCTAAAACATCATCAGTTTTCACATAGCTTTCCCCTTCCGGTCGCCGGACAGTTTACAGTTCGGCACTAGCTGGGCCTCAGAGTGCCGTAAATGCCTATCGGTAGTCGGGGTCAAATGCACAATACTGTCTCTCTGATCGCTCAGAGATGCTTCTGTTTTCCTACACATTCCGTGGCATCTTTCCGATCTTCCGATCATCTCTCTCGTCGGCCAAGAGATGGGAAAACAGAGGAAGAGGAAAAGCTTCGTTTCGCTTTCGTTTTTCGCTTCGCCTTTCGGCTTCGTTTCACCAAATCAATAAAAGGGTGCAATAAAAGGGATTACCGAGTTAATGACTTATGTTAGGAGCTAAAAATGACTGTTCCTTGGCGTGTGTCCGGATGTGCGCACACGATCCGGAAGAAACGAACCACGCCGCCAATCGCGACGCTTCCCAACGGTCGATGGAGCGGAAGGAGAAGATGGCCACAGCAAAAACTGAACCCGACGAAGACCCGAGCCGGATGGGAGATTGTCTCATCGATAAACATCGGTGGAAAGGGTTGAAAAATGAAAATTTCATCCGCTTTTCCGACGGTCGGCGACGGTCGGCGACGGTCGGCGATCGGCGAAGCAGACGAACTTGGATTTTTCAACAGCGACCCCGCTTGGCCGCTAGCGGCAAAACACTATTACGCTACGATAAGGTTGAATATAAATGGATTTAAAACGATGCCACCCGGTCCCCTCCCTGTGTCCCGGTTCTCGGAACCGCCGTGTGTATGTGTGTGTGTGCGAAGGAGCGATAGGGACAGAGAGAATGGGATTATTTAACGCTAATCGAATCACTACTGGAACACTACTAAATACTGCGCCGACTTCCGGAAGTGGCGGAATCGGCGGAGTCCTACAACCCTGGGAGGGTGCCTACGGTCTCTTAATGTAAACTTAAACGTTTCAACACCGCACACACACACTAACACACACAGCCTGTACGACGAATGGCAAGGAACTGGGGGGGTGGGCCCAGCCCCCGGAGAACTGAGGAGCAAAAACAACAAATCCGTTCAAATCCGATGGCGCTTCCGGTTTTGCTCCCCGCCGATCCCCGTTCCTCGCTTGCCTCGCGTATGATTGTTTTCTAAATTAGTGTCCCTATTGCTTCCCTTCATGGCCAGCGCGCTTCGAGCGTGTTTGCCGGACGGTTCTCCAAGACTTCCACGGGCGGTTCCATCGCCTCTCCTCCTGCGCGTTTCCTCCTTCGCAATTTGTCCACTAGGCCACCCGGGGGAGGGGCGGTGGGGACTTGGGGGACATAATCTGGCCATTTGTTTTTCTCTCAGTGCTCACACGGCGGCCATTGTGTGGCCTTTGAACGAGTAAGTGACTACGCAAGAACTTTTGTAGGTTATGCTGTAGGCTGGGCGGGACTGGCAGCCGGAAGGGCTACCCGCCGGAAGGGTGGTGGGTGCTGGGAGCGGGAATTGCAAAACGTGCCGTTCAGAAGCGCCAGCTCCCGGAACACAAGCCGGGAGCCTGTGTTGGATCTTAGCGCTTAGGTGAGTGAACAAGTTGCTTCACTTTTAAACTCTATCTCTATGTATATATTTATATATTTATATTTCTATGTATATCTGCTACACATATACGCACACACAACATGGATCACATGGACAGAGAGAAGAAGACGCACGCAGAGGAGCGCAGGCTGGAGGAGTTTGTACGGGTTGACGGGATCAGCTTCAAGATCAGGTTCCTGCCCCACCAGACAACCCTCGCACACACAACACCGAGGCCGCACGGGGATCGTTCCCCCTAACCCACTCCCACAGGAAGTTCCCACTCTCCCACTCTCCAGCGCGATTGACTAAAAACGATACTGACGAAATCTGATTCCAGGCCGCGGCCCTGGCCGCGCCCTCTCTACAGGTAGAGGGTTCCCTGCTGCCGCACGTCGAACTGGTGCAGGTAGAGCTTCTTCTTCGACTTGTCCGACGACGACTTGTGGGGCCGCAGGTCCCACACCAGGTTCGAGAGGCTGCGCGGCCGGCTCAACCGGCGGGACTTCTTTTCCGGCAACTTGCCCGAATCACCCGACGTGCGGCCTCCGCTACGTGACGAGTCGAGGGTACCTTCGCCACCGCGTCCCTGAACGGCGGCACTGGCCGATTTGGACAGCAGGTGGTTCTTATCCTGGGCACCCTTCGGCGACGGAGAGATCGGTGTGGCCGGATGCGAGTCCTGCGGGGTCGTCGCCGCCAGCTGCAGACTGCTCAGACTTTTGTATCTAAAATCGAAAGGAAGTCGAGGTGAGACGGGTTGGTGAGCCGGGACACTCCTGGAGCCTGCTTACCTGATGTGGAACAGCGGACTCTGCGGTTCGACGGCAATCTCCTTCGGGGTGACGGCGATCGACGGGTGCTGCTGCAGGACCACGCCACCGGTTGCCGTGGGGCTGATGGCGGCCGAACCGGGCGTGGGGCTCTTCTGGTGCAGCCCGATGTTGCTCTTGAAGTACAGCTTCGGAAGCGTCGGCCGTTGGCGCTTCTCGGGCAACTTCTTGCCCGGGATCGTCTCGATCGGCGGTGGGATCGGTTTGTGGTCGAGCGTCGTGATCGCCACGGTGCCGCCGCTACCGTTGTTGTGGTTGTTGTTGATGGCGTTCAGGGCAGCGGCCACGCTGTTGTGCTTCGACGAGGACTCCAGACTGTTCGAGGCCGTGTGCAGGTGCAGATGGTGCTGGTGCAGATGCTGGTGCCCGCCGTTGCCCGGCGTCTGCTGGCTGTGGCCGATGTGGCCGGCGTGGTGGTGATGGTGATGGTGGTGATGGTGGTTCGAACTGGCCAACTGCTGCCCGTGGTTCGAGTACTTGATGATGTTGGAGTAGCTGTTGTTGTTGTTGTTGTTGCTCGTGTCGTAGTGATTGTTGTTGTTGATGGCGTTCGATTGGGCCGTCTTCATGTTTTCCACCGTCTTGAGCTGGTGCTGGTGTGTGGCGGGGCCGAGTAGCACCGAGTTCGAGACCGGGGTCGTGGTGGCGGCCGTCGGCGGCGACGACGAGCCCCCGATCGGTTCGATCGCCTCGAACTTGTACAGGTTCTTCGGCAGCGGAGCCAACCCACGCACGTAGTCGTAAATCTGATCGATCTCGTCGTACTCGTCCGCGATCGACCCATTCGGACTGCCTCCTGTGCCTCCCCCGGCACCACCACCGCTACTGCCACCGATCGGTGGGGAGTAGCGGTTCGAATCACAGCTGTTGCTCTTCTTCAGCACGTACCCGTTCGCGGTCAGCCCGGACGTGAGCGACGTCTTGTTGCGCCCATTCGCCCCGGCCCCCAGCTTCGAGGAGTCCTTCTTCTCCTTCTCCGTCAGCTTGAGATCGATGATCTGCAGGCGATCGCGCGCATCCACCAGCAACCGGTGCGCCTTGTCCAGGAAGCGCGAGTACTCGATGAAGTGGTCCAGCTGGTCCATGTTCTTGGCCCGCTGGATCTTGATCTTCGCGTTCAGTGGCACCGAGATGAGGTCCATGTCCTTCTGGAGCGGCAGGGCGAATATTCGGTCGACCTCGACGCACCCGAGCAGCCGCAGCTCCGGCACGAACGGCTGCTTCAGGCCCTTCGGGGCCGCCCCGTGCACCAGCCGGACCGTGACCGGCATGCGCTTCTGGAGCAGGTTGCGCACCGTGTGCACGCCGCTGATGCTGTCCTCCTTGGCGATCGGCGAGAACTTGGCTTTGGCTTCCAATGGCAGGTTGACGATCTCGTCCTTCGCCGTCCGGCACTGCAGCTGCTTCCCGTTGTCCGAGATCGTGGTCAGTATTTCGCCCGCGTGCACCGACTTGCTGTTGTGGTTGCAGCGCAACGTCTCACGGACCAGCACCCGGAAGTTGCGCCGCCGGGACAGCTCCAGGACGCTCTCGATGCATCGCGTCGATCGGCCGTCCTCGCTGAGCAGCTCAAAGTACCCGGCGTACGTCTCCGGGATCAGCACTTTCGGGCCGACGTTCGTGTTCTTGCGGCCCTCCTTGATCTTGACCGGCTGCGCCAGGATCTGGTACTTGCGGCCCGCGTTCAGGAACAGGGCCGTGCTCTGGAGCGACGGGTTCGAGAGCGTCGGCACGCCCAGGTTGTAGTACTGGCCCTTGACGATCTTACCGACCGCCGGCAGCTCGCTGCTCTTGGCAAAGTCCCGCAGGTACGCCGGGGCCGTGTCCGATGCGAAGCGCGACGCCGCCAGGATGATCTGCCCGTCCGTGGCCGCCATGTTGTTGGCGCCGCCGCTCGAGCTCGGCTGGGCTGCTGATGCGGCCGCACTGCCCCCTACCGTCACGTCCTCGTCGACGCCGTCGCCGTCACCGCCGTCACTGTGGCTGTTGTTGTGGTTGTTGTTGTTGTTGGCGGTGTCGTCCTTGCGGCCGAAGCGCAGATCGCAGCTGATCGAGAGCGGCAGCAGGCCGTTGGTGCGACTCCGGCTTCCGTCACGCTGCTGACGGGTGGTGACCGCGTGCGACGAGCGGCTGCGCCGGATGCGGAGAAAGTAGTTCGCTATCTGCTGCCCGATCGAGGTCCGTCCGTCCGCCGTCGAGGCGTCTATCACATTTTCGACCGAGTGCGTGGACGGCGACGGCCCCCGACGGTGCCGCCGTTGCAGGATGATGTTGCCGCCGCTGAGCGCCGTCTTTGCCGCCAGGACCGGAGCCGTCGGAGGGCTCGTCGTCGTCGTCGTCGTTGTGCTGTTGTTCGAGGGGCTCCCTGCTCAACACATCGCCAACCGATTGCCTGCGGGAATAACCGTAAAAAGATTGTGAATTAGGGTCCTAAAGTTATCAAAAAATCGGTTCAGCTACGAAACCTTTATCTTAAACGCAGCGTAAAACGCATCTACATTAGTAATGAACCTCGGAGCGACTGTTTGAGCCCACCGGGACTTCAAAGCGACAAGTGTTTAACGCAATTCAGCGCCAGCGCGAGTGAAACCCTACTTCATAAAGTGTCGAGTGGCGGCGGCTTCATAAAATTTACACACAGCTCAACTCCAGCGTCCTCAAGTGGCCTGGCCGGGGCGCGTGCGGGCGAAGGCGTTTGCCTAATTATTTCGGTAAAATAAACACAAAAACCCCCGCCGCCGTGGTCGGGACAGAAAGTGCCGCCATTTCTTTCAGCTGGCGTATCACGTGCCGCGTGGAGCTGTGACCCACATCCATTAATCCACCGGCGGCTAGGCCAAGTTTCTGGGCGCGTGTTTTCACCCAACGGCGTCAAACGTGATGTCGGAACATGACGACCGGCGTGTGCATGATTTAAATTTGTCTTGAAACGGAACACTTCGCCGGGCGAGGATTTGGATGAAGCATATTTTTAAAGTCGACTGTCAGAGGCTCGGTCCCTCGGTCGGTCGGTCGGTCGAGCACTAATCCTCAGGGGGCGGGCCGAACGCCAGATTTATTCTGCCCCCTTATTGCGCGCTCGGCACTCGAAAGCTCCTGGCTCTTACGGGATGTGTTTTACGAGCCCGGTTAGCATCTTAAGAACTGCGCTTGTTCATTAAAACCCATAAAGTTTCCGTAAACCAGTGGCTTACCGGTGACACTCCGGTGTGGCGCTGTGGACTGTTCATGAATAAAAATTAACGACACCCGGACGATAAAGAGGACCACGTGGACCAACAACAAACCGCCCGGGCTCGGTAGAACCGAAGAAAGCGATGTGGAGAGCGATGCTGTAAAAAGTGGCTTTTTGAATGAGCAACACCTAAGCCGGGCCTGGCCGTGCCCGGAAGCCCGGACTTCTTTAGCCTTTTAATACCAGCAGGTAGCAGGTGGCACTCGAGAAGCGAACGCAGAGAAAGACGCTTTTTTCTGTTCGGCCGAGGAGCCGAGGGACAAGTAAGTCAAGTGGTTCGCCTCAAACAGGACACAGGCAGGACAGGGAGGCTTCCGGTTTGTGGGTCGCTCTGATTCAAACCGCAAACCAGCAAGCTGGGGGCCCAGCTGAGGGCAGGTGTGATAGAGAGGAAGGTGATACGGTGATTCTCGAGAAAAAATTCCACAAACACGCACGCACTGTTGGTTCAAGGAATCATCCTGCGAACTGGTCCCGGCAGGTGGAGCGTTATGACGGCGAAGGCGTTCTGACGTGACCAGAGACCGAGAGCACATCAAAGCACCCGTGGGCCGTGAAGGAATCCGCGACAAATGGCGACGACTGCAACGCGTCGCCCGCTGGTGCGATGATGATGATGATGATGATAATTATTAATTACCGTCAGTCGGTTCGCCAAACCGGCCACCAGCAGCACGCGTAACTGCTGGGCGCGGCTGGATGGACAAACGAATTACAAACGAAGAAAGGAAGGGCAGCAAAACAAGTAGCATCCAAGTGAACAATAAAATAGGATAAAAAACCCAAATACCCGACCCGGGCGGCACCGGGGAAACGGGTTTTCGGGGTGCGAGCTGCGAGACCGGATTCTAATTAAAGAAACCCAACGGATAGCCACCTGACGCCCGGGCGCGACATGACACTCGGTGTCCCATTCCGGGGCGCGCAGGACTCCCGGCAGGATGGGCTGTAATTAAAAGTTCTTCATCAACTTCCAACCTCCGTGCGCGCCGGCTAAGGTCGGCCGGCCGGTCGCCATCGGTAGCCGGATTGAAGGGTGGCTACGGAAAGGGGAAGCGCAAACGAAACGCCGGGGACCGGAGCCCGGAGAGTTCGTGCTTTGATTTACGGGCGGGAGGAATCGCCCTTCGGTGAGCCGTGTTTTGCCTGCAGCGTCGCGATCAGTCCCCCCCTCGACGGGTGATGTCCTCGTTACGGGCCGGCCGAAAGAATGTGGGCAAAATGGCCCCAGAAATTCCGCGCTCCGGAAAGTGCCACCAGAAACGCAATAAATGACAAGCCGGCCGTCAAACGCGGTAAGGAGAGCGCGGTGGCTGTCGGTTTTTATTGCCATCGGCCAGGGACAGCGATAAGGCCAGGAATTAATCTGATACACACCCCCAAAGGCGAAGGCGAGAAAGGTGGGCGATTCTCCCGGGCGAAACTAGTGAAATGAATCTTTATGGTTATGTCTTGTTGTCGCGTGTTCCTCGGTGCCATTAGTGCGCGCGTTTTGGGGTCCCGGCTTTGTGTTTTGCAAACGAATAAAATTAACACCTCATACCGCGGCAACGGGCGCCCGACCGCGCAAATCGGCAAATTGTTTTACAACCCGAGTTTTCCATTGGCAAAACATTCGCCTGGCGCGACGGGTCCTGGCGGGGTCTGAGTCAAAGTTTCCAATGGCGACCGCCGCCGACGGTCGGAAAATGCCCGGAAAGATTATCGCCCGAATCGCGGGCGGGCGAAAACTCCGTCCCAGAGCCTTGCCCTGCCTTTCCGGGCGGATTATCTGACTTTGCACGTCACGCACGACCCGGGCGAAAAGGTCACGGAAGCCATTAATGAGGTGCCCCATCAGGAGGGGCCAATTTCGAGATGATTTTATAGACACTAAACCGCCGCCTCACTCTTATCTGTCGCATAATTTACGGGGCCATGAACGTTGGATTAGGGCCCCGCTTCGTGCCGTTGGTCGGAGAGTTTGCACTGATTTTACCCAAGCAAAGGTTTTCAGCGTCCTAATAGCCAACAAAAGAAAAATAAACACGAATCTTTAATTGAAACAGGTTCCCGGGGTCCGCAAAAGGGACCAAGCCACCCCCAGCGGCCCAAATCAATTGTCTATTCTCAGCGTTTTCATCAACTTCCGCCATCGAAGAATCGAAGTTGATCTAGAATCCTTTCATCATCGCTTTTGAGGGGGGGGAGCCGCCATAACGGAAGCGATGGCCCTTTTTAATGGCCCTCGAGGCATGGCCCGGACCTTCACACGGAGCACGAAAAAATGCGGCCTCCAGCGTTCAGGCCCAAAAAGTTGTCCTTCTGCTTCTTCGCTCTCCGAGGGTCCGAGAGGGTCACTTCGGCGAACAGGATGTGCTCCGTGCATTCCGTGCGCCATTGTCACCGGGCCCCGGCCCGGGATCGTTTCGAGTGTGCAAATATGCTCTTTTTATGCTATCGGATTTTTCAAACGGCCTCTTCCTCGAGCGTCCGCTTTCGAAGCATAACGTACGTCGTTCATGAATTTTTCCGCTTGCAGTACTCGCTGTCGGGCCGTCGGGCCGCACTGGACCCTGGCCCCGGACGTTGATGCAAACGGTGTACATGTGTATAAATAATAAAACTTGCTGGCGTTCCCGTCGCTCGGACGAACACGGATCGGATCTTTCCTGCGCTGCGTTCGATTAAGGTACTTTCTGGCACCAAAAATCAGGCAAAATGGGACACCCGAGAGCCCGCCGGTTCCCGGGCTCAAAAACTAGACCCACTCGGCCGGAAGTAGTGGCAACGGAGCGAACGACGGCGACGAGGTTCCATTAGGAGACGAAGATGCTGCGTTATCTGCACCATCGGCGCTTTAAATTTTTAAACGAGAAAATCTCGTTTGCATGCGACGTTGATGGAAGGGGCCTCTTCGCAGAAGCGTCGTGTCGGTCGGAAAGTCACTCTGGGTCCGTGGGGTCATTAATTTTGGACATCGTCTCCCCCCCGGTTAGTTAGGTTTTTCTTCGGTGCAGAAGTTCCCGTCACATATGGGGTCCTTCTTTTCGATGCCGCATCGACAGCCGTTTGACTGTTCTATGCTGTCGTCGGGTGAGCATAAAAAAACGAGGAAAATCGAAACTCGAAATCATAATAGAAGAGCGTTCAGTTCTGCTGCCAGAAAGAGTGAGAGAGCGACAGAGGGAGACAGAAACTGAAATGGAAAAAGTCGAGAAGCATTATGTGGCCGGGCGAAGGCACTTTCTAAAGATGGGCATTGCTAATGATGCAACTGCAGCTCACGCTCGCCCGCTGCGGGGTCCACAGGTTGGCAGCCGGAGTCGGGGCCGGAAACTGGTTCGCGACGCCGATGCTCCCTGGTCCGGGCTGGCAACATCATCGAACAAGATGCTCGCTTTTAATGCATGCAAATTACGGTGCGCCCGAGCCGGGGCCTGTTGTTAGGCGGACTTCTTGGGCGGACAACACTTGGCGGGTGAATTCAGAATTGTTCCCGGGTCCCGGCCGGCCCAGTCGGAGGTCACCGTACGCGCACCGTTTTTTCTTAATGCCACGGACCGCCTAGAGGAACATTATTTTAAGTCCAACATACGAGCGACCCGTGAAGCGGCAGCATCCGGTTCTAATCCTGACTGACCGGGCCCGTGGGTCGGCGCCTCTATGCAAATTGTTCACAAGCATCCCAAAGTCCGTAACCACGGAGGCTGCACGGAGCTGTGGGTCCCGTGTTCACATTTCAGTAAATTGTCGGAGGCCATTATTTTATGGGCCTTTTCGCGCGGTCCGGAAGGTCGCTCAAAAACGTTCCGGACAAACCGGATGTTTGGGTCAAGAATGCTCGCGTTAGTTTGGGCGATGGGAATTTGGGTTCCCACACAAAGGCATTTGCTGTTCGGTGGCTCGCACGGGCCCCTTTCGACCGCATCCGGTTTGGCCGTAGGTGAATCGAGGGAATGTGTACATACTGATTAACATGATAACCGGGATAGGTAAGTAGAATGCGCCTTTCCGGTGGCAACATTTGGCGGCTTATTTCGAATGAGCTTTGCGGCCGTTTAATCGGTTCCGGAAGGACCCGAGCCACACGACACCGTTTGCGTCATTTTATCACCAAAAACACACGCGGCCAAACGCTTTGACAGCTTTGTTTGCTTCATTTTGAGAGAGCATAACGAAGGCAGAGCAGGCGGTGCTGGTTCAAAAATATGACAATCGCGCGCAGTAGGCTATGAAAGTGAACGACAGCCAATAGACGATAAATTCTGGGTTCCATTTATTAAATCTCGGCCAAAAGGCTCCGCTGTTGCGCTCCTGTTGCGCTCGAGGGCCAGATGTTTTTCGCAGGCCAAAAACCGAGGCACATAACTCATAAATTTGCCGATGCGAAAGACCGGCACCGGCACTTTTATCGCCGGCGACAGGCAATCGCCGGCACGGCCGGCCGGCCGGACGGACGGTTCCCTAAAACCGATCTGGTTTGGCCATCTCATTTCCGCCGATGGCAAAAAATTGGTAAACGGTTTCGATCGTGCACCATAAAGCGCACCGATGTTTGATTTTACGATCACCCAAGCGCCGAGTGGCCCAGCCGAGAGTGGCCAAGATGTTGCCGGCGCTTTATGCTACGCGCAATGTATGGCCCTAAGTGCGCCCATTTATGTAGAGCATAGAGAGAGAGAGAGACAGAGGGACGCACTCATAAGTTGTGAGATGATGCAAGTAGCAAGAGCTCAGGAAGAGACCCTTTTTAATGCTTCGAAGGGTGTAAAGAGTAATTGCGGGGCGTTACGGTAGCTCCGGCTCCGGATCCCGGCTATTAGGGGCATTTGCAAAGGGGAGCATGACAAACGCAAACGCTTCTTGCGGGATTTATGCAAACGGAGAAAAGCATCGATCGGTCAGCCCCGGGGCGAATGTGTCCGCACCGCGATAAAGACACCATTGGCTCCCTGGGGGCCCTGAAAGCCCTGAAAGCTGGGCATTGGGGCGACCGAGGACGAATTAATGTCCCCAGAGCAGGAGCAGGAGCCACGGAGGCACGGAGACTGAACGGTAATTAATCCGCATCGTTGCTGCATGCTGCGTTAAGCATAACCGGATTATGCTGGCCGCTCGCTTGAACAACAACAACAGTGACTGCGACTATTGACGATCGCATGAATAGATTATGGTAATAATGGAACCGAGATGATGGCCGACGATGGCCAATGAAGATAGTGACGGGTGTAGATCGTTTCTGGCGACTGGCCCTGGCGACTGAGCTTGTTTTAAAATATTCATCGTGGAGCGCCGAACGGTATTTATCAAATGTCAAACTCTCGCCAACAAAAGCAGGGCTGCCCTTTGATGAATGTTTGATGAAGTCTCGGTCCCGGGAAAGGATCCGGGAGCGAACTCACGACGCTAATCCCGTCGCACGCGAGACGCCCGATTGGTCCTTTAGGGCGGGACCGAGCCCTGTGTAAGACTGGCAGCCGGACTGGCCGAACGGTGACAGCAAGCGTCGGTCCCAAAACGGCACGGCTGGACACTAATCTTACCCAGGACCCAGCTGGAGCTGCTGGCAATTAATTTTTAATTATAGTGATTTAGTTTGGGATAAAATGATTAGTTTATAATTTATCACTTTCCGGTACGGGCCCGGTCAATGACTAGGGCGATAGTTTGGGCTCCGAAGGACCCTTGAGTTGAGGGTGCCTTTGGAAGACGCTGCGCCGATTGTCCGGTCCAGCGGGCGGACTATTTGCGTTTGATGAAATCAACACACGCCTTTGGTCCTTTCCGTTGATAAGATTATCAACGAAGAAGACGCAGTCTGTGAGACCCGAGACAGAGAACGGGAACTAGTTTCCGAGACGAAAGGGGTGGCAATAAAACCGATTTAGACATCAATTAGGCGAGCGGAGAGAAAAAGGCGAAAGTTGTGAAACGAGCCAAGGGCCCGCCAGCTTACGGGGGGGGTGACATCACGGGGCCGTGGGGGTTCCGTTTGACATCTGTGGGGCAACCACCAGGCAGACGGCTTACGTAAGACGACCGCGAGACGAATCTGCAAAACGATCGGCCGGGCCAGTCCAGGAAGCGCACGCTGATGCCCATTGTCCGCCACAATGTAGCGCCGGTCCCAGGGGCCAGGGGACACCTCCCCCCCCGTCCCGGAACAAATTGGTCTCGGCACAAATCTAGGAAACCGGAGAAAGGTGTCCTCCTCCTGACGCTCACGGGGATGAGTTTTATTTCTGTGGCTTGGCTTTCGAAAGCAACCGACGGAAGTGTAACATAAAACCTGGACACAAAAAAGAGCGGAGCCCACAAAACCCACAACCATATTCGAAGGGCCATCCCCGGGACGGGACGGGATCGCTGTGGTTTACGCGGACGCGACTTCGGTCCACCGTCTGCCGAAAGAAAATGGAAAGTGAAGCCCGTGAGCGTGTGAGCCGACGACGGACAGACGTTTGAAAAGGTTTAATGAAGCGCCCGGCAGTCGAATCAATCGAAGAGAAGCATTTTATTGTTATGGAAAGCAGTCGCGGCTGGGAGCCATCTTCCGGGAGCGCGTGTGACAACCCCGCCACCCTCGGATTCGAAAGATGGGCCGCGGTTTAATTGCTGCCATTGGTGGCCATTTTACAACACAAAGCGGTGCGCGCAGGAGCTGTTGTTGTTGAGCAAACGGAAAAGGGAAAGTGTCTAACACGCTTGTCAACACGTCATGTGGTCACCTTTCGCCGCGTGGTTTAATAAATGGTGCTCATCAGGGGAATATGTTCGACAACCTTTGGGGCTGTCGATCCGGTAGTTTATTAGGCAGTTTCGACGGTCCCGATCCCCAAGATCCGCATCCTAATTAATTCACCATCAAGACACACGCAAACCTGAAACTCGACGCCGGGCAGATTTGTTATTTTCGGCCAGCCGTTCGGCCATTGGCCCACGTTCGTTATGATTTATGTGGCGCATCCGCACGGTCCACTATTAGATCATCCGGGACCCGTTTTCGACGGCAGATGACATTTCAACTTTCCAGCTCCTCATTGCAGGTCGACGAATCAACGTATCGAAGGTCGACGATCCGGATCGATCGATGATGCCACCGACCGACCCGAGGACCCGTGTGGGTGGTGTCATGTTTCTACTCCATTTTTGGTACCGTGCCGAGCGCGACCCGCAACTGTCATCATCTTCAATGTCAACGTCGTCGGGGCCAGGGGGTTGAATTCGACGCGGAATGCCCGAATCGGGGGGGTCTGATTGAATCGAAACCACCGAAAGGGCACCGAGAGTGCCATTTTGGTTGGGCCTTTTTGTCGGATTTTTCGTTCGACGGCCCACCAATTTGGCCCTGGCGCGCAAACGGAGCAAATGCTTAATTTCCTCACAATTACAGTGGGTTGCTGTTGCTGTGTCGATGAGGGGTCTGTCATTTTGTGTCGCGCGCCGAGATGCTCCAATTCGTGGAGGGACGCGGTCCAGCTCGGTCCGGGGTCCAATCATCTCAAGGACGATTGGAGAGGTTGGATTAAGAAACAGCCGAGCAGCGCCGTAGTGGTGGCTAACGGCCGGCACTATCGTTTAGATCGCTTTGGTGTGCTAGTGAGACACGTGGGGATTGACTGAAACTGAAACACGACCCGCAGGTCCAATTGCATTTAAAAGCCCTTTCAACAATCCGAAAACACAGCCGAAAAACTTTAGAAACCACGCAAACCGCGGGGTGGCACAGAAATTGACCGTAAACTTCTTCTGGGTGCTGGTGCTGCTGCTCCGGGCAAAGTACCACTTAAAACGGCACCGTAAATTGGGATAATTAGATTAAATTACACCGAAATCATGCGAATGAATGGCTAGAAAGCGGTCCACCGTTCTCCGGGTTTTTTTTCGGCGAAGCGAGGCTTTCGGTGGAGAAATTACATGAAGATAAATCGCCGCAAGGTTGCGAAGAGAGCTTAAGCAACGGTTCTAGCTTAAAAGACCGGAAGACGGTTTACCATTCACTCGCACTCGGTTGTTTTAATCCAAGGACGGGAACGGGAGCAAAAAGTGGCCCCGTCCGGTGTGGTGGAGGATTTCGAAGTACCGAGCGGCTAAAAGCGGTTATCCGCGCCGCTGCATTCAACAGCTGGCCGGTAATACATCTTCCGACAATTAGGATAAAACTGGGGCACGATGAAAGCAGCCCCGGTGGGTTGTGCTTGCAACGGACGGAAAGCAAATCCCACCCTTGGCCGGAACTCCTGTTTTTGGGGTGTCGTGTATGGCAAGTGAAAGAATTTCGCTCCGGTGCGCCTTGGCTTTGGATTTGGTTGATTCAATTGAGGCTCCACTTTAGGCGCTCCCGATTATCTGCTGAAGGAGTTCAATCAAACAGAACATTTGAAAGGGCCCAAAACTAGGATCAATGGCTGCCAGTGGGTACCAGTGACACGGCCCGCTTATCTTCATCGACTTTCATCGCCGGCTGAGCGTGATTTTGATTCGAACTTCACGCCGGTGACTTGCGGCTTTTTTAATCCCTTCGCCAAACATCACCCTGCTGCCAGCAAGGGGACAGCCGGATCGAGAGAGCGAGAGAAGGAAGAGAAACCTTCACCTCCGTCGGTGCCTGTCAGCCGTCGATAAGTGTTGATGGTTGTAT
This sequence comes from Anopheles bellator, assembly GCF_943735745.2. Taxonomy (NCBI): domain Eukaryota; kingdom Metazoa; phylum Arthropoda; class Insecta; order Diptera; family Culicidae; genus Anopheles; species Anopheles bellator. The sequence continues at coordinate 58,763,765 of NC_071285.1, read as the reverse complement.
TGAACTCTTACGAATACATTCCTTTTTTCGAGCCTCTCCGCGCTACGGGGGGGGGGCATTAATTGAGAGCGCCAAACAGATACAGTCGCCATTTCCCTTCGCAGGAGCGTCACGATTTATCGGCGGAACAGAACACTCGATTGAATAACTTTCCTCCGGTTGGACCTTTGCGATGGGCGAGAGAGAAAGAGAGAGAGAGCGAGTCGAAGAAATCGCAATCTTGACCGACCACAGCGACCGAGCGGGTGGTCAGCGGAAATCAAGCGTTTGATTAATTTCAGCATCCAATTCGCGGCCAACCGAATTCAACTCCATCACCGTCAGCCGGCCACAGCGCCTTATCCAGCCACTAATGATAGCGATGACGCTCCCGACCGGAAAACGGCCACCATCTTGGCACCGACCGAAACCGATAACGCGAATGGTGAAAGATTTATGGTGGACTCACCACGGCCTGGCAACTGACTGCGGCTTACTGACTGAGGCTGACTGACTGACTGACTGGTTGGCTCGCTGGCTGACTGGGCGGAAGTCAATCGATCAAAGTGCATCCCCATGTCAGGCCCAGGCGGCGGATGAACGTGGTGGCCCACTTTCTTCGAAACGTGTTTTAGATTTTGGACCCTGACCAACCGACGGACGGCACGGTCCCGATGCAGACTCGCTGATAAGAACGATCCGTTGCCGGCCGGATCAACGGGATCAAAATGTAAATTTGGGTTACGGGTCCGTGCACTTCAGAGGTCCAGCCACACAAGAAACAACAGTGCGGACGACCGGCAACTCGATCGATGGCCAAACACAAAACTAATCGCCTGTAATTTATTCTTAAGATCGTTGAATAATTGGGCATCGAAACGTGACGGCGCGAGAGTTCCGCGACCGCAGCGAACGATGCACGGTAGCAAACGATCGGGGACCGAAAAAGGAGATTCAACTTCGTTTTTTACTGTCGCCCGGCGGTCAGGAGTCACCACCGTGGGGCAAAAAATGGAGTTTGGAGCAACGAAAAAACTTTGGACTACGAACGGTGCTGGGGTTCTGATCGTAGAGCAGGAATCGTGATCTCGAACGTTGCACAACGTCAGAATGGTTTTTTGTGCGCGATAATTATTCGAAAAGCAGTTCAGTTTGGCCAGAAAAAAAAACGGTTCTACTCTTCGCAGATAATACAGAACACTGCCTTTGGCGCGAACGCTGCGTAGGTTTTCGGTATGCCAATGCCACCGTAAGCCCCTCTAATCGGCTCCTCGAGCAACTAGGAAGGTTGCTGCAGTCTTACTCCGTACTTTCTGTCCTGGGGGCGTGTAGGTGTTCAGAATCGCCAGCCGCCTTAGGCGTAGGCGACGAGCGACGGCGACACTCTTATATTATCTTCTCAAACGGAGCGGCATTTTAGAATGGCCATTCTCGGACTGACGCAGCTTGTAATTAAATTGTACAATTAGCGAAAATTAAACCACCGACGTCAGGTGGTTCTCGCTTGACCGCCTGAAGCCCACAGCCCTTTCGAGATTACTACCGGGCTACAATTTAGAAGGGCTGTGTTCGAGAACGGAAAACTTTACCGGACCGCCCGCGGGTGAAAGGCTTACGGCGTTCGTTCGGCAAACCGAAGAAAGATTGCGGCTCACCGATAGGAGGAGTCCTATGGCGCGTGTGGACGTGAAAGAGGTCGCCATCTAATGACTCACTCGGCAAAAATCATTGGCCACGCCAGGAGCGATAAAAAGCATTGTACGATCGGGGGCTAGAATGGTGTCCAAATGGTTCCTGGCTTAGTCATCTACCGCGGGCCGTACGATCGCTGGGTGCAACACATTTAAATGGAGCCGGCAGCTGGCCCCGACAGGCATTGTAGATCGGTTCGGAAGATCTGCAGCCAGGCTGAACCAAGCTGAGCTGAGATTGACATACGACGATGGATTTAGATTTTCCATGCGCCACGCGCCATGGATTGGGCTGACGATTGATGTCAAGGCGAGAGCACAGAATAAATAATAAATTTAAAGCAAGGCTTACCGCGAGGCAAGCAAGCGCCAATGTGTTGATCCGAATTCGAAGCCACCGCTTCGAGGGCTGCGCTCGATTACGACATACGCGAGCCTCGAATATGCATGCCAAACGAAACGATCGGTGAAGTTTGGCGAAGCGTTGTTTCGCCGGGCCCGATAGTCATCTGCATCGCGGGCCCGATGGGCGGTCTGCAGGAGCAGCAGCAGCAGCAGCAGCAGCATAAACTCAGAAGCTAATGTGTGCGGCCGCAGCAATGTTGCAGCTGATTGAGCTGTCGAAAAGCAACGCCAAGGCCAACGCAGGCCCCCACGAGTTCTTACGTTCCGTTGGCCGAGTAATGGTTATGAATATTCCATCAACCCCTGTCGACCCAGCGGCCCCAGCGGTGATCGAAAGTTGGGTGTCTAGACGTTGGCATGCCGATCGAGCGAAATCCTGGAACGAGGCCCGCCCGTCGAACGAAAGTGAACTGCTTTCTCGGTGCGGTTTTTGTACCATTTCTCTCGGCTGGCCTCCTTTTGCCGCGAGAGACGATTGAACGATCATAAACCGTGCCGGTGAACGTGGGGCACCCGGGAGGGTGAGGAAGGAAGTGACGTGACGCTTCACGCTACGGCCAAAGTTAATGTCAACCCGCGCGGCATTACGCGCGGCCTTCGAGCGAAAGTATAAAATGGAAAGTACCCTTGAGCCATTATCATTATCGCGCGGGTCCTTCGGCGACGCCATCGCACGGGGCGCCGGAACCTGCGGCCAGCCGGTAAGCGTCGGGGACGGGGCCGATTGATTGTCTCATTATCTCTCAAGCCAGTCCCCCGGCCCAAAGCCGTGGCGTGATCGATCACCCGGGTTCGTGTCTTGCGATCTCTCTCCCAGCAGCGTTCAAGTCTTTCGTTTCGATTCGGCCAGAAACACTCCGGCCACCAAATCGTACGCCAAAAAAGTGAAAATCTCGTCCGGGGCGGGCCTTAGAGCCAAAAACCAACAACATTCCGACCGTTTGTGCAGTTTGTGTGTTCGGCGGCAATTCCGGACTCGAATTCCTCGCGCGTGCTGGTGCACCCTGATGGTGGCCGTTTGCGTTGTGACCTAATTAAAGTTTGTGTGTGTTTTTTGTCGGTGGCGGGGTCCACTAATTTGCTGCCTCACCGAGCACCGCGGCCGGACTCGAGAGGGCTCCGTGTTTTTGTGGCTTTAGCTTTGTGTCAGACACACTTCCACGGTTCTATCCCGCGCCTCCCCGACACACGTAAGCGTTAACGAAATTAATCATTCCATCACTTTCTCGCTCTCTCTCTCTCTCTGTCCCTTCTGGCGTGCTGTTAGTTCGCTTCATCGCCACATTTATTGCCAGCCGTGGCAAGTTTTCCTCCGTGTTTGCTGCGTCCCATTACGTCCAAACGAATTCCCGCCGGTGGCCTTCTCAGGGCCACGGCGCAACACATTTTGGGTGACGAGACGAGAGAGCGCATGTAATTACGTTTCCGTCTGGAAAGGCCACCGGCTGGCCCCATTTCCGAGGTCTTCTCTGGTTTCTGGATGGAAAAAAGTGAGCCGTAATCAAGGTTCCCGCACTAGAGAAGCAGTACAGTCGGGAGCGGGAAGCGGGAGCGCTGGGCCCTAGTGGTCCAGTTTCGTGAAATTGTTTTTGCGTGCCTTCGCCACGCGTACCCTCCAACCCCCCTCCCGCGGGATGGTCATTTCGCACCCGCCGGACCGCCGGCGGGTGTTGGCCTATCTTCTCGCGCCCGCGCCGAGTGCCGAGTGTGTTTAATTAAATTCGAACCGGTTGTTTCGCTGTGTCCGAGGGAATTCGGGTCCGGCCATCCACTCAGCTGTTGCGCGCAATTGCAGGAAGGGGCACACACCTGCTGCAGCCGCATTCACACGATTACCGGCCGCAAGGCCACGAGCCGAGCGCAACGCGCCGGGCGCATAAATGGAAAATTATTTTATCGTTAACCAATTACAAAACAATTTCGCGCGCACACCAACGCATCGTCGCCGTGTGAGACAATGGCGGGTTCAATGGCCGTTATGGGGTGGCAGGTTGAAACAAAGCTTTCCCAGCCAAACGGAAGTAAGACGATCGTCGTTCGTTAGTTTTTTCGTCGTTGTTTGAATGTCGAGAAAATGACACACGCAAAAAGCGAGCCGTGACCGCGGACCGCGGACTGTAACTGAATACCTTAAGGCGAACGTTCTCACGCCGACGGGAACCGTGAAATCCGCTTGCTTACCTGGAAGTAGAGAAAGCAACAGAAACAGGACGTTAGAGATCGATCGAGGAGGGGGAAGAGTTGATAACAAATCGAATTCGTTGTTTGATTTATGTCCGCGCAAGAATTCGTGTGATAAGAGCAGTTCCGTTAAGAGTCACCCAAAAAATCGAGGGGCGATCTCTGATATTTTTTAAAAATTCTTTAGGTAACCTAAGGACCCTGATAACTGATAACAATTCTCAGTAAATTCTTCTTCGATTCTTCGATCGCCCATTCGGCACATGTGGCCGGGCGCCCTCGGTGTACTTGATCGATTCCTTGCCCAGCTCGGCTCGGGTCGCCCAGCGCCAGTCGGAACCAAAGAAACCAAATGGCGGTTGATGGCGAGAAATGCTGGTTCGTTTCGCTTGCGCCAAGACCGCGCGGTTGAGTCCGCGTAGTCCATTCCATTTCTGCACGCTCTCGTGGGCGGTTTAATTGGTTTCCGTGAACCGTGCGCTATTGCGAAGGGAGCGCACACGCACACACGCCATTGGCGAGGCGTTTCGAATCTTCGCACCTCACGGTCAGACGGGAATTTATTTAGCGCACCTCTGGTGCAACCGGTCCGGCGACCCCGCGCCGAGCCCTCAGCGCTGCCCAAGGTCAGAGAGCCGCCTTAAATCCAGTGACTCCAGAACAGATCCCGCCGGCCAGTGGACGATTTTTCTAGTCGCAAAGTGAACGCGGGAGCGAACGGACGTGTTTTTGTCGCC